>NC_137008.1:23389180-23506680 GCF_032717465.1 Coenobita brevimanus | reverse complement strand
GCGAGAGAAAACAGATTAAGATGGAACAGTTCAGCGAAAAGAGAGGCTGAGAAGAACCGGTAAGAGAAAGAGAGTAAATGAGACGAGAAGCCTTTGACTCCACATTGTTGAGAAGAGCTGTATGTGGGGAGCCTCCCCACACATGAGAGTTGTAATCTCTTGGAAGTAGATTTTACAAAAAAAAGAAATTTGTTCTTTCCATGATAAATACCCAGAAAATGAAACACCAAGTATGTTTAAAAATGATGCAGGATTGAGTTGGATATTGCAAAAAAAAAAAAAAAAAGTAGAGGGTACACTAGTGGATGCTTTTGTCGGGTTGGCAAATGTTAGAACTGAGTTTTCGATGCATTAGAAACAAGATTATTTTTACCCCAGTCAGAGATATGAGTCATGTTAGACATTAGATGTGCCATATGTTTGTTGATGTAAATGCTGAGATGGATGCTGCAGGAAGCGAATGGAAAGGTGAAGGGTGGAATCATCTGCGTATGAGTGGATAGGGTTAAATGTACAGCATACAAGATTATTAATGAATAAAAGGAAGAGAGTTAGTGATAGGACTGTACTCTGAGGAATGCCACAATTGATATCTCTAGGAGAAGAACGGTGGCTGCCAACAACAGCAGCAGTCGAAAAACCAGAAAGGAAATTAGAGGTGAAGGCACAGATAGAAGGAAAGAAATCGTAAGAGGGCAGTTTATAAATTAAAAATTTATGCCAGACATAATCGAAAGCCTTTCAGATGTCAAGTGCAATGGCAAAACTTTCGCCAAAGTTTCGAAATGAGGATGACCAGAAGTCTGAAAGGTAGGTGAAAAAATTGCCAGTGGAGCATCCCTGGTGCGACGCATGCTGGCAGTCATAAATGCTGTGATAGGAGAGATGCTTTTTTTTTTTTTTTTTTAATAAGGATGGACTCGAAATCATTTGATTCACAGGATATTAAAGCAATTGGGTGATAAATGGATGGGAACGGTCACCCTTCTTTGGGACAGGCTGAATGAGAACAAACTTCCAGGAAGAAAGACAGTTGCAAGTTGACAGATAAAGGTGAGAGAGTTTATTTGGGCAAGGTGTATGCGTAAAAGCACAGTTCTTGAGGACAACAGAAGGGATTTCAGCATGCCTATTTGCCTTGTTAATACTGAGGCCATGGGGGAGTCATGGAGAAACAGCACGGGAATCATCTAAAGTGGAACTGGAGGAGAAAGTCTGAGCGAAGAGTTCTGCTTTGTCCGTAGAATAATTAGCTACAGAGCCATCAGAGTGGAAAAAGGAGGGAAGGATGATGAGGTAAAGTTGTTAGGAAGGTTTTTGGCAAGTTGCCAGAAGAAGCTAGAAGAATTCGAGTTGGAGAGTTCAGAGCATTTAGCACGAATGATATTATTTTTAGCAGGGCGAAGAACAGACTTAGTCCAGTTCTGTGCAGAAATGTGAAATAGTTTAGATGCAGGAGTGGGTTGGCTCCGGTACCTTTTGTAAGCCCTCTTGTTGTGGACAGCATTAGAACAAGCGTGATTAAACCAAGGTTTTTTAGCATTAGTCAAAGGATATTGGAAAGGAATGAATGCTTCCATGCCTGAGAGAATAACCTCAGTAATGCGCAAGGCACACACAGACGGTTTTCAGCATGGAAGCAATAATCATTCCAGGGGAAATCGAAGATATACTGCCTAAGGGCCTCCCAATCAGCTGCTCCAAAGTGCCACAACCAATGCTTCTTGCGAGGGTCCACAGGCCTTACTGGAGCAATAGGACATGTTAAGGTGATAAGGTTATGACTGGAGGAGCCCAACAGATAGGAAAGTTTTGCAGCATAAACAAAATGATTAGTTGTAAGGAAGAGGTCAAGTATGTTGGAGCTCTCTTCAAGGTGGTCAGGGATACAGGTAGGGTGCTGTACAAGCTGCTCTAGTTTATTAAAGATAGAAAAGATATAGGCTTGTTTGCTAGGAGTACCAGTGAAAGGAGAGGAGAGCCAAAAGTGGTGGTGAACATTGAAATCTCCTAGAATGGAGATTTCAGAGAAAGGAAAAATTGAAAGGATGTTTCATTTAAAAGAATTTCTCATGGTCAGTAGAATTAGTGGATAAGTAATCAGCACAGATATATTTTGTAAGAGAATGACAGAGAAGCTGAAACCAGAGAGTAGAGAGTTCAGAGAATTAAAGTTCAGGAACACAAGAGCAAGATATGTTGTTGTGCACATGTACACAACAGCTGCCTTTGACTTTGAAATGATTGTAGGGAAAGTAGGAGGATACAGAGAATGGTTTGCTATCAGTCACCTCAGAAAGGTGAGTCTCAGTTAGGAAGAGGTGAGGTTTAAAGGAGGAGAGGTGATGCTCAACAGAGAAAAAGTTACGGGAAAGGTCGCGAATGTTGCAGAAATGAAGAAAAAGTGAGTTAGACAGTGGTTCCCGGCATTTTGTTGGGTCGTCACCGGGAGAGGGGGGGGATGGTGGGGGCTTTGATCGCCCCCCCCCAACCCAAGACATTTGATCTTATGTGACTGGATATGTAAGACAGTTTTGATTCTGTAAATTTAAATTCGCGGTGTTCACCCTGACAATGCTGGACGTAATAGTGACGAAACATCCATGGTATTAAACATAATATTTTAACCAGGCAACACCCGCAGCTCGTTTAAAGGTCATATACTTCTTCCTCTGTACATCCTACAGCTGATTGTGTAGACTTCACGCTTTACTGCTCAAAACCTTGCAGAAAGACAGACAGTGTTTACCATGTCTGAGAAATATGCTGTACATGTGAGAGAATCGCATGCGAGGGAGAGAGCCGTATGTCTGCTGTGTTGGGGAGGGAGAAAATATCTGGTAGGTGGAGGAATATGTGAGGAATATTGTAGGACAAGGATCGTTCGAGAGAGGGGAGGGTTGTGTGTGTTGATGGGAGACACTGTCATATGTGGGAAGGAGGAACTGTGAACAGGAAGGAAAGAGTTATGTATTGAACAGTGCCCCGCAACAATTTTTACTTCATGGCACACTATTCAGTTTGTTGACTTCATGCCGCACATCGAAAAAATATTTCTTATAATAAGTGTTAGAAATTAATAAAATTGCTTTCTTTTGTTGAAGAATGATAAAAGGAAGCAACAATTATGTGTGTAATACCGTGTACTAAAAGTAGCGAACTAAATTTTTAAATGCTCAAGGATTTTGAAAAATAACGAAAAAAAAAAAAAAAATAGTGCACATAGTGATCTGCAAATGCTTACTCCACATGAGATTCTGGGTGCATGCATTGACATGCATTTGCTTGATCCGCATGAGATTGTGAGTGCATCCAGTGATATGCATCGAGTGAGTGCATCCAAGATGGATGGAAAGCTGATTAAAGGGAAAGCTGGAACACCCGTTTCAGCAGCCTTCGGGATTAGTTCCTGACCATCCCCCTTTGCTAACTTCAGTGTTTCAGTAACATGGGGAGTAGGCTGGCATTCTCTCCAATACAAGTTTCTTTAACTGTCAACACCAGACTACATGCACAGTACACACTTCACTTCCTTAAAGTAAAAAAAAAAAAATGTTAATAACCATGCCTTGGAGTCCACAGGCGGGGGGGGGGGAAGGGACCATTAATGCCCTCACCATCCACCCCTCTCCTGGTGACGAGCAACGAGCTGTCTAGAACCACTGTCTGACTCGCTTCTTCATTTCTGCAACATTCACGGTCTTTCCTCTAACTTTCTCTCTGTTGAGAACCACCTCTCCTCATCTGAACCCCACATTCTTTTCTTAACTAAGACTCAGCTGTCTGAGGCAACTGATAGCAAACCCTTTTCTGTATCCTACTTTCTCTATGCGCATTTTGAAGCGAAAGGTGGCTGTTGTGCATATGTACGCAACGACTTATCTTGCTCTTGTGTTCCTAAACTTGATTCTTCTGAACTCTCAACTCCCTGGTTTCGGCTTTCCTGTCTTTCTCTGACTAATTATGTCTGTGCTGTTTACTTATCCCCTTGCTCTACTATGAAAAATTCTTCGACTATCTTACTTCTATGATGGAACACATCCTATCCACTTATCCTTTGTCTGAAATCTCCATTCTAGGAGACTTCAATGTTCACCACCACCTTTAGCTCTCCTCTCCTTTCACTGATCCACCTGGTGAACAAGCCTACATCTTTTCTATCCTTAATGACCTAGTGCAGCTTGTACAGCACCCTACCCATATCTCCGGCTGCCTTGGCGAGGGTTCCAACATACTTCACCTCTTCTTACAACTAAACCTTCTGCTTATGCAGTTAAGTCTTCCTCTCCATTGGGCTCCTCTGATCACAACCTTATAACCTTAACCTGTCCTATCGCCCCAGTATGGACAATGGACCCTCCAAAGAAATGTCAGTTGTGGCACTTTGGAGCTGCCGATTGGGAGGCCCTCAGGCAGTAATTCTTTGATTTTCCCTGGAATGATTATTGCTTCCATGGCGGGGAGCCATCTGCGTGTGCTTTGGGCATTATGGAGGTTATTCTCTTGGTGATGAAAGCATACATTCCTTTCTCATATTCTTTGACTAATGCAAGAAAGCCTTGGTTTAATTACGCTTCTTCCAATGCTGTCCACAACAAAGAGAGGGTCTAGAAAATGTACCGGAGCCAACCCACCCCTGAATCTCATCTTTTTTATGTTTCTGCCCGGAATCTGCTAAGATTTTTCATCGCTCTGCTAAATATAATTTCATCTCTACCAAATGCTCTGAACTCTCCTATCTCGAATTCTTTCCACTCCTTGTGGCACCTTGCCAAAAATCTTTCTAACAACTTTCCCTCATCATCCTTCCCTCCTCTTTTCTACTCTGATGGCTTTGTAGCTATTTCTTCTACTGATAAAGCAGATCCCTTTGCTCAGACTCTCTCCTCCAATTCCACCTTACATGATTGCGGTGCTGTTCCTCCATCACTTCCCCTCTCTGACTTTCATCATGGCGGTCATTAGAATTTCAGCTGATGTATTTTCTTCCATCACTGGGGTCAGTACTAACAAGGCATATGGGCCTGATAGGGTCCCTTCTGTTGTCCTCAAGAACTGTTTCTGTGCTTACACTCTGCCTATGTAAACTCTTTCGCCTTTGTCTATCAACTTGTACCTTTCCTTCTTGCTGGAAGTTTGCTCTCATTCAGCCAGTCCCAAAGAACGATGACCATTCCCAACCCTCTAACTATTGCCCTATTGCTTTAACTTCCTGTATCTCAAAAATTTTCGAGTCAATTCTTAACAGAAATATTTAAAAGCATCTTTCCTATCACAACCTTTTTTCTGATCGTCAGTATGGGTTCCGTCAGGGATGCTCCACTGGTGATCTACTCACCTACCTTTCAAACTCCTGGTCATCCTCCTTTTGGGACTTTAGCCAAAGTTTTGCCATTGCACTTGACATCTCAAAGGCTTTCGATCGAGTCTGTCATAAATTATTAATTTCCAAAATCCCCTCTTACGATTTCTATCCATCTATCTGTGCCTTCATCTATAGCTTCCTTTTTGGTCGTTCTGTAGCTGCTGTTGTAGATGGCCACTGCTCTTTTCCTAGATCTATCAACAGCGATGTTCATCAGAGCTCTGTCCTATCTTCAGTTTTCTTCCTTTTATTCATCAATGATCTTCTAAGCTGTATACCTAACCCTTGACATTCATCCGCTGATGATACCACCCTTCACCTTCCCAACAAGGGATGAGGCTATGGTACGCCTGACTGACTGACTTGGCTCGTATCTCTGACTGGGGTAAAATTAATCCTGTTGTTTTTAATGCATCAAACACTCAGTTCCTACAACTATCAACCCGACAAAATCTTCCACAAGAGTACCCACTAATGTTTAATAATATCCGGCTCAATTCTGCATCATCCTAAATTTACTTGGAGTTTCATTCTCTCGGGACTTTTCTAGGAAAGGTCATATTACATTTCATGTAAAATCTGCTTCCAAGAGATTGGGTGTGCTAAGCCGACTCCATACTCTGTCCTATCACCAATTCTCTTCCTTTTATTCATCAATGACCTTCTAAGCTGTATACCTTGTCCTCTACACTCATCCGCTGATGATTCCACCCTTCACCTTTCCAACAAGGGATAAGGCTGTGGCACACCTAATGTCTGACTTGACTCGTATCTCTGACTGGGGTAGAAATAATCTTGTTGTTTTTAATGCATCAAACACTCAGTCCTGACACATATTAACCCAACAAAATCTTCCGCAGGAGTACCCACTAATGTTTAATAATACCCAGCTCGATGCTGCATCATCCTTAAACTTATTGGAGTTTCATTCTCTCGGGACTTTTCTAGGAAAGATCATACATCTCATGTAAAATCTGCTCCCAAGAAATTAGGTGTGCTAAGCTGACTCTGTACCTTCTTTACCCCTCCACAGTTACTGACTGTATACATGGGTTTTA
Source organism: Coenobita brevimanus (assembly GCF_032717465.1). Lineage (NCBI taxonomy): Eukaryota > Metazoa > Arthropoda > Malacostraca > Decapoda > Coenobitidae > Coenobita > Coenobita brevimanus. The sequence continues at coordinate 23,500,257 of NC_137008.1, read as the reverse complement.
TTAGCCTCTGTGTAGAGTACAACTCTCCTGTGTGGGGAGACTCCCCACATACAGCTCTTCTCATTAGGATGGAATCAAAAGGTTTTCGCCTCATTAACGCTCTTCCTTTCACTGGCTCCCCTTAACTTCTGTCTCTTCACTGCACTGTTTCATCTTTATCTCTTTTCTATCACTACTTCAATGGTCACTGCTCCTCTGAACTGTCTGCTTGCGTTCTTCCTCCTCTACGACGGGCACGTAGCACCCGTCTAGCAACAAACTCTCATCACTCTTGATATCCACAGTTTCCTCTCGTGCCTTCAAGGACGTAACCGAGTGATACCTCAGCAGCCGATGCGAGAGAGATCACGAACCGGGTTACACTGTTCTGTATAACACAACAGTATTCAGCTAGGATATTACTTTTGAGAGAACAGTTCAATGTCAGCACAACTCTTATAATAATAACATTAAAACACATCAACAATCAATGCTCCTATGCAGTATATGAAAGAGTCGCAGGGTCCAAGGTGCACCTCACTGAATGACTCGCATGCACTCTCAAATGTTTGACCCATGTCTGAATAAGACCGTACCTGGTGACGGTTTCGTAAGTATCCAACACATATTACGAAAACACATAAAAATGAAAACGCAAACTGCAATACATCGGTCTATGTTTCTGATCACAAGTTATATTATAGTTATTTATAGTAATACTAATAATCCATCCCCGCACCGGAGAGTCTTGGGGACGGGTATTGTTTTCACTCAGTTGGTCCGTTTCTTTGTTTGTTTGTTAACAACTTTACACGAAAACTACTGGTGCGATGTTGACTAAAATTATGGGGAAGATTGGCTATGACATTCAGATCATTTGATTAAATTTTGAACCAAATTGGGCCAAGGTCCATGCTGTAGGTAAAAAAAAGGTAAAATATGAAAATCGTTTTTTCGTCATAGTTCCTTTCAAATTCATCATATCGACATGAAATCAAAACCTAAAGATGCATCGTTCAAGTCTGCCTCCTATATCATGCCTCATTACATCAGCGGGGTCATCCCCCCGTTAGAGGTAAGGGGATCAGCGCCAGGTGGGGCGGGCTAAAATTTCAAATGGGGATAAAACCGTAAATTTTCCCCCAATAAACTCCAAATTTGATATGTGACATCTTTGACTAGATATACTGTGGTGTTTATAGGTCAGAACTAAAATGACTGCTGGGGACGGGTTTGTTGTACCCGGCACCATTTCTTGTTTCTTGTATTTGTTGTGACTGTTTTACAACACCACGAATCATTTGGCGACACACTGGTTGCAGAGGAGTGGTACAGAAGATAATACATACTGTATGTTAGAAACGCAGGAATTAGGTAGGGGTGGAAGAGAAAGTGTGTGTGTGTGTGTGTGTGTGTGTGTGTGTGTGTGTGTGCCTATCTATCTTTTGATCAATATTGCGTCTTGTGAGAAAGGATGTGATGCAGAGAAAAGACGTGGTTTAGGGGTGAATATAACAAACTAAATTCCCATCTTCCGACGATACACCACCCTCCCTCATATATCGTTCCACTTATACATATGCACTTTTTTTTTTTCGCTTGCCTACATTGTTTCTTGATCGTTTTAACGCTTTTATGCCCTTTTTCCATTTTGCAATTTTACTTTTATTTCACGACTCAAGTAGTTGAATAATCTCAGAATCTAATTTTTTTGCCAATTAATTTCATCTTGTATAATTTTTTACCTCTTGTTTTCTTCACATTCATTAACATATGCTTCTAACAGATCCTGCAAGTTTCATCTGCTTATCTTCCAACAAAATGGCGTCATCCTCCAAAAGGATCACTGTCAGTTACCAAACACTAACTTTTCCGATCTGCTAATGCAGCATGCACGTGGGACAGCCATATAAATGTAAAAGCCCTACTTCAGTCCTGCCTTCAGAGTGAGCTTAGAAAGCATGGTGGGATCCATCCACACATTACTTTTGCTACACTGAACATGCTTTGGATTGCACTGATCAGTCTCTCTACTCTGCTACACTTCTTATCTTTACATTGCCTGCTGATATTTTCTCCTATATCATTTCTCCAGATTAGGAAGTGCATGAAATAGCCTGACATCTTGTGGAAATATATAACATGATTTTTTGTCCTCATAAACTATTCTGCTGAATTCTACCACAGCTTTTTTCCTGTCACACTCAGTTTGGATATTGATATTATTGTTCCCATATTCTCTCCTCAGATTCTTTCCTTCATACCAAAGTACTATGACGGCTTCTTTCTATTTGTTAGGCAGTCCTCCTTTCGATCATGATAATCTGCACAACTTTCAGGCCTCATCTGCTGTCAGAATCTCTCTCTCTCTCTCTCTCTCTCTGTTTTTCAACTCCTTGCACGCTAACTTGTTTACAACCACTGCTAATGTCACTTTCTTACTGCACCATGATGTTCTCTTCAAACACACTTCATGTCTGCGCACATTATAACTACTCTGTCACACGCGCGCGCTCACACACACACACACACACACACACACACACACACACACACACACACACACACACACACACACACACACACACAAAATTTATTTTCCTTCTCATATCATCTCTTAATAAATCCTTATCTTAATCATACAGATCTATAAATTGCATATTCAAAACAACATGTTGACTCCACTGATGCTTTTGTCAAAACCAGCAATCAGTAACAGAGGATTCTGCATACTCGCACATGATTCATCTTGATTCATGGCATATTACGAATCCACATAATACATGTGCTTCCTTCCAGTTCCTCTTCATATGTCAGTGCTATAATCGCGGCGTGCGACTCTGAGGTTGTTGTTATCGTGCCATGGCAACCTTGCATTCAAAAGTGCGTCTGATTTCGTGTATAATATGAGACGCATGTGATTCGTGTATAATATGTTCGTGTATGATAATATTCGCGTATAATATATTCACTCATAATAATATGATTCGTGTATATGAAATCGGACGCATATTTTGAATGATAGGTTGCCAGGGTACGATAATGACAACCTCAGACTCGTGCGCTGCGACTATAGTTATGTGCACGGGCTCCTCTTGAGATGTTTTTATTTAGTGATTACATAAGTAGTCATAGTCTAGTAACAAAAACAATTGCTGAACTCACGTGTGAATGAGTCAGGAATGATCTTGGTGTCACAGCTTTAACACAAAATTTGAACCAGATATCCTAAGCCTCCTACAAAAGGCTCCAACTGCTCACATTTAGAGATCACGAAGACATGCTGTGTGTTTCACTCCAGAGTCGTTAAGTCATCCCCTCGGGAAAGTTCTATGGCTGTGAGCATTTCTGACTCCGATTAATGGATGATTTTTTTTTTCCCCAACCACCGGAACAGCTAGCCTCGAATGGCAACAAAGAGCTCTACTGCCCTTACTTTTCATGCTAGGCGTAGGCATTCACAGTGTTTCTTATAGATCGGTACAAATCAGTGTTCTTGTGGCATGTACACAACAACTAATGGCGGTAACAATATAGAATCAGGAAGTCGCTATTTTACTGGATTTATACTATCCGTGCAAATTTTCCAATCCATGCACCTCCATTTCTCTCCAGTGTTGCCTTCTTTGCTGTTACATACGCATAATTCAGAATTCTGACAACACTACACAGTGGTTTGATATTCCATATCCCAGTCTTCTAAATAATCTCCTATCAATGCTCTGTTTAAAAAACTGCTTTCCATACACTGTTAATTATGGTTTTGTCCTTTATCACTCTTAACTGTAGCCTCCTCTCCATTTCTTCTATAAATGTGTGTTTTAATAGAGTAAGTACTTAAAACATAGCTATTTTCATTCATTACCAGCAATCCAAGATGGATTATCACCCATTCCATTGAGTTCATTCCTGCCTTTACATTCAGATCAGCAGACAGAATCGGTTTTTTAGCTGGCTCACTTAAAACACACACACACACACACACACACACACACACACACACACACAGGCTAATCAAATACCCTTCAAGATCAGCCCAAAACTTTTCACATAGCTTCACTTTCCTATCAGCATTTGCAGACTCTTCATTTGTGTTTTCACCTTCACCTTAACCCGCTATGTCCGTCATCCATTCTGAACAGTTTCTTATCACATTTCAAGGTCCCTCAAAAAAAACCTTCACATTCATATCACCCAGCTCACATAATCAGACCTTGCATTTGTAGCAGCCTTAAACTTTAATCTTTCATCATTTCATTCTTCTTAATCTTCCCATCTCAATGAATCACAATCTGAAAAACACTGCAGTCGAAAGGATGCACTTCCTCCATAAGACTGAATTATTACATAATTTGGCACCGTAAGAACTCGGTCATTTGGCGTTTCTTCCCTAGAAAGGTGTCGAAACTGCATCATGTTCCTAAGCAGTGGTCATCCATTGGTTAGGTTACCTCACAGTGTTCATTGTGCTATGCAAATACTAGAGTGGTGCCTCCATGTAATGGAAATATCCAGATAAGCACGGTCTTAGTGTTTCTGTCACATTTGAATCATTGATGTTATAAAACCTTAGAAACAGAAAAATAAATGGTGAGGTTTTAAATGTAATGCTTCATGCGCCAACTTTAGTAACTGCTTCAAACAGCAAGCTATGTAAGTCTGTTTTTTTTTTTTTTTTTTTTTTTGTGCCCTTTTGTAATCCGTACTGAATTATCCAAACTTACTGGCTATGAAATAATTGTAGGTCACTAGCTACACCACAAACCATAAATATTTTGTAAATATTAACCTGTAATTTAAGAAAAAAAAAGACAAAATTACCGATCTTACCAGTTGGGTGGTAACTCCCAGCTATGCATAATATTCCTAAATGATCGGAAATAAAAGTCGCATATAACACGGACAGTAAATAAGCAACATTATATGTCTTATCACAATTGCCTGATACGTTTATTCTTAATACATGTAGTTATTAGTAATCATTATATATCCAATACCGCTTAAAATCATTCACTGTCAATTTCAGTTACACGAATTTGATTAAGACAATAGATAGCAGCGGCAAAAACGAGCATACCTATAAACAGATAGATAGATAAATAGATAGACAGACAAACAGACAGATTGACTGATATAATATGGTTCACATACTGGAGTTTATATACAGAATATATGGATGATTGTGCATGATGGCGGTGGAACTGTGTGTAGACAGGAGTGTGTTGATAGCAGTGTACTGGCAAGGTGTGTGTGTTGACAGTTTTAAGGTAGAGGTGTGCTTAGGCAAGTGTCTGTATGCAGCTGTGTTGGAAGGTGTGTGATGAGATACGTAAAGCGCAGGTGTGTTTAAAGATGTGAGTGTAGATAACAATGAGGTGCAGATAGTTGCAGAAAGGTGTGCATAGACACGTGTGACATGCAGATATGTATACATAGGTGTGGGTGCAGACGTGAGAGTAAATAGGTGTGAGGTGTATGTGTTTGCAGACAGTTGTACACAGACAGGTGTGACATGCAGGTGTGTGCATATAGGTGAGAGGTGAAGATGTGTCCAAAGGTGTGAGTCTAGATAGGTACATGTGTGCACAGGCAGGTGTGCATACACAGTGTGACATTTAGGTGTCTGTACAGAGGTGTGGGATGCAGATGTCTGTGCAAAGGTGACGCGTGCGACAAGTGTGAGTGCAATGCTGTATTATTATTTACATTCCCGGATGAACAAATAATAATATCATTTTCAACAGCGTCAGTGTATAGTGAATAAAAGTAACTCCAATGTACTGACTATACAGCAAAGTATAATTCCATACATACGAAAGTAATTTAATAGTACGCCCAAATATTTCATTATGCATGAAATTTCAGTCAGAGTACGAACGACGAAATACGTTTTTAATGAAATGACATGCAAATTTCACCCGACTGCGGCTATATCCATTAGGGGTCAGCCCCATCACTCTCCTATTTTTACCCCATGGACCTGTTCCCACATGAACCAAAATTACCTTCCGGGACTCGTTTCCCTCCGTGGACCAATTTTTCCTTTGGACAAAAAGTAGGTACCTGAGTTTACTGAAGCACTAGGCAAGCGATTTACGAGTTTAGCGAAGAGTGCTGAATTATTCTCCTCGCCGTACCAGTGAACATAGTATCTCTTGTGCTCAGTGATTTTTTTTTCTAGCTATAACCCTCGGAACGCGATGCTCACTTGATAAAGCGAAGCTTGGACTTTGCTGGAAGGACACAAGTCAAGAGTGAGAGCAGTGGAAACGAGTTATTTGACAGGAGAATATGGAGTTCCATAGAAAGACAGACTGACAAATCTGGAAGTGAAGGAGCATTGTGGTGTGGATGTGGATGTGATAGAAAGCACTGGGAGAGACACACTGAGGTGGTTTGGCCATGTGGAGAGGATGGAGAGCGAGAGACTAACGAGGAGGGCGTATGTGAGTGAGGTGGATGGGGGAGAGGGAGGGGGAGGCCGAGGATGAGATGGAGGGATGTAGTGGAGAGAGATATGAGAGAGGGGTGTTTAAGCTGGGGGGAATTTTTACACTGGCTTTGGGTGTCCTGTCAGTCCCTAACAAGATATGTCTGTGCTGTTTACTTATCCACTAAGTGTACCGACGATACACATGTTTTTTACTATCTTACCTCCAAGACAAAACACATTTTTTTTTCCTCTCTCTGAAATCCCCATCCATGGTGTTCACCACCTCTTTTGCCTGTCATCTTCATTCACTGATCGACCCCGTGAACAAGTCTATATCTTTTTTCTCTTTATTGGACTAGAGGAACTTGTACAGTTCCTTACCCATATATCTGACTGATCTGGGGACTTCCAGTATAGTTGTCTTTTTCCTTACGGTTACTCCTTCAGCTTATCCTGAACGTGTTTTCTGTCTGTTGGACCCCTCTTGATCCCACCCTTTATACCTTAACCTGTCCCGCAACTCTGACAATGCCTGCAGACCCAGTCAAGGAGCGGCGGATGTGGCACGTTGGAGCTGCAGAATGGGAAGCCCTCGGCCAGTGCTTCGTTGACTTTCCCTGGAATAATTGCTGCTTCCATGGTTGAGAGTCATCTGAGTGTGCCCCGTGCATTATGAAGGTTATTCCCTCGTGCATGGATGCATACATTTCTTTCTCTCAACCTTTTACTAATGCAATTCAGTCCTTAACTTTTTTACACATGTTCTAATGTAGTCCTTAGCAAGGAGGAAGCCTACAAGTAATGCCGGTGCCAATAATGCTAGTGCCCTCTTTTTTATATTTCTGCGTGCTATCGTGCCAGGACTGATCTTCACTCTCAATGAATGAATCAATCAGTCATTCTCGGTGACACACCACGGGATGCATAGGGCCCCGATGAACTCTTTCCACCAATATTTATCTCTCGCCATCTCCTTCAGGTCCCACCAACACTCCTCTCCTCCTTCTCTTTTCATTGTCCTCAACCAGGTTTCCCTCAGCCTACCTCTACCTCTTCTTCCTCTAGCAGTGGACTCTGGCACATCCTGTATTAAACTACCTTCTTCTCTATATATGTGCCGCAACCACTTACAGCGAGACAGTCTTATATATTCATCAACTCGTTCCACTCTCGTAATATCCCTTACTCTTTCATTCGTAACTCTGTCTTGCCACTTTACCCCAAGAATCCTTCTCAGTATTTTATTCTCATATTCTAATACTTTCTGATCTGTTGCAATTGTACTGTACCATGACTCATGCCCATAAATTAAAATTGGTCTAACCATGGACTTGTAAATTTTTACTTTAGTATGTACCAAAAGCATATTTATTATTCCAAAAAGATTTCAACATTCCAACAGCTCGCCAAGCCAGTCTAATCCTCTCCTCAGTTTCATCGTTTAATGATCCGTTAGATGATACAATCGTTCCCAGATATTTAAAATTTTCTACATTCTTCACCACATTATTCCCAATTACACAATCGATTTGGTTCTCCACGTTCAAATTAATAACTTCAGTCTTTCCACAATTTATTGCCAATCCCACTTTTTTTCCTTCCTCCACCAGATAATCAAGCACCCTCTGCATCTCATAAATACTTCCGCAAATCAGCACAATATCATCAGCATAGTCCAAATCCATCAGCCTCGTATTTTCTTTTCAGTTAATTCCTGCACCTGTTCTCCTTACAACCTTTCTCATAACATAATCCATAACCAAAACAAACAACAATGGCGAAAGAACTCCTCCTTGAATCACTCCTGACCTAACTTCAAAAGGATCACTAAAAGAACCACCCACCATTACCTTACAAAAAAGTGCCTTCATGCAGGCTTCTAATAATATTTACAAACTTTTCTGGTATACCACAGAATCTCATAATTTTCAACATAGCTTCACATGAAACACTATCAAACGCCTTTTCAGAATCCACAAAACACATACTAAGTGGCATTTTCATCTCATTAGCTTGTTGCATTAGATGCCTTACAATGAAAATCGGATAATACAACCTAGACCGTTTCTAAAACCTGCTTTTTCTTCTCTTAAAATTTTATCAATTACTGGCTGCATTCTGTTCAACAAGATTTTGGAAAAGACTTTTGCAACTACATATGTCAAAGTTATTCCCCTCCAATTGCCACACACACTTAAATCTCCCTTTTTTGATATTTTTATAATCACTCCATTTTTCCACTCTTCCAGATTTCCACCATTATCCCAAGCCACGTTAAAAAGTTTCAAAAGCGCATTCATCAAGTCATTATTTTCCACCTTAAGCATTTCAGGAAATATTCCATCCTCTCCTGGGGCCTTAAAATTCTTTAACTCCTTTATAGATTTTGCCCTTCCAAGTTTATATCCCTTGTTTCTTTTTCTTCTTTTTTTTTTTTTTTTTTTTTAACAGAACGGAGGAAGGAAAAACGAATTAAAAAAAAAAATAATCCATACACCAGATTACTGGTGTCCTCCGTTCATAAAACATCTGTAACAGTTAATGAACAGTTGTGGGTTGAAATTTGGAGGGAAATAACTCTAAGGAAGCGAGTTCCAGAGAGATGCAGTTCGGGGAATGAAAGAATTTCTATCTCCAAATCTCTCACGGCTGGCGAAAATGTCCTCTTCAAATGGGATTGGTCTATTTAGAACAGATTCAGAATGCTCTTTCCACCTTAATTTTATATCCAAATCTTTAGTCATCAAGTTACCATTTCTATCTGGTACAGGTATTTTCTTTCTTCTCATTTCAGTCCCAGTTAACTCCTTTATGGCCTGATACGCTGCTCTTGTGCTCTGACCGTCATTTTTACTTAATTTAATTTCTGTCTCTGTCGCCTTTTCATCATATAGTCTCCTCTTATCACGTCTAACGAGTCTTTTTACTACAGAATGTAAACTTGAGTACTTTGCTCTGAGCACTTCATCTACCTGGCCATCAGCATGTTGTTCTTCACTTCTTAACTTCGCCTCTTTCCTTTTCTGAACTGCATTCCATGATTCATCTGGCATCCACTTTTTCCTTCTCGCTTTTTCCTTTCTCTTAATAGTAACCTTAGCACTCTCATGCAAAACCTTTTTTACCTCTCTCCACATTTGATTAAAATCACTGTCTTCATTTTCCATCAAAGTCTGCATTACTAGAAATCTGTTCCTACGTTCCCTCCGAAACTTTTCCTTTGTTTTCTCATCATTTCTCAGCTCATCAAAATCATAATTATTACCTCCTGTACAATTATCATTAACGTTTCTCTTAAGTTATATTTTAATCTTTGACACAACAAGTTGATGATCACTACCTACAGTATATCAGCCCCCCTCCTTACGCAAACATCTTGCAAATAACTCCTATGCCTTCTGTTAATTGGAATGTGGTCAATCTGGTTATAATTTTTACCACATGGTGAAATCCAAGTAGTTTTATGTATTTTTCTATGCTCAAAGATGGTTCCATCAATCATGAGGTCATTTGCCAAACATAAGCTTCCAAATCGCACCCCATTTTCGTTTCTTATACCAACAGCCTCCTTACCCATACAGTCTTCAAAGCCATCCCTACTACTGCCAACAATTGCATTAAAATCACCAATGCAAACTAACACATTATGTCTTGCCACTCTGTTCACTACATCCTGCAGCTTCTCATAAAAGTCATCCTTCATTTCATCAGTAGCCTCATTTGTCGGAGCGTACCCTACCACCATACTGATATTACCATGGTCAGATTTTAAACGAGCATGAAGCAAGTGCTCATTAATTGGCTCAAACTCACATGCTGCCTTACAAACATCTATACTCGACAGTAAGCCTACTCTTTGGTAATGATTTCCATCACTCCCACCAAAAAAACAACAAAGGAATACCATCTTCCAAATTAATTTTATCAACTCCAAGCAACCTCGTTTCTGTAAGAGCACAAATGTCTATATTGTATTCCTTGACCACTGAAATAAGTTCTTCAATTTTACCAGCCTGATTGAGAGTTCGAATATTCCAATTTCCTGTTCTTAAGGTTCTTTTTGGATGTATAAACTTATTCCTACACCGTGGGATTCTTAGCATCCCCTGCCCACTTAAGGGCTTCGCTCTACGAAGAATAATTTCCTTGATATTAAATATTCTGAACTCTCTGACTTAAATGCTTCCCATTCCTTCTGGCGCCATACCAGAAACTTTCCTAATATGTTTACTTAATGATCTTTTACTTCTCTTTTCTACTCTGATGGTTGTGAAGCTGTTGGTTTACAATGAAAAGGCAGAACTTCTTGCGTAGACTTTGTCCATTTCCAAAGTGGATGATTTAGATGCTGTTCCTCCAGCTTCTTCCCCTCTGACTTCCTCATGAATTACATTAAAATCTCTTCAAGCAATGTACGTCCTACACTCACTGACCTTAATACTAATAACGCATTTGGGCCTCATGTGGTTCCCCCTGTTATTTTCAAGACCTGTGCTTTTGTGTGGACACCTTGGCTAGGTACCCCCTTTGGTCTGTGACTCTGGACTTGTACCTTTTCCTCTTGTTGGAAGTTTGCTCTGAATCAGCCTGTCACAAGTAAGGATTACTGTTGCCAGCTTTATAACTGCAACCTAATATCTTCAGTATCCTGTATTTTTAAATATTTGTAATGTTTTTGTAACAAATATACTAAATAAATATAATACATTTCCAATAACAGCTATCTTTATGAATGCCATTCAACGCAAACTGGTGACCTTCTTATCTAACTTTCTGACTCTTGGTCATCCTCCTTGTGGGACTTAGACAAAAGCTATGCTATAACACTTGGCATCTGTAAGGCGTTTGACCAACCTTGGCACAAATCTCTGATTTCCTAACTGGTCTCTTACGGTTTCTATCCTTGTATCTGTGCATTTATCTCTTGCTTTTTTTCTGCCCTTTGTATAGCTGTTGTTGTTGACGGTTACCGTTCGTCTCGTACAGCCATCAGAATATGGTATTGGTATTCCTCAGGGTTCTGCCATGTCATCACCTCTCCCTCGTCTTCACATCAAGAATCTTATGAGTTGCACATCTATCCTTCTGTTCATTCATACACTGATAACGCCACCATTCACCTCTTCATCCACTTCTCACACCGTCCATCAAAGCAGGCATTTCAGCAGTTTCGAGATGAAACAATGGCATACCTAATTTCTGACATGGTTTATACTTCCGATGGGTGTTAAACAAACCTTCTTGTTGTTAATGCATCAGAAACTGAGTTTATGAACCTTTCGATGCGCCAAAATCATCTGTAAGAGTATCCTTCATTATTCAGCATTATACAACCCAATCTTTTATCGTCGCTCAGTATCCTTGGGGTTTCATTCACTCGGTATCTGTCAACGAAACATGACATTACCTCTCTTACAAAATATGCCTCCAAGTGATTAGGTGTGCTAAGTCGGCCCTGTGCCTAATATACCCTTGCATAGATGGTGACTTTGTACAGGAGTCTCATTCGCCCTTGTGTGAAATACTCACATGTGTGAAGAGACTTCCCTCATACAGTTCTTTGAATCAAAGCGAAGATAAAAGCTTATCGTTTCAAGTCCCCTTCTGTTACTGACCTATCAGTCTCTCTCCCTGCGCCGTACTGTTACATCTTTGTCTCTTAACTTTCACTGCTTCAATGGTCACAGATCGTCTGAACTGCCTGCTTAAACCTCTCCATTACTGCGGCGAATAGCACCGTACAGCAGTGAAATGTTCTGTCAGGCTCTTTAATATGAGAGTTAACCTGGACTCTCAATGGTTTATGTACCAACAGATCAACTATGGAAGTTTCTTCATCGGTCTGCATTTCCTTTCCCTCTGACCTCCAATCTTTTAATTGCTGCGTAACCGGGCAGCTCGAAACGAGCAGATCTCGAATATTGCTCCCCTTTTTTTTTTTTTTTTTTTTTTTTTTTTTTTAAGGATACAGTTTCAATTTTGCGGGTTTTAAGGCTTTTATTTCCTTTTCACATAAAAAGAAAGGAAAGCTAAAATAACTGCTTCATACAGCAAGCTTTTTACCTCTGGTAGTCGTCTTCATGGGTGTGCTGTATTCTTATATGATTTTTTTAAGGGGGGGGGGGCAAATTATTCAGTATATTGAAATATTATCTCATTTACATCATTTACAGAAGAGAAATTTATTTTCTAATACCTGTTTGTGATCTCTCTCTCTCTTTCTCTCTCTCTCTCCACACACACACACACACACACACACACACACACACACACATATATATATATATATATATATATATATATATATATATATATATCAATCAATCAATCATTTCCTGTGGCACCCTCGGGGATGCATAGGGCCTCGATGAACTCACACCACAACATCCTATCTTGTGCTAACTCCTCAAGATCTCCCCAACACTCATCTCCAGCTTCCCATCTCATTGTCCTCACCCACGTCTCTTTTGGCCTTCCTCTACCTTTCCTACCAAGTGCCACCCACCCTGGTGTACCACGTACTATTCCCTGTCTCCTATACACATGTCCTAGCTACTTCCATCGTGAGAACCTAACATATTCATCGACCGGCTGCACTCCCGTTATTTCTCTAATTCTACTATTTGGTATCCTTTCCCAGGACTTAACTCCTAATATTCTCCTAAGTGCTTTTCTTTCAAACACCAAGAATTTATTTTCCATAGTCACTGTGCTGTACCAAGACTCGTGTCCATAAATTAAGATACTCCTAACCATTACCTTATTAAGTTTGATTTTTGTATGCACAGAAAAATTGTTATTATTCCAAATATTTTTAAGCATTCCCATTGCCTGATTAGCCTTCTTTAACCTTTCCTCGAAATCAAAGTTCAAAGAACCATCCTTGGCTAAATAAGTACCTAAATATTTAAACCTATCAACTTGCTTTACAACCATACCTCCAATTACACATTCCTGCGCATTTTCCATATTCATATTGATTATTTCAGTCTTTCCACAATTAATAACCAAACCCACCTTGCGACCTTCACTCACCAAACAGTCCAACACTCTCTGCATCTCTTCTGGCCCATCACAAATCAAAACTATATCATCTGCATAATCTAAATCCAAAAGTTTCCTGTTCTCTCCCCAAAGTATACCTGCACCGGTTTCTGTTCCAACGCGTTTCATAATGTAATCAATGACCAATATAAATAGTAAAGGCGATAGAACACCACCTTGAATTACTCCGGACTTGATTTCAAACGAATCGTTCAGAGAACCATCAACCATCACTTTACAAAATGTGTCCTCATGCATGTTCATAATGACCCTCACAAACTCCTCTGGTATTCCATAATGTCTCATGATCTTCCCCATAGTCTCTCTCGAAACACTATCAAAAGCCTTTTCAAAATCAACAAAACAAAGACTTAACGGTACTCTCATTTCATTAACTTGCTGCATCAAATGCCTAACTATAAAGATCTGATCATTGCAATCACGTCCCTTTCTAAAACCAGCCTGTTCATCCCTCAGAATACCCTCAACCACCGGCTCCAACCTATTTAACAACACTCTACTGAAAACTTTCAAAGCTATCGGTGACAAAGAGATTCCCCTCCAATTACCACATTCACTCAGGTCTCCCTTCTTCGGGACTTTAACAATTACACCATTCTTCCAAACTGATGGTAGTAACCCCGTCACCCATATCTTATTGAATAGCTTGGTCAAGATCATTATTAATCTATCCCCCTCCACTTTAAACATTTCCGGAAATAAATCATCCTCCCCTGGTGCCTTATTATTCTTTAACTGTTTTACTGCTTTCTCCATTTCTGCAAGCCTCAACTCTCCTGTTTCTATATTTAAATCTTCCTGAGCAGACGGTATATCCTCTTCTGGTGGTATTGGTCTATTAAGAACTGTCTCAAAATGCTCTTTCCATCTATTTCTAATATCTCCATCTTTGGTCAATAAATTTCCTTCCCTGTCTCTAACTGGTATTTCCTTGCGTTTACCTTCATTACCACTCAGTTCTCTAATCGATTCATATGCTATTCTTTGACTCTGTCCATCATTTTTGTTTATTAAGATATCAGTCTCTGCAACCTTTTCATCCACACATCTTCTTTTATCTCTCCTAGCTAACCTTCTTACTTCTGAATTCAAACTCCAGTACGCAGCTCTTGCTAATTCAATATCTCGTTCATCAACGCATTGCATCTCACTCCTCAATTTAGCCTCACCTCTCTTTTTTATCATATCCCACGTTTCCTCTGATATCCATTTCTTTCTCCTGAATCTATGTCTCCTACCAATCGTACATTCAGCAGTCTCATGTAAAACTTTGTTAACATCCTCCCACATCTCATCTACACTTCTCTCCCCCTCTTCCAACGTTTCCAACACCAAAAACCTATTTCTGCATTCTAATCTGAATTCCTCCTTTTCTTCTCCTTCCCTTCTAAGCTTAACAATATCGTATCTACCAACACCAGATTTTTCCTTCTTCTGTGATTTAAGTTTAAACCTTATTTTTGCAATGCTGAGTTGATGGTCACTACCAATATCCGCTCCCCGTTTAACATGAACATCTAGCAGAGAACTTCTATGCCTCCTACTGATAGCGATGTGATCAATCTGATTTTTATATTTTCCACACGGCGACACCCAAGTTGTCTTGTGTATATTGCAATGCTGAAAGAGTGTGCCCCCGATGACTAAGTCATTTGCTAGACAGAAGCTTCCAAACATCACTTCGTTTTCACTCATCCTACTACCAACTCCCATCTTACCCATACATGCCTCAAATCCCTCATTTGAACAGCCCATTACTGCATTAAAGTCTCCAACGCAGATCAAAACATCATGTCTAGGTACCCTTCCTACTCCTTCTTGCAACTTTTCATAAAATGTGTCTTTCCTTTCATCGAGTGCATCATTAGTAGGTGCATAACACACAAACAGACTGATGTTGCCATGATTTGATTTAAACCGTGCGTATAACAATCGCTCATCTATAGGATCCCACTCACATAAAGCCTTATTTGCCTTACAACCCTGCAACAATCCTACTCCCTGGTAATGCATTCCGTCCTGTCGGCCAGATATCAATAAACGTATACCATCCTCCAAATCCAACTTATCGACTCCAGTTAATCTAGTTTCTGTCAGAGCACAAATATGAAGTCCGTAATTTTGAAAAACCTTCACTAACTCATCGATTTTACCGTCATGATTTAGCGTTCTCACATTCCAGTTACCAATTTTAATTGTATTTTTTGCATTAACAAAGGAATTAGATTGTAACTGAGGCAACCGTGAGATTCTTAGCACCCCCTGCCCATTTAAGGGCTGCACGGGACTGGGGGCCATTATTGTTCTTTCAGAGTCCATCAAGGTTTCTTTGGCTAACTTCCTGAACACCTCGCCATTGTGTTGCAGTCGCAGTAGGCAGCTAACTTGCCTGATTGCCCACGCCCGAAAGACCCAGCTATGCTGTAGCCAGTCACGTGCCGGCATGCTTCCCAGCCATTTCACTCTCAAGGAGTTCCTCTGCCTGAGAAAGCAACCACCCCCCTGCTCCCGAGGGCTTTTGATCTGTGTAAGTAGAGGGCGATCACTCCCTCACTATCCATATACAGTGTATATATATATATATATATATATATATATATATATATATATATATATATATATATATATATATATATATATGTAAAGCGAGAAAGAGAGAGAGAGAGAGAGAGAGAGAGAGAGCGTGTGTGTGTGTGTGTGTGTGTGTGTGTGTGCTAGACAGAAAAATACTGTCATTACCAGCTGGGTGTCTACTCTCAGCTCCGTAATATATTCCTAAATGTTTGTTAATAAAGAATATTTAATCTATCTGTCTATAGCCCGATGCCCTAATCCCGCAAAGGGTGGCCGCAGACAAAACGCCTCCAAATCGCTCTGTCACTCACAATTTGACTACCCTCCCCCCAACTCACCCCCCCTCCCTCATATACCTCTCAACTCCATCCCTCCACCTCATCTTCGGTCTACCCCTCCCTCTCCCTCCCTCCACCTCACCTACATACACCCTCTTAGTCAGTCTTTCATTCTCCATTCTCTCCACATGTTCAAACCACCTCAGTGTATTTCTCCTAATCTTCTCAACCACATCCAGATCCACCCCACAACTTTCCTTCACTTCTTCATTCGTCAACCTGTCCCTCCACGTCACTCCACATGCTTCTCTCAAGTAACTCATTTCCACTGCTCTCACTCTTGACTTGTTCCCCTCTTACAAGGTCCACGCCTCGCTTCCATTCGTCAGGGTAGGGATCACAATACTATCATGCAGTGACTTCTTTACTTCCATACTCACCTCCCTATTTCTCATCACTGCTTTCAGTGAACCAACAACTTTCCTTCCCTGCTGTACCCTTTCACGCACATCATCCCCCAACGTTCCATGCTTACTCATCACACTACCCAAGTACTTGAATGCACTCACATTTAATCACGGAAAGCAAATGGGGGACTGTTTAAATCTCATTACCACCTGATCGCATGGGTCTGACGGTAAATTTTTAATATTTACCAGCACTCATTACTAACCCGGTACTGCTAAAAACCAACCAGTGCCGCTTTTAGTTGCACGAACTTGATTATAATATCTAGATTAGGAACAGGAAAAACTTACCAGAAATAGTGGACATTTCATAATGTTTATATGCACAGGATCTGGATGATTCTAGTGATGGCGACAAATGAATACAAACAGTTGTGTTATATCGTGTGTGTTGAGATATGGATATACCAAGTGTACACAGATGTGGGATATAGCTTTGTACAGTCATGTGAGTTACATAGTCAGGTGTGTGGTATAGGTGTGTGCAGAGAGGTGGGCATAAGCAGATGTGACTTGCAGGTATGTGTACACAGGTGTGGGGTGCACATGTGTCAGCAGGTGTGAGTGTAGGTACGTGTGAGATGCACTTACTTGCAGACAGGTGTGTCTAGACTGGTGTGGCGGTTAGGTGTGTGTACACAGGTTTGACGTACAGATTTGTACACAGGTGTCCGGTAGGTGCGTCCATACGTGTGAGTGTTGATTGGTGCGACCTGTAGGTGTGTGCAGATTTTCGTGTACCGGCAAGTGTGGAGATGGTTGTTTATACACAAATGTACAGATGTACATACAGTGGTGTCGGGTGCAGGTTTGTGTTGACTGGTGTGGGCTGCAGGTCACTGTCACCTTCTACATTCCCTTTGAAGAAATTATATCAGTCCACAGTGCAAACGTGTAATTAGTAAAATGATCTCTAATCGTAAAGTACAACTTAATGTGGATAAAGTTAACATTGGACCAATATCTCTCAACAGACATAAGATGCAGCAGTAGTACTACCGACGAAATTCATCCCTTATTAAATGACAGGCAACATAAACTTGCATGCGGCTATACCCGGTAGGAGTTAGCCAACCCGCCAACCTTCCATTCATCTATTTTTCTCCCGTGACCATATTCCCATAATAATCAGCATTCCCCCGGGGACTTATTTTCATGCAAGGACCATTTTCCGCGTAAAGTCCTATTTTTTGCGATGTATCTATGTAACGCCATTGATGTATTTCTTGAAGGGATTTATTTACCCATAGAACAGTTTTCTCTGCATGGGGTCACCATTAACTCCTACATACAGTAAGTATACACTCTCATGCACAAGCAAACACTTGAAAAAGAACATCACTCTCGTCTGGAGCGCTCGATGCCATGTGGTTCCGGTAATCAGTCAATCAGTCGACCTACATGGAGAAACTCATGCAGTAGTCCTTGATATTTCTCAAGCTTTGACAGAGTATGGCACCGTTCCCTGTTGTCCAAACTCCCTTGCTAGGGATTGAAGTCTTTTGTTCCTTTGATTTCCTCATATCTCAGTGACAGAAAAATAAGAGTAAAAGTAGATGATGTATATTCCAATTTCCACTCAACGCCAGCGTGCCGCAGGGATCAGTTCAGGTGTCAACCCCATTCCTGGTTCATTTTATTGATCTTTTATCTGTCACCCACAATCGTATTAATTCATATGCAGATGACTCAACACTTCATAGTTCATTCACACTCAGACACTCATTTACAAAGTCTGATATCTCCATCTTAACTCAGTACAGCCTCTCCATATGTCAAGACTTATCTACGATCAGTGAATGTGGACAAAACAACCTTGTCTCATTTAATACTAGTAAAACTAAATATATACAATTTACTAATAGACAGATATTGCCAGATTCGTATATTACCATCAGTGGTATAAAATATTCCTATCGCCAAAAGTACTGAAATTCTCGGTGTCTCACAATGCCCTCAGTTGGACCTCTCATGTTAGATCACTTTCTAAAACCGCCTCAAAGAAACTTGGATTATTGTACAGAGTCCGTAACTTCTTCACTGACGAGTAGTTACCTATAATTTATAAGACTCATGTGCGCTCTAAGCTTGAATATTGCTCACGCTTGTGGAATGGATGTGGAGAGGTTGCATTAAAACAACTGGACAAAATTCAGAACAAAGCTGTTAGAATTATTAATAACCCTGCTATTATTGATAAACTACCTCCCCTACAAGTATGAAGGAATGTTGCCTCCCTTGCATTATTTTACATATAATTTTATAGCAAACGCTCAGACGAAGTTGCATCCATTGTGCCACCTCTCCATGCCTTCCCTCGTGCTACAAGGGCATCTGGTAGCGCTCACGACTGGAATGTCACTCAGCCATATTGCAGAAATTCTGTCTATTATAATTTCTTCATTCCCCGAACTGCATCTCTCTGGAACTCGCTTCCCCAGAGTTGTTTCCCTCAAAACTTCAACCTACAGCTGTTCAGATCTAACTTACAGATATTTTATGAACAGAGGACACCAGTAATCTGGTGTATGGATTAGTTTTTTTTTTTTCCTCCCTCTGTTCTGTTATATACAAAAAACAGTGTATGGTATACACACAAACGTATGAACACACACTAGGTGCGTATTAATAAAATTTTGTGCAATATCCAAATGCTGAAGAAGTTCAGAATATACTCTCTCATGTTTGTATGATAATTCTAAGTTTATCGTATCATACCGGTATTTCTCAATGTTCTGTGCAGTGATAATAGTGATTTTTCATATTCAGGGGCGACGTTTTCTCCTTTTGGATTCTCTATTGAAATCTCTCAACTGATTCGCTTTACTTGAGCAGGAGGCGGGGATTGGCATAGCCCGCGTCGAAGTTTTATTCATATTGTTTCTTTCCCACTACTAACTTTGATTTCTAATATATACAGTATATAACATGTTTCCACTTTAATTTCAGGATATAACACTGTAGAAGATCGCAGAACCATCTTATCCTTCACTATTTCCATTATTGATGTATTGCCTACGGTCGAACAGTGTACAAGAATAAAGGAGAAACATTATATTATATATACTGTACTGTATATGATAGCATTATTAAACAGGGCTGTGTAAGCGATTTTATTATGATCAGTTACATTAATGTGATTATATGCTTTAGGATGATCAGGCTAATGTTAACAGCACTGAGCAAACGCACCTCGTTTCACTATCAGGCTGTTTTTCAGGTCGATAGAGCCTGTTTTATTTTATCAATGCCAGGCATCACTATGATATTTTTATAATTCAGATTTCTCTAGCGTATACCAGTTCCGCAAATTCTATACCATTATCGTCTGCACTTCCTATTTCTTTTTCTATTATATTACGAGATGCTCTGTCCTCATTACCTCTGCAATCC
The DNA here is from genome assembly GCF_032717465.1 of Coenobita brevimanus. NCBI lineage: Eukaryota > Metazoa > Arthropoda > Malacostraca > Decapoda > Coenobitidae > Coenobita > Coenobita brevimanus. The sequence continues at coordinate 23,480,068 of NC_137008.1, read as the reverse complement.
ATCCCACTACATCTATACTTCAGTCCCACCTCTCTCTCTCTCTCTCTCTCTCTCTCTCTCTCTCTCGTTTGTGCGTTTTGGATGACAATATAAGCTAAAAAAAAAAACCTAGTGACTAAGCACACTATTTCAGAATCTTTAGCGGTAGATCTCCGACGCTTACCTGCGGTGAAAAAAACACAGACATTGCGCACAAGCACATCTCTTAAGATGAGCAGCACTATTTTCTAACCATATAATTCATATTTACATGACCTGTGTTTCTCCCAGATATATATTGTTTTAAAGAACATGTAATGCAGTATATTATTGTCAGCATTATATCTTCATTGAATGTTGTAATTTGTATAACAACGTATATGACAGACTCACATTGAAAGATAAGGACAAAAAGTAGGACGAAGTTTTATTCCGTAAGTAAACAAGAGTAGTATTAACCTGTGATCATTAACACGAGTACTGTATTTTGTTAGTCTTCTCATCTGGTCGTTCTGAGCAAGTAGATCACGTAAGAGTGTGAGGACTCAAGAAGCTTGGTTAGAAGGTGAGGTGAGAGAGATAATGATGGTGCAGGAGTAGAATGCAGAGGTTTGAGACAAGGACACTGGTTGGATGGTAGGGTTTTGTAATGCAGAACAGGGATCGCATACCATTCAGCCACGGAATGAGCAATTATTTGGTTAGATAATGCGACATTTCATTGAGCAGCACTATATTAAAACTAGGGCCAACGTGGTGACAGCTAGGAATGAGGTCGAAGGGATGGGAGCTGACATGGCAAATGTTCAGCAGAAAAGATGATTACAACCGAACATATGCGTACTCCAATGCTAACGAATTCATGAATATTCACTGAATCAGTATAATATCAACGAACATTGCCTCGGGGTTAACTTTACTCGGGGAAGCCACACATACACTCACCGATCCATCAAGTCCAACCAACTCCCCGAGACCATCCACCCACCTGGCTTACCAACACACCAACTCACCTAACTATTACCTAACCCATCCACTCACCTGGTTTACCAACTCACCAACTCATCCCCACCCACCCACGTAACTACTCACCCATCCAATCTTCCCATCTGGTTTACCAACCCACCATCTCATCCCCACCCACCCATCCCATCCACCTCACCCCGATCATGAATCTGCCCACCCATCCCGGCCGCTCACACTGCCCTGTCACTCTAGCCAACCACCACGACCATCAAGCCAACCTTTCCACCCACCTACCCAGTCCTGCCCAGCCCATCCACCGAACCCACCCCGTAATCCAGTGGCCAAGAGAGCCTTTGGGCATAATTCGTAATTCATGGCAGGGATGAAGTGTTACCGCTGTTTCTGGAATTACCGGGGGGCCACTCTGGAACCACTGGGATTTTTTTTTTTTCTAACCAAAAACAAAATGGCCGCCTGCCGATAGAAAACCATTCATTACTTCCTTACTGCTGAATGCCGAAAATGGATCTTGGTGTCTATTTTTCTGTGTTTAGGGATCAATAAATCCATATCTGCCATATACTTCTGTATTTATGTGATGATGTAACGCAATATTTGTGGATCTCATTACATTTAGATACGTAATTATTCAAAATAACACCACATAGTTTCTGTTTCTGCTGAACGTAGTCATTCAGTTCATAGAATACTGATTAGTAAATTAATCTAAAACATCACTGAAATTATAACGTATAACTCGACAAAACATTAAGTATCCGAGTTTTTCTAATAACCAGCACACACAAAAATTAATGTTTCTATTTATCAATTTACCTTGCTCTGGGCAAGAGATAGCTTAAGGGTTAACACATACAAAATATTGTTAAGATCCATGTTATATTAACTGTAGCATTGATCTAGCAGCCTACATTTCTAAAAATTAGATTACTGGATACTTTTCTACAGAATTATCCTTCGCATGTATCTGTGACAAAACAGTTTTGATGAGGTAACTGTTAAGTTCAACTCCTGCGTAACAACTGCAAACCATGGAACGGGGCAACTGAACAACTATACAACTAGACTTCCAAATGAACATGGTGATGCTGAGGCACATCCGCATTTGATCATTTTCGGCATGGCAGTGAGAGAAAGTAGACACCGTCGGGTTACACTACTAGGAAAACCTGTTGTCTTCGATACTAGTTCATCCATAATATAGTGGGTTAGCATCTGGTGGTTCACTTCACAGTGTCGATGCCCATATCAGCGTCTGATAACGTGCACGATACGCGTATTCTGTGAAGACGTCTGCAGTACGAGGTAGTAACTTCAGCTTCAGGACACATGTTAACACTGGATTTGCCAGTTTACTCGACCAAAGATGATACCGACATAAGACATGCCTTCAACCTTCAACCCATAGCAGGCTGCTGCAAATCGTAGTGCCTCAGATATCACCTCCATACTGGCTCGCTCAGCATTAACAATCTAATAATTAGAATGAGTTAAAATTAAGGCCTTGATAAGAATCAGAGGTTTGAGTGTTGCAGCTGCACGAGGCTTACATGAGGGAGTGTTAGTGCCTACTTTATCATATGGGTGTGAGACTATGGTGTGACATGAAAATTAAAAGTCAGAGTAAGAGCAGTGGAGATGGGACTACTGAGGAATGTATGTGGAATACAGAGGGTGGATAGGATACGAAATAATGTGATTTATGAAAGGTGTGGAGTGAGGAAGTCGGTGGACACCAGAATCGAAGAGAGTGTCCTGAGATGGTATGTTCACGTGGAAAGAATGGATAACAATAGAGTGGTGAAAAAGGTATACCTGAGCTAATCTGAAGGAGGGAGGAGGCGAGGTAAGCCAAGGAGAAGGTGGAGAGATATGGTGGATGACTGTTTGAGGAGGAGAAGTTTGGAAGTCGGTGAGGCTAGGAAACTGACAAGAGATCGAGCTGCCTGGATGAATGCTGTGAGAAGAAGTGCATGATCAGGGATTCTGGCACCTCTTGTGAGCATGGCAGCGTCCGGATTGACTCAATTGGATACGTTTGTGTGAAGCTGCAGAACGTGGTGAATGTTTTTGACGTATCCGGTAGAGCCAGGATTCCAGGGGCTTGAATGATGAGTGAATGGAAGCGTGGCCTATTGAATTGGGCAAGTTTGCTCTGTCTGGACATTTCTACTCCTCACCCTGCCCTTGGGTGGGAAAGGAGGTCCAGATGATGATCATGGTGATGATGATGAGTTCAAAGTTATTTATTAACTTCTCACTTTGAAGTACAGTACTTCCAGACAGGTGATCTTGCCAGTTTCATAAATGTATGAGGTAGTGTCACAGCCATTATTTAGGAGGTGATGTTAGTACCATGATTTTCAGATACCCCCTCTAAATTATAGAGATGGTCTATATGAGTGAGAAAACAGTACTGGTTGGCTAAAGAATCAAATCTAACCCCCCTGCACATACCCCTTGAAATGTGAACCCCCCAGATGCAGCAATTTACCCTCCCAAAACAGCTCCCGATAGTTGTAAAAATTGAAATCCAACACAGAAAACCAAATAAGTGGCTTTTTATTTACAGGAGATAGTAGGCATAAACAGCAAAACAGTTATTAATAGCAAATATACAGTTCAGATAGAATAATTCTAGGATTTAAGTCCATAATGTTCAATTTGAGGGAGTCCAGTTCACAGTTCGTGTCAAGGTACATAGCCCATTTATCGACAGTTCTGCTGGCTCAGAATTCTGTCCATGGCTTGACTGAAGTCATTCCGGGTCACCTCAGCAGTACAGGTAATGTTATTGAGATACAGCTTAAGACTGACTGCATACATGTTCATTGGTAGCTTGTTGTGGTATTTCATCAATCAGAACAGATCACTGAACTTCGGGAGGGAGAGTGACGTGTCCCGAACATTGCAAACCTCCAGGTAGAGCCGTCCTACCTTGGTTTCCTCGTCTGTGTTAGTGGCGGCAACATATTCATCAACTTCAGCAGCTGATGTAAAAGGGCCTCCCATTCCCTTCAGAGTATCAAGGTCTTTGTTACTCCAACGATCTACGGCTACATTAGCAATCTCCTTGTTCTGCAGGCCCTGCTTCTTCGGTTCTTCTTGCTTTGTGTTCCATGCCAGCATGATTTCTGGTATCCTTCCTCCTTTCCTGGTCATGCCATAGTTCCTAAAAGACACTGGTTGTCTTCGGTCAATAATGTCTGAGCACTTGGCTTTCACCTGTGCTGCAGATACACTCCCAAATTGTTTGGCACCCCTCTTTACAGCTCAGAGTTAACGATGCCCAGACTGTGCTCTACATTCAGGTTGTGGGCTGGTGCCTTCTCCAACTTCTCTGGATCCAGCTGAGTGACAGAACTTTCTGCAGACTCGTCACAGTCTCCAAAGCTGAAGATATCATCCTTCTGCTACTGAAAGACAGTAGCCAGCTTGGGGATGATCATCTTCAGGAGCTTGATTACCTCAGGTTGGAATGAGGTTGCTGCTTCAAGTATGACACTGCAGATGTCCTCATCATACTTTGTATGCTGGAACCGTTCTTGAGAAACAAACTTGAATGTTGTTTCCTCTGCCTTGCTCAACTCTGGCTTGCTCAACTCTTTCTCTAATTCTGCATCTTCTTTCATTTTGTCAAAGGCCTGCATGTCCTTTTGCCTGCATTCCATTGTTTTCATCCATTTGTGATCAACAAAGTCTTCACAGTACACCTTTCTGTTGGTTTTCTGATCTTGTATATAGTCCCACTCCATGTCGGTCATTCTCATCCCATGTTTCTATTCCAACTTCCTGCGTATTATGGGATCCTGACAGAAGGTATCAAAGACCCCCTTGTGCATGCTTATTGAAGGTTTCTGCTCTCTTGACAAAACTGATTTTGTCTCTGTTTCCGAGTCTGAACTAGAGTCACAAAGTCTCCATAGAGCATCAGAATGTGCTTCTTTATGTGTCTGGTGTGGATGATGTAGAGGCTGCAAAAGAGCCAGTGTTCCTGAATAAGTTCTGCAAGCAGCTGAGCTGCTTCATCTTTGGCGTGATGAACTTGACCAGCTCACTTAGGTGGCAGGAACTACAGCATGTTCTGTATGATATCTCTTCCTGTCGGAAGCACCCCATGTGGAAATTCTGCCTTCTCCATATAGCCCACACTACAGAGTGTGTTCCTAGAATGTGATCTTGTAGTGTCAGTAGCCATATCTACATACTACAGTCTATTTGATTGACCTGTGTAGCTGAGATGCATGGGCCGAGTAGGGTGTGTTTGAATCGCAGCTGCTGCTTGGCCACTGATGAATTAAATCTAAACCTCTTCATATTTTAAAACATTTATATTTTGAACTGCTTTCAATACAAGCTGCCAGATTAAATATGGAATAATTTCCGAAGCTGAAGAGGTCAAAATTAGCTATAAAAGTTTACTGTTATCAAAGGAAATCAAAGTTGATTATAAAGTTTCATAAAACGATGAGTGACGTTTGAAATAAATTATCCACCCACGGTGTACATCCACGTCTGCATGTTGCACTACATGTACGCACTGTGTACACCCAAGTCCGCATGTTGCGCTGTAATATCTACCCACGGTGTACACCTACGTCTGCATGTTGTACAACAGTACATACCTTCATTACTTCAGTGACATCATCGGCGACCAATTAGCAGCCGTGTATCAAACACACCCCACTTGCCGCATGCATCTCAGCTGCACAGGTCAATCAAATAGACTATAGTTCTACTGCTGCAGCCTTTTGTTCACTAGAAGGACCTGAAAAAGAAACGTAAGTATTATTAAAACAGTTAAATTGTCGTTTTAGGAGTGAATTTAAGGGTGACAACTTTCAAAGGCTATGTACAGGGGGGTTATCATCATCTGAGAGGTCAAATATTGGTATTTTCTGATTCAGCTAAACCATATCCATAATCTGAGAGGGGAAAAACCTCTTTGGCAGAATAACACCACCCCCTACCAGAAAGTGCATGCTTGCTTGGAAGGAAATCTGTGATGATCTTGGGTTTGTGGGCTGTATCTTTTATATCGATAACATTCTTAACTGCTAAAAACTCTCCATTATCATAGTGCAAGTAAGCTTCTTGTTGGCGTAAAAGTACATTACAAGCATCAGTACATCTTTATCACCACAAACTACAGTACACGAATGTTCCAAGTGCTATGTGACGCTAATGCTGCTAGCTGACTCATGATGATCACATTAACCTCTTCATGTGTTATTTGCAGATCTGTCCAGAGGGTTAATTCACCATCGTTTACAGAGATGGGTACTGGATGGACTACTAGATCATTGGTGTTTTCCTGCCAGTTTTCTTCCAGCAAATGGCTAAATAAACTTATGGGCTGGGTCTTGTATGAAACATTAAGAATTACCTTTTGGGCAGGAAGGCGGCTATGTAAAGTCAGCATGTGTTTTCGTCTGGCACTGTATGTGGACGATTTGACATTCAGATGGTATCTGTCGAAGATCAGAGGTACAGAACATTTTCGCAAGTGATACATAAGATTGCTCATGAAGTTTCCTTTCTGTAGTCCACAACACAGTGCGATTAGCTGGCCAAAGAACACACTACAACATAGTATAACCATCAATAACGATTACATCAGAAGGACCGGTAAGACGATCCAGTACCTCAACCTGTATACCTCGTTGAGGATATACCTATTCCACCATCCTTTTTTCATCCCGTGGAGAATGTCCACATTTCCCTGATGGAGCTGCATCCCTTTCATAGGATGAATAATGGATTCCCTCCATGGAATTATTTTTCCAATGTACTTATTTTCACTCCACCTACCCGGCCACCCACTCAGGCAGTGCAGTGTGCATCTTTAATAGCAGGATGACGTCCGCACATTCTGGCACACCCAAAGAGACACTACACCTTTAACAATATTAGATAATATAATTTAGAAATGAATTACATTTTCGCATTTTTTTCCACATTTTACTGCAGTTTACTTAAAAGTTGAAGTACTCGATGCTGAAAATTTAAGTTCATGAAATAAATAATTGCCAATGAAGAGAGAGAGAGAGATTTTGAAGAGTGCATCATAATTATCACCATTATTCATTAACATCAGCCTAAGAGAGTCCATTGCAGAACAAAAGACTCTTTCATTTTTTACTATTCTGTCCTCTTCACCCTTAGCCTGTGCCATCTAATCCCAGCAAATTTCTTATTTTTATTTCGCCATATTGCTCTCTGTCTGCCTTTTTCTCTCCCCCCATCTACTGGTTGGTACTAACATACCATGCTGTTCTGTTAAGCAGTCCAACAATATATGTAGTTTTACTGTCAAATTTTATTTATAATTGTAGCTGAATACCTCCATTTTTATTATTTTTTTTGTTAATACATTACTATAGTAGCATACCATGGAGAAGCACATCTATGAGGATGGTTTCGCCATTGCAGTGCAAGCCAAAATACTATACATTTGACTATGGAGTGTGAATCATTTTACCGATTTAACAGATAACGGTTTCTCCTTGTTTTGTGATTTATAATGCATATTTTTGGAACTCCCTCGCCATGTCGTACTGACGAAAGCACTGTTTTGTGCATCATTATCATCAATCATGCTCATAATGACGATGATGATGAGGATGTCACCTTAATTTCATTACGAAGTATACTGGTAGAATTTCTAAGTTGTGCTGATCACTGTAAATATTATTCACTCATCTGCCATGTTTCATTCTTGAAATATCGCCTAATCTTTATTTGGTGTTAAATATTCTGGAGTCACTTCTGCGTCATTCACAATCTTTCACCAAAACCTTTCCCTTTCCTCCCCTGCCTCTCCAGTTCTATTATAGCTTCCTTACCCAACCCCAAGCCACACACACCCTACTCAGCCTGCTTCACCCTCTTTTATCCTCTTGCCTCACCATTCCTTCTTACTGTACCTTACCACTGCCTGCTATGTCCTCTCTCACTAATTCTACGTTCACTTCTTAAGATTCCTTCACCGCCGCAGTGGCGTACCTGAGGAGGGGGGCGGAGGTGGGGGGCTGTTTGAAACTGCCCCCCGGGCCCCCAATTGAAAGGGGGCCCAAAAAAGTCTTTAAAATTTATAAGCTTTTTTTTTATTAATATTTAAAAATATATACAGTATATCATCCCGACAATCCCGGCTGAGATATTAGATAAATTTTGAGAAGTAGGGGGGCTGGGTTCTTTGCGGGGCCCCCCTCCTTGAGGGGGGCCACGCAAAGAACCTAGTCCCCCGGGCCCCCAGATCTCCAGGTAAGCCCCTGCACCGCCGTGATTCACGAACATCACACTCATCACATCTGCTTCGCCCACCCGTCTCCCCTCTACCTTACCCATTATTTCCTCATGTCTCATCCGCCTTCCTTCTCCTAGCATCACCCACTCACATTCCGGTGTCATGTGGTGAGTTGTTCTCCCCGTGGCGAGTGTCTGCTGGGGGTTGTGCGTTTGCAGGAAAATTGAGGGGACATCTGACAACAGCTAAGCTATGGCAAGTTGGGCGTGGTGAGTTGTCTTGAAAAAACTACTATACTATGTACACTATATATATATATATATATATATATATATATATATATATATATATATATAAAATAAAAGGTAGCCTGTACCATAAACTGATGAACTTTTGTTTAAAAACAAAGAAAAAAGCCCTTATTCCTCTCAGTTAAAAAAAAAAAATGGTCACCCCCCAAATAAAAAAGTAGATTACCACATATTTAACGTTACCACAAGCAAGTTTTATCACTTTATATAGATTTTTTTTTATAAGTTAATAGAGTTGCACAGAATATTTTAGAAGTTTAGAACTTTCTAGAGCAGTTTGTACGGTTCTAGTATGGTTTAACATTGTGTTGAACATTCTAATCTAAATATTATACAACGGGACGCAGTTTTTAGCACCTAACAGTTATCTTCGCAGTTTGCAAGTGAACTGTCAGCAAAATAATTGCTTAGTGTGTTACTGTTATATATTAAATGTTTTTGTTTTTCAGATAAGCATGATGTCGCACAAAAGAAGTGATACTATCGTACAGAAGAACAAAGATGTCTGGACCAATAATTTGGTGCAGTTCCAGCTGTCACATAGAAGGGGAGGAATTGTGCCTTTGGAAGAGCCTTCATAAGACCAATAATGCAGAATGCCAAACCAAATGCAAGTTGTTTGACATTTAACCAGTTTCTTGGAGCAAAAATCATATTAAGAAAAGAACGAATAGTCAAAATTTCAAAAGAAGTTACAAAATTATGGGAGAATAAACTGAACTTTCTACATGTGTCAGATCAAGCAATACAAGCAAAGCTTGAGAAGGTGCTAAAATCTTACGATGAATGTGTCAAGGGGGGGAAATATGATACCCTAAAATGTAAATAAACTTTTGATATCACAAAACTAAATGGTCAATGGTTATCCACTGAAGATAAACAACTCAACCACCTGCAAGTGCAAAGCAAATGAGAAGTTGGGTACTCAACAGGTCAGGTTGCAAGTAAGGAAACCATTCACTCTTCAAAAAGACGAAAACTGCCTGATGAACCTCTATTACCATCATCATCTTACGCTCTTTCGTCTAGTAGTTGTTGCATAGAATCTGATGTCAGTGAATATAAGGGTGAAGATGAGTCTAATCATCCACCAACCACAAAACACAACGAAGTAAAGTTGCAACTAACGTGGAGACATCCGCTGGAGAATCGACAAATAAAGTTGCAAAAATATGGAAACAATTGTCACATGATGTTATTGACATTCCAACTCCAAGTCAAGCAGCAATTTACAAGTCAATATACAAAGAGGCTGCTACACTGAAGGAGGAAATGACTGAAAAGTTCCAATTGGAAACATGGTCTTTACATTGTGATGGAAAGCATATTTTTGAAAATGAGTACCAGGTAGTACTACTTAAAAATGAAAGAACCGAAATAAAATTGGATGCACTGTGTTTGGAAAATGACAAGGTTGAAACTATTGCTGAAGAAACTGCAAAATTTATTGATGAATACAACTTATGGCATGCAATCTAGCGTTAAGACTGGGAAGAAGAGTGGAGTTGTTGTCAGATTAAACAAATGTTCCCGGATAAGAGTTTCAACAAACCACAATTTAACGGTTGTCAGTATCACATTCTGGACAGGATTCTCCATTTGATGATGGACGAAGAACTTGGTGCTAACAACAATGCTCCACACATCGAGTATCCATTTGTGTCTCAACTAATAGAGAATTATGAAAACCTATGATCACTGTTAACGGAACAGAAGAGATCCTCGATAAATCAGGCTGGAGAGATGACATGAGGTTTTTGTACCATTTAACACGAGTGTTTAGATTCTTTGAAGAAAAAGGGTATTTTCCTTTGATTAACTTTCACAAAATTCCATATATCAGTAATGCAAGGTGGAATTCAAGGGCAATTCTCGTTATCCTTGCATTCATCCTTATACCTACAACAAGGAAGACTTTGGAGAAGACAGATTCATTTTGTACGAATGGACAGAGTACTGGTTTGCTAATCAGATGTATAATAAAAATGATTTCAAGAACTTGTCAGAAATATTGAAACCTTACAAAAAAGCACTAAAGTCATTGCAGAATTACTGGAAACAGGAGCCATCTTTACTCAAGATACCAAGAAGTAATCAGTCTACTGAACATGCAAAGTGATGCAGGAACTTTATGCTGCCTACAAAAACAAAGCCAAACTGCAGTTGAGACTTATTTTAGGTAATAAACAGTGATATTAAGTATTAATGCATTTGTATAAGCTTTTTTTGTTTATTATTATTATACATGTAAATATACACTTGCAAAAATAGTTTTTTTTTTTTTGGGGGGGGGGTGATTTATTTATTTATTTTTTTAACTGAGAGGAATCAGGGCTTTTTTCTTTGTTTTTAAGAAAATTTTCATCGACTTGAGGTACAGGAACATAAGGTTGTAAAAAAGTTATAACCCTAATGTACACTCTAACCTAACTGAACCCACAACATAACCCAATGCGACAGAATCTAACCTAACCCAACGTAACCTAACCCAAATCTCTGCAAGAAATGGGAAAAGAGACATCTAACTACGACTCTGGTTTATGAATTTTTGCGCATGCACACAACATTATCGAGACAACTCGCCGCGAGGAGCAACTTACGAGGTTACTACAGCTCTTTAGTCTCACCTCACGGCAATTCTTCGACGATTCTGTACTCTACGCTTTCGTTATTTTACGTAAAAATGAATCCAATAATTTTCTTTTTTCGTCTTCAGTTCTTTTTCTGATTGCCTTTTGTGCTGCTGGACTTTATATTCTCTCTCTCTCTCTCTCTCTCTCTCTCTCTCTCTGCAGAAGGGGAGAAAGAATACTTCCTCAGTATTCCCTGCTTGCCGTAAGAGGCAACTAAAAGGGAAACTTTTATCTCCATTCTTTTTGTTGTCTCTTTTTCGCTTGTACTTTGTCTGTCCTAACCCTCTGCATTTTATTTTCTTTTGTTAATTTCCTCTCTCCACTGGCTGGTTCCGGCGAGCCACTGGCATTGGCTCCAGCGTAAAACATTATTCTGCCTAAGAAATTTTGATGAACTCTGCTTATGAAGCAATGGCCGTCACTTCCGTGCAGCCCATAAGTGTGCAAGGGGTGCTAAGAATCCCACGGTGTAGGAATGAGTTTATACATCCAAAAAGAACCTTAAGAATAGGAAATTGGAAAATTTGAACTCTCAGTCAGGCTGGTAAAATGGAAGAACTTATTTCAGTGTTCTAGGAATACAGTATGGAAATTTGTGCTCTTACAGAAACGAGGTTGCTTGGAGTCGATAAAATGAATTTGGAAGATGGTATTACTTTGTTGGTTTCTGGTAGGAGTGATGGAAATCATTACCACGGAGTAGGCTTACTGTTGAGTAGAGATGCTTGTGAGGCACTGTGTGAGTTTGAGCCAATTAATGAGTGCATGCTTTATGCTCGTTTAAAATCTGACTATGGTAATATCAGTATGGTGGCAGGGTACTCTCCGACAAATGAGGCTGCTGATGAAATGAAGAGTGACTTTTATGAGAAGCTGCAGAATGCAGTGAATAGAGTGGCAAGACATAATGTGTTAGTTTGCATTGGTGATTTAAATGCGATTATTGGTAGCAGTAGGGATGACTTTGAAGACTATGCGTAAGGAGGCTGTTGGTCTAAGAAACGAAAATGGGGTACGATTTGGAAGCTTATGTTTGGCAAATGACCTCATGATTGGTGGAACCATTTTTGAGCATAGAAAAATACATAAAACTACTTGGATTTCACCATGTGGTAAAAATTAGAACCAGATTGACCACACTGCAATTAGCAAAAGGCATAGGAGGTATTTGCAAGATGTTTGAATAAGAAGGGGGGCTAATATAGGTAGTGATCATCAACTTGTGACAAGGATTAAAATAAAACTTAAGAGAAACGTTAATGGTAATTGTACAGGAGGTAATAAATATGATTTTGATGAGCTATGAAATGAGAACAGGAAGGAAAAAATTCGGTGGGAATGTAGGAACAGGTTTCTAGTCCTGCAGACTTTGATAGAATGTGAAGACAATGATACTAATCAAATGTGGAGAGAGGTAAAAGAGGTTTTGCATGAGAGTGCTAAGGTTACAATTAAGAATAATGGAAGAGCGAGAAGGAAAAAGTGGATGTCAGATGAAACATGAAATGCAATTCAGAAAAGGAAAGAGGTGAAGGTAAGAAGTGAAGAATAATATGTTGATGGCCAGGTAGTTGACACACTTACAGCAAAGTACTGGAGTTTACATTCTGAAGTAAAAAGACTCGTTAGACGTGATAAGAGGAGGCTATATGATGAAAAGGCAACAGAGTAAGTAAATGTGGCGGTCGGAGCACAAGAGCAGCGTATCAGGCCATAAAGGAGTTAACTGGGACTGAAAAGAGAAGGAAGAAAATACCTGTACCAGATAGAAATGGTAACATGATGACTAAAGATTTGGATTTAAAAGGAAGGTGGAAAGAGCATTTTGAATCTGTTCTAAATAGACCAATCCCAGCTGAAGAGGACATTTTGCCAGCCGAGAGAGATTTGCAGATAGAAACAGGGAAAATAACCTTGGAAGAGGTAGCCAACTCTATAAAGGAATTAAAGAATTTTAAGGCCCCAGGAGAGAATGGAATATTTCCTGAAATGCGTAAGGTGGAAAATGATGACTTGATGAATGCGCTTTTGTAACTTTTTCATGTGGATTGGGATAATGGTGGAATTCCAGAAGAGTGGAAAATGGAGTGATAATAAAAAATACCAAAAACGGGAGATTTAAGTGTGTATCGAAAATGGAGGGGGATAACTTTGAAACCTGTAGTTGCAAAAGTCTTTTCCAAAATCTTGTTGAACAGAATACAGCCAGTAATTGATAAAATTTAAGAGAAGAACAAGCGGGAAAGGGTCGAGGTTGTAATGATCAGGTTTTTATTGTTAGGCATCTAATGCAACAAGCTAATGAGATGAAAATGCCACTTAGTATGTGTCTTGTAGCTTTTGAAAAGGCGTTTGATAGTGTTTCACGTGGAGCTGTGTTGAAAATTATGAGATTCTATGGCATATATACCAGAAAAGTTTATAAATATTAATACAAGCCTGCAAGAAGGTACTTTCTGTAAGGTAATGGTGGGTGGTACTTTGAGTGATCCATTTGAAGTTAGGTCAGGAGTGATTCAAGGAGGAATTTTTTCGCCTTTGCTGTTTGTTTTGGTTATGGAGTATGTTATGAGAAAGGTTGTAAGGAGAAAAGGTGCAGGAATTAACTGGAAAGAAAATAAGAGGCTGATGGATTTGGACTATGCTGATGATATCGTGCTGATTTGCGGAAGTATTTACGAGATACAGAGGGTGCCTGATTGTCTGGTGGAGGAAGGAGAAAAAGTGGGACTGGTAATAAATTGTGGAAAGACTGAAATTCTTCATATGAACGTGGAGAACCAAATCGATTGTGTAATTGGAAATAATGTGGTGAAGAATGTAGAAGATTTTAAATATCTTGGAACGATCGTATCATCTAATAGATCATTAAACAATGAAACTGGGGAGGGCTTGGCGAGCTGTTGGAATCTTAAAATCTGTTTGGAATAATTATATGCTTTCGGTACATACTAAAGTAAAAATCTACTGGTCCATGGTTAGACCAATTTTAATTTATGGGCATGAGTCATGGTACAGTACAATTGCAACAGATCAGAAAGTATTACGATTTAAGAATTAAATACTGAGAAAGATTCTTGGGGTAAAGTGGCAAGACAGAATTACAATTGAAAGAGTAAGGGATATTACAAGGGTGGAACCAGCTGATGAATATATTAGACTGTCTCGCTGGAAATGGTTAGGGCACATATAAAGAAAAGAAGGCAGTTTAATCCAGGATGTGCCAGAGTGGACTGCTAGAGGACGAAGAGGCAGAGGTAGGCTAAGGGAAACCTGGTTGAGGTGAGGAGTGATTGTGGGACCTGAAGGAGATGGCAAGAGACAAATATTGGTGGAGAGAGTTCATGGAGGCCCTATGCATCCTGTGGGGTGCCACAGGAAATGACTGATTGACTGATTGATTAATAATATATATATATATATATATATATATATATATATATATATATATATATATATATATATATATATATATATATATATATATATATATATATATATATATATTGTAGCACCAGTTGAGCAGGGCAGTACTCCCGAGGTGGATGGAAAGCTGATGATAGGGAGTGCTGGAGCTCCCGTTTCATCAGCCCTCAGGACTAGTTCCTGACCATCCCCCTTTGCTGAACTTTTTCAGTGTCTCAGTTACACAGAGAGTAGGCCAGCATGCTCTCCAACACAAATTTCTCTAACTATCTACTTTACGCCAAACTACATGCACAGTACACACTACACTTCCTTTTCCAAAATTCAAAAAATAATCATGGCGTTTCATCACCCAGCCTCGGAGTCCCCAGGGGGGGGGGGCATAAATGCCCCCACCTTCCGCCCCTCTCCTGGTGACCACTCGAGGTACCTGGAACCACTGTCTGACTCTCTTCTTCTTCATTTCTGCAACATTCGTGGCCTTTCCTCTAACTTTCACTCTGTTAAGCACCACCTCTCCTCCTCTAAACCTCACCTTCTTTTTTTTTTCTAACTGAGACTCAGCTGTCTGAGGCAACTGACAGCAAACCCTTTTCTGTATCCTCCTACTTTCCCAATACTCATTTCAAAGCCAAAGGTGGCTGTTGTGTATATATACGCAACGACTTATCTTGCTCTCTTGTTCCTGAACTCGATTCTTCTGAATTCTCTACACTCTGGCTTCGGCTTTCCTGTCCTTCTCTGACTAAATATATCTGTGCTGTTTACTTATCCCCTAATTCTACTGACTATCAAAAATTCTTCGGCTATCTTACTTCTACGATGGAACACATTCTATCCATTTCTCCTTTCTCTGAAATCTCCATTCTAGGAGATTTCAATGTTCACCACCACCTTTGGCTCTCCTCTCCTTTCACTGATCCACCTGGTGAACAAGCCTACATCTTTTCTATCCTTAATGACCTAGAGCAGCTTGTACAGCACCCTTCCCATATCCCAGACCGTCTTGGAGAGAGCTCCAACATACTTGACCTCTTCCTTACAACTAATCCTTCTGCTTACACTGTTAATCATTCCTCTCTGTTGGGCTCCTCCGATCACAACCTTATCACCTTAACCTGCCCTATCACTCAGGTACGGCCTGTGGACCCCCCAGGGAAACATCGTCTATGGCATTTTGGAGCCGCGGATTGGGAGGCCCTCAGGCAGTACTTCTTTGATTTTCCCAGGAATTATTATTGCTTCGATGGTCGGGAGCCATCTGAGTGTGCCTTGTGCATTACAGAGGTTATTCTCTCGGGCATGGAAGCATAGATTCCTTTCTCATATCCTTTGACTAACGCAAGAAAGCCTTGGTTTAATCACGCTTGTTCTAATGATGTCCACAACAAGGAGAGGGCCTACAAAAGGTACCGGAGCCAACACACCCCTGAATCACATCATCTTTACGTTTCTGCCCGGAATCGTGCTAAGCCTGTTCTTCGCTCCGATAAAAATAATTTCATCTGTACTAAGTGCTCTCAACTCTCCAACTCGAATTCTTCCTGCTCCTTCTGGCACCTTGCCAAAAACCTTTCTAACAACTTTACCTCACCATCCTTCCCTCCTCTTTTCTACTCTGATGGTTCTGTAGCTATTTCTTCTACTGATAAAGCAGATCTCTTTGCACAGACTTTCTCCTCCAATTCAACCATAGACAATTCCGGTGCTGTTCCTCCATCACTTCCCGCCTCTGACTTCCTCATGGCTGATATTAAAATTTCTTCTGCTGATGTATTTTCTGCCATCACTGGCCTCAATACTAACAAGGCATATGGGCCTGATGGAGTCCCTCCTGTTGTTCTCAAGAACTGTGCTTCTGTGCTTACACCCTGCCTAGGCAAACTCTTTCGCCTATGTCTGTCAACTTATACCTTTCCTTCTTGCTGGAAGTTTGCTCTCATTCAGCCAGTCCCAAGAAGGGTGACCACTCCCAACCCTCCAACTATCTTCCAATTGCTTTAACCCGTCACGTCCCGAGCTATTTTGCACCTCCGACACACCCCAGTCCTGAGGTATTTTCGAAATTTTTTTTTTGGCTAAAACCTCCACTTTTGGTTAGAAACATCGAAATTTCATAGAGAAATCGCTCATCTGAGGTTTAAAATACTCGATCCAGGTAGCAGTACCTCCTTACCTGACTGGGTTTTCTAACAGGCTGGCACCAAAGAAAATGAGTTCTGTGGGAGGGTAACTATTTCACACCACTCATAAACGGTATTTATTTATTCACTTGGTACGAATTTATATGTAGTACAAGAGTATATTGGTTTTCAAACAGTAATATAGGCATTATAAGCATTGTTTCACTCACTAACTAATCACCATACCTGACCTTCTTTTGCCACATTACCTGATCATCATTTCTGACCGTTTCTTCCTCTAATGCTATGTAAACTTTGTCCTCCACATTGTCATCGATTGGGGGATCACTCTGGCCCTGAATGTCTTTATTGGCCAGGTCACTGGTAACAGGTGAATTGCCGAGACAATGGTGTGCGGGGGGGAGGGGGAGGTTATGCAGTGTAAAGCATTGTCCCTGCTTGGCATCTTGTAGAGGAATAGAGGAAGATGTCCCGTGCATACGTACGAAAAATCACGCGCGAAAATTGAAAATTGTGCAAATTAGGGACCTTGCAATTGCACGACGTACCAGTATGTTGTCGGGACTGGCAAATGCAAAATGTTGCAATGTACCCATATGTCGACGGGACGCGGCTGGTTAACGTCCTGTATTTCAAAAGTTTTTGAGTCAATTCTCAATAGAAAAATTTTAAGACATCTTTCCTATCACAACCTTTTTTCTGATCGTCAGTACGGGTTCAATCATGGACGTTCCACTGGCAATCTTCTCACCTACTTTTAGGACTCCTGGTCATCCTCCTTTCGGGACTTTGACGAAAGTTTTGCCATTGCACTTGACATGATCAAGTCTGGCATAAATCTTTAATTTCCAAACTGCCCTCTTACGATTTCTATCCTTCTATCAATGCCTTCATTGCTAGCTTTCTTTCTGGTCGTTCTATAGCTGCTGTTGTAGACGGCCATCGTTCTCCTAGATCTATCAACAGTGGTGTTCCTCAGGGCTCTGTCCTATCACCAACTATCTTTCTTTTATTCATCAGTGACCTTCTAAACTGTACATCTAACCCTATCCACTCATACGATGATGACTCCACCCTTCATCTTTCCATTCGGTTCCCACAACGCCCATCTCAGCAGTTACTTCAACAAACAAGGCATGAGGCTATGGCACACCTTATGTCTGACTTGGCTCGTATCTTTGACTGGGGTAAAAATAATCTTGTTGTTTTTAATGCATCTAAGACTCAGTTCTTACACCTATCAACCCGTCAAATCTTCCACGAGTATACCCACTAATGTTTAATAATATTCAGCTTAATCCTGCATCATCCTCAACATGCTTGGGGTTTCATTTACGTGGGACTTATCTTGGAAAGATCATATTATATCTCTTGTAAAATCTGCTTCCAAGAGATTGGGTGTGCTAAGCCGACTCCGTTCTTTCTTTACCCCTGCACAGTTGTTGACTCTATACACGGGTTTTATCCGCCCCTGTGTGGAATACAACTCTCATGTGTGGGGATGCTCCCCACATACAGCTCTTCTCAATAGGGTGGAATCAAAAGCTTTTTGTCTCGTTAACTCTCTTCCTCTTACTGGCTTCCATCAGCCTCTGTCTTTTCACCACACTGTTGCATCTTTATCTCTTCTGTCGCTACTTTAATGGTCACTGCTCCTCTGAACTGTCTGCATGCATTCCTCCACCTCTACGACGGGCGCGTAGCACCCGTCTAGCAGCAAACTCTCATCCCTTTTCTGTCCAATTCTCTAATGCAAGAGATAACCATTACTCCCAGTTCTTCATTTATGCAACAGTGAAACTCTGGAACTGTCTCCCTCTGTCTGTATTTCCTGCTGCCTATCATATCAAGTCTTTCAAACGCAGTGTGTCCAGGCATCTTGAAATGAATGGATCTTGAATTTGGCTCTCTCTTGTATTTTGTTTTTCTCTTGGAGGGAACTGTTATTGCAGGCTCATGGCCTTTGGTTCCTTCTTCCTCGCATGAAATATACATATATATATATATATATATATATATATATATATGTGTGTGTGTGTGTGTGTGTGTGTGTGTGTGTGTGTGTGCGTGTGTATACGGATTGCTTCGATAGGAATGCTAAAGCGGTGGACGGTGTGGCAAGAGTAAGAACACTATAGAAGGGCACGGCATGGTGGGATGAAGAGGTTAAGAGGGAAGTGGATTAAATGAGGAAGTAGTGGCTAGAGTGGTTGCAGAACAAGGGTTCAACTGAAATTAGAACTGAATATACTGGGAGCAAGAAGCCCCTAAAGAGGCTAGTGAAGAGGAAAAAGAAACAGGTAGATGATGATCAAGAAAGAAAAATGAATGCAAATTGCTCTGAAAATAGGAAGTAATTCTGGAAAGAGGTGCGGAAGTTTTGAAGCGACAGCGGAAAGAAATGTGAAAGTGTGAAGGATGTAAGTGGTAGATTATTAAACCACTGGGATGAAGTAAGGACCAGATGGAAGGAATATTTTGAAAGCCTGATGATGGAAATACAGAGAGCAGAGGGGCTTTAAACATGATTGGTTTTAGGGATGTGCAGAGAAGGAATGCAGTGCCAGGAAACGTGACACTCGCACAGGTGAAGAACGCTTTGAAGCCCCTGAAAAATGGAAAAGCAGCTGGGGTCGACGAGGTGAATGCGAGATGATTAAGTGTGATGGAGAGAGCGGAATGAAGTGCTTGTTGGAGATATATAAGAAGGCATAGGTCAATGAAACTGTTTCATCAGAGTGAAAAAAGGCTGTGATTGTACCCCTGTACAAAAATAAAGGTGAGCAGGGAGAGTGCAAGAATTATCGTGACATAAGTTTATTGAGTGTTGTAGGGAAGGTACATGGAAGAAGTGTAATAGAGAAAGTAAGAGAGATATCACAAGTCCTAGTGAGTGATGAACAGGGTGGCTTTAGGAGTGGCAAAGGATGTGTGGAACAAATATTTGCAGAGCGACCGATAATGAAGGCTTGTGAGAAGGACTGTAAGGTGTTTATGGCATTTATGGCTCTGAAAAAGGCATACGACAAAGTAGACTGAGAAGAACTGTGGAAGGTTTTGCTCATGTACGGTGTAGATGGTAAGATGCTAGGTGCCGTCAGGAGTTTTTATAATGATGTTGAGGCATGTGTAAGGGTAAATGGTCATATAAGTGAATGGTTCACAATCGGTGTGGGCGTGCGACAAGGTTGAGTGATGTCCCCATGGTTATTCAATAAAAATATGGATGGAGTGAGGAAAGAAGTAAAAACACGAGTAATGGAGAGAGGGATGGCGTTGGCAAAAAATGGTGATGGACGGAATATCTCAAATTTGTTGTATACTGATGATCCAGTGTTACATGCAAATACTGGACAAGAACTTGGTAGGCAAGTGCAGAGTTTTGTTGATGTCTGTGAGCGTCGTGCCTTGAGAGATGATGTAGATAAGAGTTAAGTGATGGTTATTGGGAGGGAAGGTGACTCACAGTGTGAAGTTTCGGTGAAGAGAAAAAGACTGGAATTGGTGAAAGAGTTCAAATACCTGGGTACAGTGATAGAAAAGTAAGGAAAATGTGCAAAAGAAGTGGAAAGTAGAGTGACAAAAGGAAGGAAAGCAGCTGGTGCCATGAAGGCCTTGATAAGAAACAGAGGCTTGAGTGTTGCAGCTGCGCGAAATTTACATGGAGTGGTAGTGCCACCTTTAACATATGGATGTGAGACTATGGTGTGGCATGAAAATTAAAAGTCAAGAGAGAGCGGTGAAGATGGGACTGACGAGGAATGTATGCAGAGTACAGAGAGTGGATAGGATATGAAATAAAGTGATTCGTGAAAGATGTGGACACCAGAATCGAAGAGAGTGTACTGAGATAGTATGGTCATGTGGAGTATATCGATAACAATAAAGTGGCGAAAAAGGTATATCTGACCGAATTTGAAGGAGGAATTAGGTGAGGTAGGCCAAGAAGAAGGTAGAGGGATATAGTGGATGAGTGTGTGAGGATAGGAGAGGTATGAAAGTCGGTGAGGATAGGAGACTGAATATAAAAGATCCAGCTGGCTGGAGGAATGTTGTGAGAAGTGTGTGATCAGGGATTTGGCACCCCTTTTTAACGTAACACCTTTCTGATTGATGCTATTGGATACGCTTATGTTAAGCTGCAGAATATGGTGAAAGTTATTGGCGTATCAGATAGAGCCAGGATTCCGAGGGCTTCAATGATGAGTGAATGGAAGAGTGGCCCATTGGACTTGGCAAACTTGGGCTGTCTGGACGTTGCTACTCCTCACCCTGCCCTAGGGTGGGAAATTAGGTCCGGATGATGATGATGATGATGATGATTACGGTGTGTGTGTGTGTATATATATATATAGATATATAGATATATAGATATATATATATATAAAATCTTTCTACTTCTTCGTTCTCTAATTTCATTTTCAGAATCTTTTTTCTGATTAAGTCTATATTCATTTTCTGTATACAATATTTCTTTTAACTAGTATGTGTAAACTATCTGAACAATATATTTTTAATTACCTGTAACATGCATTTTACCCTCAAAACAAACTACAGTGTTATTGCTTTACCCCTGTCTCGACGATAAATCAGTATTCCAGATAAAAATTATTAATGTAATTAAGATGGAAGGTGGTGGCGACCATCATCCACTCGTCTGATGCAGTGATGCCTACATCTTCTTCACCTTATCAGTCTTTTTTCTGGGACTGCCCTCTCTCTCTATTTCTCCCATTTTCCTGTCACTTTTTATTACTTTTCTTTCATTATCAAGTGGCTTTACACTGAGTGACAGGCTAAATGGTTTCCCGTAAGCTAGGATACCATTTTCAGCATTGGGTAGTAACCATATAACCAACCCATACGCGTTCCCTACGTGTCAGCAAGTGGGTTGATAGAAGGTTAGTGTCCCTCCCTGTAAAACAACTAGCTCAAAGACAAACGACCACCCTATAAGGGATCATGGCGTTTGGGTATTGATAAATAGATAGTTATCTTTCACTTCTGTTTTTTATTTATTCCATTTATTTCTGTCTTCATTAAACATGTTTTTTCAGTCACAAAAATGTGCCAAATCTTCCTGCAAAGGTATCCCAGTATCCTAAAGTTTCTCCAACCTTTTCACACTTCCCTCCCCAGTGTTTCTCTTTCATTGATGCTCTGATTCTTCAGACTTTTTTTTTGGCTCCCTTCCTCCGCTCTCCCCATCCTGTTTTCCTAACCCGCACGTCTATCTTTTCCTCTTTGTACTGACTCATTTCTTCTTCACCTCTCCATAAATCCCTAGGTAGCCATCCTTCTCGCGCTTGTTAGCCCTGTCTGTTGCCTCAGTCATAGACACTGTACACTCTTTCCTTTATGCTCCTCACTGGTTTAGCCTTCTTCATCTATCATTTAGTTTTCATCTTCACTTCTGGTTCCTGAGCTGCTCCCCCCCCCTCTCTCTCTCTCTCTCACACACACACACACACACACACACACACACACACACACACACACACACACACACACACACACACACACAGACACACACCACACAAACACACACAAATACTCAACTCTTAATTCTGTATATCCAGTACACTAGACACCCAGCGGCGCCAGGACAAAGTGTTATATGGCACAGGAGTAATGTTTTCCAGGCACAAAACATATCGGTCGTGAGAGGTCACTAATGCAAGAAAGTGTCTTCCCCGAGACCTATCTCGACGGTTTGATTTAGATCACCGTTCCTCAACTCAAGGTTTTAGCGTTTGAACCTTAGAGGGTTACCTGTTTTTCCCCTTAACCCTCGGACTTTTTTTTTTTTATGATTCTGAGTTGCATTTTGGTCTAACGAGGCTAGCAAAAGTGTTCAATCGCCACTGCGCAAGGAAAGGTTATTCATGATCTGTGTGTGGCCGCATTTTATGGAGATAACATTACTCTCTTCTAAATATGTCGCCACATAATGCAAAGGGTTAACTATAAAGAACCCACAATGTCTTTTGTTGTAATTGGAGGTCAATAGCACAAGTGTGATTAAAAAAAAAAGCCCCTGTGGACTTGAGTAGTACGGTGTATTAGGCTAAGTGTAATAAGAAAAAAAATGTATCAAATATTTAACTTAAACACAAACATAACTGTAACATTTTCATCAAAAGCAAAATATAGATATATTTTTTTATGATCTTTACATCAAATGCCTCTATTTAACTATTATAGCTACTAGTATCATACATCATAACTTTTTTTTTTTTAATGCTCGGAAGAGGGAACCAAAGGCCACGAGCCCGCAAACTGTTCCTTCCAAGAGAAATACAAAATACAAGAGAGAGCCAAATTCAAGATCCGATCATTTCGAGATGCCTGGACACACTGCGTTTGAAAGACTGGAGATCATAGCTAGCAGGAAATACAGACAGAGGGAGACAGTTCCAGAGTTTCCCTGTTGCATAAATGAAGGACTGCGAGTAATGGTTAACTCTTGCTTTAGAGAGTTGGACAGAAAAGGGATGAGAGTTTGCTGCTAGGAGGGTGCTACACGACCATCGTAGAGGTGGAGGAATGCAAGCAGACAGTTCAAAGGAGCAGTGACCATTGAAGCAGTGATAGAAAAGAGATAAAAAAACAACAGTGTGACAGAGACAGAGGTTGAAGGAAGCCAGTAATAGGAGGCTAGTTAATGAGACGAAAAGCCTTTGACTCCACCCTACTAAGAAGAGCTGTATGTGGGGAGCTTCCCCACACGTGAGAGTTGTACTCCTTACAGGGGCGGATAAAACCCGTGTATAGAGTCAACAATTATGCAGGGGTAAAGAAGGAACGGAGTCGACTTAGCACACCTAATCTCTTGGAAGCAGATTATACAAGAGATCCATTATGATCTTTCCAAGATAAGTCCCGAGTGAATGAAACCCCAAGTATGTTCAAGGATGATGCAGAATTAAGCTGAATATTATTAAACATCAGTGGGTACACCTGTGGAAAATTTTGTCAGGTTGATAGGTGTAAGATCTGAGTCTCTGATGCATTAAATACAACAAGATTATTTTTACCCCAGTCAGAGATACGAGTGAAGTCAGACATTAGGTATGCCATAGCCTCATCCCTTGTTTGTTGGAGTAACTGCTGATATGGACGTTGCGGGAACCGAATGGAAAGGTGAAGGGTGGAGTCATCAGTGTACGAGTGGATAGGGTTAGATGTACAGCTTGGAAGGTCATTGATGAATAAAAGAAAGAGAGTTGGTGATAAGACAGAGCCATGAGGAACACCACTCTTGATAGGTCTAGAAGAACGATGGCCGACTACAACAGCGGCTATAGAACAACCAGAAAGGAAGCTATAGATGAAGGCATAGATAGAAGGATAGAAACCGTTATAGGGCAATTTGGAAATTCAATATTTATGCCAAACTCGATTGAAAGCCTTCGAGATGTCAAGTGCAATGGCAAAGCTTTCAACAAAGTCCCGAAAGGAGGATGACCAGGAGTCTGAAAGTTAGGTGAGAAGATAGCCTGTGGAGCGTCCCTGACAGAACCCATGCTGACAATCAGAAAGAAGGTTGTGACAGGAAAGATGCTTTAATCCGCCCCGTCCCGACCGATTTTCCACCACTAACTCCCCCCAATCCTGACCAATATTGGATTTTTTTTTTTTTTTGGCTCAAACCTCCACTTTTGGTGAAAACATCGAAAATTCACAGAGAAATCACTCACCTGAGGTTTTAAATACTGAATACAGGTAGCAGTACCCCTTAACTTACTGTGTTTTCTATCAGGCTGACTCCAGAGAAAATGAGTTCTATGGGAGGGTAACTATTCCACACTACTCATAAACGGTATTTATTTATTTATTTGGTACGAATTTATATATAGTACGAGAGTACATTGGTTTTTACACAGTAATATAGGAATGTAAGCATTGTTTCACCCACCAAACACATCAACATACCTGACCTTTTTTGGGCACATGACTTAATCATCATTTCTGACTGTTTTTTCATCTATCTATCTATCTATCTATAGTCCGACGCC
Source organism: Coenobita brevimanus (assembly GCF_032717465.1). Lineage (NCBI taxonomy): Eukaryota > Metazoa > Arthropoda > Malacostraca > Decapoda > Coenobitidae > Coenobita > Coenobita brevimanus. Next base: position 23,455,324 of record NC_137008.1, on the reverse strand, counting down.
CTAATCCCGCAAAGGGTGGCCGCAGACAAAACGCCTCCAAGTCACTCTGTCACCCACCATTTGACTACCCTCCCCCCAACTCACCCCCCCTCCCTCATATACCTCTCAACTCTATCCCTCCACCTCATCCTCGGTCTACCCCTCCCTCTCCCTCCCTCCACCTCACCTACATATACCCTCTTAGTCAGTCTTTCATTCTCCATTCTCTCCACATGTCCAAACCACCTCAGTGTATTTCTCCTAATCTTCTCAACCACATCCACATCTACCCCACACTTTGTCCTCCACATTGTCATCAATTGGGGAATCATTTTGACCTTGAATTTCGTACCGTGGCACAACATGTCTTTACTGGTCAGATCACCGGTAACAGGTGAATTGCCAAGAAAATGTGTGTGGGGGGGGGAAGGTCATGCGGGGTAAGGCATTGACCCAGCCTGGCATCTTGTAGAGGAAGGTGTCCCATGTATATGTACCAAAAATCACGAGTGAAATATGAAAATTGTGCAAATTAGGGACCTTGCAATTGCCGTGCATTTATATATGTCAATGGGAGTCACAGTGACAAAATGTGTGGACGTATATGTAAGTCAACGGGAGTTGGCAGGTTAAAATTTTTCTATTAGGGATTGACTCGAAAACTTTTGAGATACAGGATGTTAAAGCAATTGGACAATAGTTAGAGGGTTGGGAATGGTCACCGTTCTTTGGGACTGGCTGAATGGGAGCAAACTTCCAGCAAGAAGGAAAGTTACAAGTTGATAGACAAAGACGAAAGAGTTTACCTAGGCGTGGTGCAAGCACAGAAGCACAGTTCACGAGGACAACAGGAAGGAGTCCATCAGGCCCATATGCCTTGTTAGTATTGAGGCCTGTGATGGCAGAAAAATACATAGCCCGAAGAAATTTTAATATCAGCCATGAGGAAGTCAGAGAGGGGAAGTGATGGAGGAATAGCACCGAAATTGTCTAAGGTGGAACTGGAGGAGAAAGTCTGAGCAAAGAGATCAGCTTTATCTGTAGAAGTAATAGCTACAGAACCATCAGAATAGAAAAGAGGAGGGAAGGCTGATGAGGTAAAGTTGTTAGAAAGGTTTTTGGGAAGGTGCCAAGCAATGAAGAACAGACTTAGCACGATTCCGGGCAGAGACGTACCTGTAAACATGATGTGAGTCAGGGGTGACTTGGCTCTGGTACCTTTTAGAGGCCCTCTCCTTGTTGTGGACAGTATTAGAACAAGCGTGATTACACCAAGGTTTTCTTGCATTAGTTAAAGGATATGAGATCGAATGTATGCTTCCATGCCCGAGAGAATAACCTCTGTATTGTGCAAAGCACACTCAGATCGCTCCCGGCCATGGAAGCAATAATCATTCCAGGGAAAATCAAAGAAGTACTGCCTGAGGGTCTCCAAATCTGCAGCTCCAAAGTGCCACAGTCGACGTTTCTTTGGGGGGTCCACAGGCCGTACTAGAGCAATAGGACAGGTCAAGGTACTGAGGTTGTGATCAGAGGAGCCCAATGGAGATGAAAGATTTACAGTGTAAGCAGAAAGATTAGTTGTAAGGAAGAGGTCAAGTATATTGGTGCTCTCTCCAAGGTGGTCAGTGATACAGGTAGGGTGCTGTATAAACAGCTGTAGGTCATTAAGGATAGAAAAGATGTAGGTTTGTTTACCAGGTGGATCAGCAAAAGGAGAGGAGAGCCAAAGGTGGTGGGGAACACTGAAATCTCATAGGATCGAGATTTCAGAGAAAGGAGAAATGGATAGAATGTGTTCCATTGTAGAACTAAGATAGTCAAAGACTTTTTAATAGTCAGTTTGCTGATGATACAGTATTGTTGAGTGAAGATGAATGGGAGTTGCAAGGTTTGGTGAATGAATTTGGGACAGTGTGTAGGAGGAGGAAGCTGAAAGTTAATGTAAACAAAAGTAAAGTTATGGTGTTTGAGAGGAATGAAGTCACAGAGTGTGCAGTGAGGTTGGATGGTGAGGATATGGAGAATGTGAGTGCATTCAAGTACTTGGGTAGTGTGATGAGTAAGGATGGAACTTTGGGGGATGAAGTACGTGAAAGGGTACAGCAGGGAAGAAAGGTTGTTGGTACACTGAAAGCAGTGATGAAAAATAGGGAGGTGAGTATGGAAGTTAAGAAGTCACTGCATGATGGTATTGTGATCCCTACCCTGATGTATGGAAGCGAGGCTTGGACATTGCAAGAGGGGAACAAGTCAAGAGTGAGAGCAGTGGAAATGAGTTACTTGAGAGGAGCATGTGGAGTGACGTGGAGGTACAGGTTGACGAATGAAGAAGTGAAGGAACGTTGTGGGGTAGATGTGGATGTGGTTGAAAAGATTAGGAGAAATACACTGAGGTGGTTTGGACATGTGGAGAGAATGGAGAATGAAAGACTGACTAAGAGGGTGTACGTAGGTGAGGTGGAGGGAGGGAGAGGGAGGGGTAGACAGAGGATGAGGTGGAGGGATGGAGTTGAGAGGTATATGAGGGAGGGGGGGGTGAGTTGGGGGAGGGGAGTCAAATGGTGGGTGACAGAATGACTTGGAGGCGTTTTGTCTGTGGCCACCCTTTGCGGAATTAGGGCGTCGGGCTATAGATAGATAGATAGATAGAATTAGGAGACAAGTAAACAGCGCAGATGTATTTAGTCAGAGAATGACAGGAAAGCCGAAGCCAGAGAGCTGAGAATTCAGAAGAATGAAGTTCTGGAACATGAGAGCAAGTTAAGTCGTTGCATACATACAGTATACACAACAGCCAACTTTGGCTTTGGAATGAATATAATGAAAGTAGGAAGAAACAGAAATTGTTTGCTGTCAGTTGCCTCAGACAGCTGAGTCTCTGTCAGGAAGAGAAGGTGAGGTTTAGAGGAGGAAAGCGGGTGTTCAACAGAGAGAAACTTGGAGGAAAGGCCGCAAATGTTGCAGAAATGAAGAAGTGAGTCAGACAGTGGTTCCAGGCATCACGCTGAGTTGTCACCGGGATAGGGGCAGATGGGGGCATTTATGCTCGTCCCCTCAGGAGGACTCCGAGGCCTATTTATTGTGTGCCATCTTTTGTTTAATTTTGGAAAGGAAGTGCATGCATTTGGTGTTGACATTTAGAGAAACTTATATTGGAGAGCATGCTGGCCCACTCTCTGTGTTACTGAGACACGGAAAAAGTTCAGCAAAGGGAGATGGTCAGGAACTTGTCCCGAGGGCTGATGAAACGGGAGCTCCAGCTCTCCCTGTCTTCAGCTTTCCATCCACCTTGGGAGTACTGCCTTGCTCTACTGGTGCTGCAGTCTACTCCCATAAAAGTGTAACTATATCATCAACGAGTTTCGAGTTATAGTGCCCCGAATATGTGACCTTGAGTTTGACCTTTCAAGGTCACTTACGGTCAAAGGTCATGGTACCAATTAAAAATCCATATGGGATTGCCTGTATGTTGATGACAGCAAATATCTCTCTGTTTTAAATGAGTTTCTAGTTGTAGCCCCCAGAATATCAGTGACCTTGAGTTTTACCTTTCATGATCATTCATGGTCAAAATCTTATTACCAAATGAACGTCCATATTACGAGTTCGTGTATGTTCTCAATAGTAAATATCTATTTTCAACCGTTTTCAGGTTATAGCCCTCTGATAATCAGTGACCTTGGTTTTGACCTTTGATGATCATTTGATTACTTCCATATTTTAATCACTTTGTTTTGGGACAAGTGCCCACATATCCTGAAAGTTTCATGTAATTTCATTCAGCCATTTTTCCGTCATGATAACAAAAAAAAAAAAAAAAAAAAAAAAAAAATCCTCGCTGGACTCCGTCCGGGCGAGGTAATAAGTCCAGACCACAGAGGGTCAGTGTACTGACAACGATAAACATCAGCTGAGGACTGAGTTGTGTAAGGAACTGCACTTGGTTTATGTGGTGAGACTGCCATTGTTGCATGACGTGAAAGAGCATCTGCAGCTACATTTGATTTACCAGGCACGAACTCACAGGTTGGGATGAAGTCTGGGATAACATCTGACAGTTGTGCTAGACTTCGGTAAGATTCCTTCCTTTGAATAAATCACAAAGTGGGAGATAATCTATTTGGATATGTACTGGATATCCGGAAATTGTGTCTGCAAAATGTCTGAGAGACCAAACAACTGCTAAAGCCTCCAATTCAGTATAACTGTCGCTACGTTCAGCGGCATTAAGGGCACAACCAAACACGCTATTACGCATTTCATCTTGATCATTTTACATCAATATCGCACCTAGACCCACCCCAGACACCTCTGTCCAAACCAGAAAAGGTATCTTTTTGTCAAGGAATGCCAGGACTGGAGCATTAATAAGTGCTGTCTTCACTGTTTCAAAGGCATGAGGCCGGTCAATAGTACAGTACAAACACAAGAATCATTTTTCTTCGGTAATTTAGAAAGAGGAGCAGGATCTGTGCATAACTTTGAATAAACCACCGATAGTAGCCACTAAGTCCAAGGAAACTCCTAACGTCATCAGTGCTCGTAGGTTCTGGGATGTTAGAAACTGCCTTAATTTTCTCACCTGAGGTATGAATTCCCTCAGCATCAACCGCATGCCCAAGAAATTTAATTCTCTTACACAGAAAGTTGCATTTACTGAGCTTAACTTTTAGACCTGCCATTTGGAGGCGATCAAAAACTCGTTGTAGCTTGGCAAAATGTTCAGGGATTGACTTACAACATGATGTCATCTAGATAAGCAAAAAGAGAATGACTGATCATACCATTGAATACAGAGTGGATAAACCTCATAAATACCGATGGAGCATTTCTAAGACCAAAGGAAAGTTTTATGAAGAGGGATAATCAGGATATTATAGGTGAGCAGTGTGTGAAGAATGATGAAGGAAGGGTAGTGAGGATACTGAAGATGCATGGAGAGAGCATTATAGCCGGTTGTTGAATGAGGAGTTTGACTTGGACAGGGAAGGTTTGGAGCCAGCAGATCCAGTGTCTGGCCCTTGGCCTTTGATTGATATTGCTACTGTGAGTGAGGCAATAGGCAGGATGAGGGTGGGGAAGGCAGCAGGTTGTCTGGGTTGACTGCCGAAATGTTGAAGGCCTCAGGCAATATAGGGGTGAGTTTAGTCACTGACCTGATAAATAGGATTATTTATGAGTGTGTTGTCCCAGATGATTGGCTGAAGGGTGTGATTGTAGATGTGTGTAAAGGGAAGGGTGATGCCCTGGAAAGAGGAAATTATAGAGGTATAGGGCTTTTGGATCGGATAATGAAGGTAATGGAGAGGTTTTAGAGGGTATGATTAGAGAAAGAGTGAATATTGATGAGATGCAGTTTGGGTTTATGCCAGGTAGGGGGACCACTGATGCTATATTCATTGTTCGACAGCTTCAGGAAAAATATATTGGTGGGAGAAGGGATCATTATTTTGTTTCTGTTGATTTGGAGGGGGCCTTTGACAGAGTCCCTGGAGAGTTGGTGAGGTGGACAATGGGAGGGCTTGGCTTGGAGTAGTGGCTGGTTAGGGTGGTTATGGCTATGTTTGTGGGTGCTCACACCCAGGTGGGAGTGGGTGGAGATTTGAGTGATGAGTTTTCCGTGAATGTTGGTGTGCATCAGGGGTCAGTCTTGAGTCCCATGTTGTTTGTCGTGGTGCTTGGGGCCCTTTCACGTGACTTTAGAGACGGACTCCCATGGGAGTTGTTGTGTGCTGATGATTTGGTGTTGGTTGCAGAGAGCGAGGGGGAGGCGGGGGAAAGGTTTGGGAGGTGGGAAGATGGTGTGGGGCGGGAGGGTTTGGGGGTAAATGCCGATAAAACAAAAGTAATGATATCTAGGGTTGGTGGCGGTGCTGTCAAAGACGAGGGAGAGTGGCCATGTGCGGTTTGCCGCAAGGGCGTGGGAGGTGGTTCCATCTTGTGTGGTGTGTGTGATGGGTGGGTGCATGGGAGATGTAGTGGTGTCGGGAGTGGACTGCGAGATAATGCTGATTTTATGTGTACGGCATGTCGGGGTGAGCAGGTGGAGATTGTCAGACGTGAAAGGATTGAACTTGCTGGTGGATCTCTTGAGTGTGCGGATGAGTTTTGTTATTTGGGAGACATGTTGTGTGCTGGAGGTGGGGCTGGAGCTGGCTCTGTGGCTGGGGTGAGAAGTGGTTGGAAGAGGTTCAGGGAGCTCTTGCCTCTCCTAACATAGAGAGGACTCTCCCTACGTGCTGGGGGGTCTTTGTGTGCAGCATGTGTTGGGAGTGTGGTGCTGTATGGTAGTGAAACCTGGGCAGTGAAGGAGGAAGACATTCGCTAGCTCAGACGTACAGAAATGACAATGATTGGATGGATGTTCAGTGCGTCCCTGCGTCTGGGGCCTGGAGGGGCTGGGTTTACGATGGAAGAGTTGAGAGGTAGGATGAGACTGGAGTGTATTGGTGTTGTGATGAGGAGAGGTAGATTGAGATGGTTTGGGCATGTGGGGAGGATGGGGGATGATGGTTGGGTGAGGGAGGTGAGAGGTGTTAATACTGGGGGTGGGGATATGAGGGGTAGACCGAGAAAGACATGGGACGAGGTCATTAAATGTGACCTCAGGGTTAAGGGACTGAACAGGGAGGCTGCAATGGATCGTGCAGCGTGGAGAGCCGCTATTAGGTGACCAAGGCCGACACATGCAAGCATGTTGGAGCCTTTAAACACGAAAACGAAAACGAATAGTGGCCAAAAGGGGTACTGAATACAGAAATGGGACAAGACGGCTTTTCCATATCTACTTGCCAGTAGCCACTAGGTAAGTTAAGGAAGTGAACACAACGCTATTCTCTCCAAGGGAATCTGATAAGACTGGTAATGGGAATCGATTGGGTTCAAAGTTTACTGATAGTCAACTGTGAGTCTAAATTCACCTGTCTTGGGGACAAGGAAAAGTGGACTATTCCACGGACTGATAGAGTGTTCATTGATGAACTTATGTAGCATATCCTGTAGTATTTCGCCAGTTTATTTTCATAAGCTATGGGGTAATTAATAATATGCAGGAATATAAATTGGTTGAGTACCGGGAATCAGTTCAGTAGTTTAATCATACCGGTCTTACCCATAGGTTATCCAGGTAATGCCACAACATCTCTAAAGGTCTGCAAGAGATTTATTAAATGTTCTTTATATTGAGGGAAGTCGTCTAGATATACTTAAAAGGTGAGGTCAACTGCAGGAGTTGTAGCAGAGTCCATAGAGTTTTCAGTGGTATATACACTGGGTAAATTATCATCATCATTGTTAGCAGTTCTATTGAGTGGTATATCCTGGCACACCTTTACATCCGATGGGTACACCGGGAAATCCCCAGTCTTTGCACCACTTTTAAGATTTCGTGGAGCATTTGTTATATTTAATAAGCAAAGATAGCGCAAGTTATCCTCCAACACTGAACACAATGCTGACTAGTATGTTAAAGCATTCACATAACACGTCTCAGGTAAGCTTAATGTATATTGTTTCGCACTTACAGCTCGGACAGAGACTTTTCTGAATTCTTGCAGCAATAAAATTGTGCACCATTTTGTCACTGCTCGTTTCATCTCTAAGTGTTGCAAAATGTCATTCAGACAATCTACATCTCATTTAACTATCTCAAATTTTGAGAGAGTTAAATGAGATATACATGAATCAACCACTGTCATTGTTAGAGGGGGTTGTCATGAGATACTGGTACTAAATGATCCTCATCACTCTGTACTAGTGGTTGTGGAGTTACGGTAGATTGTGGTTGAATTTGCCTGTGAAAGGACAGGGTGTGAACAATTCATGCACGATACATAAATTTCCTTTATTGTAATACTACCACAAGCAAGTATCAGTTCAATAGAATATTGAGCCATCGAGTCAATACCATTCAAAACACCTGCAGGATACCGGAGTTTGTTTGTAACATAAAACTAAGCCGTGTAGGGTTTCATTAAGTCATAGAGTTGTATCTCAAGAGTCACCTTGCCTTCACATAAAATTATGAGGCGTCAACGCCACAGAGATAAATGTCAGGCGGCTCAAGCATCTAAACCCGTTTGATCCTACCTTTAATACTGTTTAGGGAGGACTCTGATATTTAGTTCACCATTAACCCGAGCCCATAAATAATGATGCAGATACTCTTTTTTATTTATCTAATATAACAACACCTAAGAGAGTCAGAGAGCCAGTTTGGCGAGTTGGGAGCTCTGAAATTTGTGTCATTATGGAGAATTCTGTTGGTTCTTCGGGGGTTTCTTCCCCAGCTGTGTATTGGCAAGGGCACGGCATTGACTAGTGGAATGACAATGGCATTTATGATAAGTACAGTACTTATTCCTGAATTATCGCGAAGGTGATCTAATATCACGTCTGTGTCGTCGTTCATCTCTTATAACAATTTGCCTCGTGATTACCTGTTCATTTACAGTACCAACAAACTGGTTTAATTCTGCTTGTAGTTCTGGCTCGGGTATGAAACTACTTTGCGACTCATGTCTTGCACATGACATGGCTGGTAAACGTGGTGTGACGTTTTGACTGCTGGGTGGACGTGAGACGTGTCCTTGACCTTGCAATCGCAAGGACTGTGGTGCTGAGCTAGCGACTGGTTGAACTGTCCGTACTGTTAGAGAAGGTACGGTGCCGAGTTTCTCTTCTGTCTTTACAGCTAACATGGTTATGTCATCCCTTGGAGAAAACTGAAATTCTAAAGCTGTATCTAACCCATCCATACAAAACTGGTTTAAAAATCTGAGATAACCAAATAATGTTGCTATATTATTTAGTGTTAGACTGGTTTTTCTCTTACCATCAATTTCAATCCGCAGACCGTCTTGCAGTGCCTCTAAGACTTCCATTTCTGTTGCTGCTGACACCGCTGCGACTTGTAACACAGTATTTTTTTTTTTCTGAAGGGATGAACTTTTCTTGTTTCATACTTTTTAATAAACTGTAAACGTTCATCAACCATCCAACTTTCGTGTCTATCTATCTATATACCTAGGCTGCATCCCCCAGGGAAAGGGAGGTAGCCGAGACAGGACGACACCCTCCCAGTTTACTCATCCACTCAAATACATTCATTCGCATCTTAGCCCCAAGGGGAGAATGGACAGATCCTCACAGCACCACACCGCACGAGGGTCAACTGCGCAGTGAAATCAGTGATATCCGCAGCAGGGCCCGACAGTAGAGCTGGTTTACCCCTGCCACATCATAACGGACCCATCCCCCCACCAACACCTGACGTGATCAACTGACCAGACCAATTGCGGGAGAATATTCCCCCAGGACTGCGTAATCATTTATTCATTCACAATTTATCTCCAATCATTTCTGTCATGCACAGCCATTCTTCCTTGCTTAACAGGCATCCCTGTCACATCCAACATTCTCGTCACACTGTCCATGCATCCTATTCGTGGTCGTCCTCTCAGCCTTACACCTCTCACATCAGATCTAGTTATCTTTTTCACCAGTCGCTCATTATCCATTCTTTCCATATGCCCAAACCATTGCAACATCCTCTATTCAACTCGATCAGCCGTCTCCCTCACAACTCAAGTTCTCCTTCGCACTTCATCATTTCTCACTCAATCCATACGCGTCACTCCACACATACTCCTCTGTCACCTCATCTCCATTACATTTAAATTTTTCCTCTCTGCTACACCCATATTCCACGTTTCAGCCCCATAATCGGTATCACAACACCGTCATACAGCCTTCTCTTTACATCCATTCTAAGCGAACGGCATCTAAACACTTTCTTCGTTCCTCACAGCACCTTTCCTACTTCATTCATTCTAAACTTCACTTCTGCATCGATTTTTCCATCCACAGCAACAAGTGACCCTAAATACTTAAAACACACTACCTCCTCAAGCAACTCACCATTCAAAACTAAATTAATTTTCCTACCATCTACCAACCTTGTACACTTCATCACATTACTCTTATTCTCATTTACTTTCAATTTCCTCCTTTCACACACCCTTCCAAATTCCTCTACCGTCTGTCTCAATCTCTCCTCTGAATCAGCCACCAGTGCAGTATCATCTGCGAACAGCAGCTGCTTCAGATTCCACTCTCTACCATCATCATTCACCAGACTCAGACATTCACCTAATACTCTTGCATTCACCTCCCTTATAACACCATCCATATAAATATTAAACAACCAAGGCGACATCACACATCCCTGCCACAGCCCCACTCTCACTCGAAACCAATCACTCACAGTATTTCCCACTCTTACACACGCTCTACTATTTACATAAAAACTTTTCACTCTTTTTAGCAACCTACCATGAAACCCATACAATTCCAAAACAGTCCACAAAGCCCTCCTGTCAGTTCTATCATATGCTTTCTCTAAATCCGTGAACGCCCAAAACACACCCTTACCTTTCGCTAAATATTTTTCACACACCTGTCTCACAGCAAACAGCTGATCCACGCATCCCCTCCCTCTCCTAAGGCCACACTACTCATCACCAATCACTCCCTCTGTACTCTTTCTCTCTTAATTAACACTCTACAATACACCTTACCTACAACACTCAACAGACTTATACTCCTAAAGCTAGTACATTCATACTTATCACCCCTACCTTTATACAAAGGGACCACACAAGCACTTGCCCAGTCAAATGGCACCATGTTTCTCTCAGAACACACATTCAACAATATTACTAACCAGTCAACAATAGTTGCTCCACCACCTATCAGACATTCCACAGCACACTCATCCATACCTGCAGCTTTCGCTGTTTTCATCTCCTTTACTGCCTCCTGCACTTTCTCGATCGTGATCAAAGAATCATTCACCTCTCCCAACACATTTATTCCTTGCACTCTTCCAACTGCCACAATCTCAGCCTCCCTTTCCTCCTCTACATTTAACCATCTTTGAAAATACTCCGTCCATCTCTTCCTTACTGCTTCCATCTCAGTTAACATCCTTCCATCCTCTGCTTTTGCTCGCTCTTCCTTCCCAGACTCTCCTTTTTGCAGCCTTTTCATTTCCCTCCAAAACATTTTCTTATTCTGGTGAAAATTCTCAGTCAACCGCCTACCTCACCTCTCATCTGCTGCCACTTTAGCATCACGCACAGCCCTTCTCACCCTGCTCCTCTTTTCCTTATACCTCTCATATGACACTTCATCCCTCCTCTGCAGCCACATTTCATACGTACGTCTCTTCTCAGCCACAGCCATCCTTACTTCCTCGCACCACCATTCACTTCCCTTTCTCACACCACCACCCACTCGTCTCACACCACACACCTCTTCCGTATGTCCTGCCACAGCACTCTTAAGCAACTGACATTCCTCTTCCACACTGCCATATTCCTGATCTTTCACTGCGTTCCACTCATCTTTTAATTTCTTCTGATACTTTATCACTTTCCCTTTTTTATCCAACTCACTCACTTTCAAAACCTCCCTGCCACAACTAACTCTCCTAGCTCTCATGCACCTCATACCTACTCTCAACTTTCCTTCCACCAGGTAGTGGTCAGACATACCTCCACCCTCTCCTCTCAAAACTCTCACATCCAACAATCTTTCTGTTACATTCCTGGACACAACCACAAAGTCCATCAATGCTCTATCAACAACCCTTCCACCCTCCTCTCACCCATATATACTTATAAATATCTTTCTTCTCAAACAGGGTACTTCCAATCACCACCACTTGCTCAGTGCACACCCGTATCATTCGTTTCCCATTTTCATTTCTTCCAGGCACACCATGCATACCAACTACACCTTCAACTGCTACATTTCCCACTCTAGCATTCAGATCTCCCATCATTAACACATTCACATTCTCTCCAAAACTCTGCAGACACTTATCAACATCATTCCACAAAGCTCCCTCTCTTCTGCATCCCTTTCACTACCAAACCCATATGCACTCACAAATACCCACAACTCACGTTCAAGTTTCGGTTTTACCCGTATCAGTCTCGATGACACCTCCTTCCGTTCAATCACATACTGCTGCACTTCCGGGATCACTAACAAGTCCACAACTTCTCCTCCCCTTTCTCTATTAACACCTGACAATTTTGCGTTCACACTTCTAAACTTAGACTCACCTTTCAACTTCATCTTTGTTTCACTCAAAGCTAAAACATCCAACTTGCTCCTCCCAGACATTCTCCCAGTCTTCTCCCTTTTAGCCTCAATCGTACTACATCCACGCACATTCATAGACCCAATCTTCAAGGTACGGGGATAACTCAATCCCCCATCCCTTTCTATGGCCTGTCTCTTTTTAGGAACTAAAAAAAATATAAATAAGATATAAAAAACAGAGGAGTGGGGCCTCATCCCGCCCCTTTTAGTCGCCTTTTACGACACGCAGGGAATACGGTGGCAGAATTCTTCCTAACACAACCTTGGCACAGAGTAGTGGTACCACTCCATAGTGCGGCCAGATTGTTTTCCCCCCCGCCAGAGTGGGTGACACAATCTGAAAAAAAAAAAAAAAAAAAAAAAAAAAAAAAAAAATCTACGAGTATGTTGCAGCATTCATCAAAGGAAATAAACTTTTCTAAAAATCTGCAAAGATCTAGTGAACCAACTTGTGAGTAACCAACATCTGTTCGTATCCGAAGACGGGAAATTTCAGCAGTTTTTCGCAAGTCCACTGTTGTAAGTGCTGACTGGACATCACTCATGAAATCATACACGCTAATTGCAGGTTTCGTTTCAATAAATTTGGAACGTGACAAATCTTTCAAAAACATTGTTAGGGGGGCAGGCGGGATTACCATATTTTAAAAAGTCGAAGAAGTAGCAGGTAACTGAGAAATGTATGCTGTATGTGGAGTATGACACTCAGCGGATTGAACTGTTCCTCGCGAATAAGTATTTCCGTTTCTTAAGTACGTATGACTGTCATGTAAGGTTTCTTTCTTGGTCAGTTTTATTTCATCTCCGGAAATATGTGTATCATCTACTGGAGAATTTATCTTCTTAAAGTATGGACATGCCAATAAAAAAGGAGTTGGAGAGAAAAAAATTAGTATAGGGGAAATACTGAGTGAACAAAAGTGATGAAATTGTTTAAAAACTAAAATTAACATATACGTACCATAACAGTTAACAAAGGAGGGCTTTTATATAAATAATATTTACAAGTGAAGTGTTCAGATGGATGAAAATAGTAAAAAAAAAAAAAAAAAAAAAACTGTGAACAATAATCCGGGGATGTAGTTTTTAGTATAGTAATTTGGTCATGTAGGAGATGAGAGAGAGGGGAAAAAATAATGTATTAAGATTATTATTGGTCCGGAGATAATATACGGAACTTTTTATTGAATTCTTCTAAATCCCATCTATTAAAAATAATGTATTAAGATTATTATTGGTCTGGAGATAATATATGGAACTTTGTACTGAATGCTTCTAAATCCCATCTATTTAAATAACATTTGCTGCAGGGCGTGGTGTGACCTGGTTCTGATAGCTGGTGGAAGGAGAAGAGGGCGAGTTGCAGGTCACCGGGTCACTGGAGGTTTGACATTCTGCAGGGTCGTGGTCGGGATGAAATCTTAATGATGACAGGCAGGCTTGGCGAACGACAGTTTTAGCTTCAGGCAGGCTTATTGACGGACTTGGAGGCAGACAGGCTTATTGACGGACTTGGAGGCAGACAGGCTTATTGACAAGCTGACTTGTGACGGGCAGGCTTGGTTGGTAACAGAGAGGCTTAGCAACGGGCAGACTTATTGATGGCAGACTTGATTGGCAACAGATTGCTGGCAACAGGATTTGACGGTAGACAGACTCGAAAATGGACGTGTTCTTGACCTTCTTGCCACCAAAATGTGAAATGTGGATCCGTAGATTTACTATCAGGATTTCAGGTTGATCTTAAAGACTCCGTATTATTACTGGATGCTTTACTGGGAGCTTAGACGTTATACCTACGCAGTACAGCTGAATTCTAGCTCTCATACAATCTTTCAGGGCACAGGTAGAGCGTTTCCTTTGTGTGTGTTGCCCAGTGTCACGACTACACAGTTTACACATAAAACTGTCTCTCCTACAGAATTTGCAAGAATCAACGGGCCTTTGCATGACTCAGGAAGTCCAGCTTTGTCAGACCCAGATGCATCAGCAACAAATAACCATTCGCTTACAGGAAAGTCGAGGAGTTCAGTTACCTGGGGGAAATAATAATCTAACGAAAGGCCATGATAGTGAAAAAAAGAGACTCATTAAAATTGGATGGAAAGCTTTCGGTAAACATAGAGACATCATGAAAAGTAACTTGCCAATATGTATGAAACGAAAAGTATTAAACGAATGAATAATCCCAGGTATAGTATACGGCTGTGAGACCTGGACACTGACAAAATCGATGGAAAATCAACTAATCCATTCAAAGAGCAGTGGAAAAGTCAGTGTTGGGAATATCTTTTAGAGTCTGGAAGAAATCATCTTGGGTGAGAGAACAGACTAAAGTCAAAGTCAAAGAACAGAAATGGAGGTGGGCAGGTCATGTAGCAAGAATAATGGATAACTGCTGGAGCAAGAGGCCCAGTGAATGGACTCTAAGAGACTGTACGTGTAGCAGAAAAGCCCAAAACAGGAGGTGGAGAGATGAGATAGAAGAGTTTGCAGGCAAAACATGGAAAATGGAGAAATGAATTCCCCGAGCTAGACATCAAAGGTCATATAGCCCCGCTAGGTTACAGGAGGCAGCTACCCCACCCAGCACGGTAGACCAGGGTGCGGCTTGAACTCACGACCCCCTAGTCCCGAGCCCGAAGCTCTACCTCTGAGCTACCGTGCCCCCGGCAAAACATGGAAGAGATTGACTCAGTCAAGGAATTCGTGGAAAAGGTTGGGGGAGGCCTTTGTTCAGCAGTGGACTTGCTCTCTCTCTCTCTCTCTCTCTCTCTCTCTCTCTCTCTCTCTCTCTCTCTCTCTCTCTCTATATATATATATATATATATATATATATATATATGAAGGGTATGAGTGGCACAGGTATTAGACACTGAGTTGCCACACTAATGTAATGTGCCAAAAAAATCAAAACAAATTCACTTGTGATATGTCAGACAAGTTTCAAAGATGTTGTGCCCGGTAGCATGAATAACCATAATTATATACGTAATATAATTAATGGAGTGGTCGTAGAATCTTAACACCTTGAATTGATTGCAGCTCATCTGATTACTCTTGCTCTCCAAAGACCATTAAATTCAGTTTAACAAGAACCTCTTGTAGAGAATGGGTAACTGTGAGTTACATTTAATCCTCAGTGTTCGAAGGATCTGTCTTAAGCCTTTTACCGCGGTGAGTTACTGGGAGGTAAATAAAGGTATTCGTTTAACCTAGTAAAATAAAATGTTTCCTTTATCCTAAAGCCAAAACATTAATGGCAATTATTATTGCCATTTTCCTATTTAAGTTTTCAGTTAAACATAATAAAATCTTACTACGATTGCCATAGTACAATTCTTAATTTGGGAAAAGCATATGGCAGGGTGGATAGACAAGGATTGTGGAAAGTATTAAGAATATATGGAGTAGATGGGAAGTTGTTGAATGCCGTGAAGAGTATGTATGAGGGTGCTAAGGCTGTAGTGTGTGTGGACAGTGAACTGAGTGAATTTTTCTATTTGAAGGTTGGGTTGAAACAGGGATGTTTCATGTCTCCATGGTTGTTCAATCTCTACATGGATGGGGTTATAAAAGAGAAGCAAGGTAGGGCAGTGGATGTTGGAGTGGCCCTTAGTGAGAGAGGGCAGTGTTTGGAAACTCCCTGTACTGTTGTTTGTAGGGGATACTGTGTTGTTAAGTGAAGACGAAGGGAAGCTGCAAGGCTTGATGGATGAGTTTGGAAGAGCGTGTAGGAAACGGCATGTAAATGTGCATGTAGGGAAGATTAAAGTTATGGTCTTCGAGAGAAGTGAAGTCAGTGAATGTACAGTAAGGTTGGATGATAAGGAAATGGAAAATGTGAGTACGTTTAAGTACTTGGGTAGTGTGATGGGCAAGGATGGAAGTTTGAAGGGTGAAGTGCTTGAAAGGGTACAACAAGGAAGAAAGGTTGTTGGTTCCTTGAAAGCAGTGGTATGAAACAAGGAAGTGTGCATGGAAGTGAAAAAGTTATTACATAACAGTATTGTGATACCAACTCTAAAATATGGAAGTGAAGCTTGGACGTTGTTGGAGGGATACAAGTGAAGAGTGAGAGCAGTGGAAATGAGTTATTTGAGAGGAGCATGTGGAGTCACATGGAGAGACAGACTTGACAAACGAGGACGTAAAGGAGCGTTGTGGTGTGGATGTGGATGTGATAGGAAGCGTTAGGAGAAATACATTGAGGTGGTTTGGCCATGTGGAGAGGACGGAGAGTGAGAGACTGACGAGGAGAGTGTATGTGAGTGAGGTGGAGGGGGAGAGAGGGAGGGGGAGGCCAAGGATGAGATGGAGCGATGGAGTGTAGAGGTACATTAGAGAGGGGGTGTGTGAGTTGGGAGCAGGGCAGTGAAATGGCGGGTGACAGGGCGACGTGAAGGCGATTTGTTTGTGGCCACCCCGTATGGGATTGAGACGTCTAGAAATAGAAATAGACAATTCAAGGCATGTAATTCTAGCTAAAGGGTTATCCTGGTGATATTTGTCTGGAGATGGCAAAAGAGAAATAAAGACGTCATAGTAATGAAAGAGTTAACAATGCAACACAGTCGACTTTTATGACATTGACAATATTAAAGGCGAGCGAAGTGAGTGTAAGAATTATCGTGGCATAAGGTTACTGAGTGTGGGAAGGTATATGGAAGAAATGTTATAGAGCAAGTAAGAAAGATATCAGAAGTCCTAGTGACCGATGAACAGGGTGGCTTTAGGAGTGGCAAAGGATGTGTGGATCAAATATTTGCAGTGAGACAGGTAGCAAAGAAGGCTTGTGAGAATGATCATAAGGTGTTTATGGCATTCATGGATCTGGGAAAAGCATACGACAAAGTGGACAGAGAAGGATTGTGGAAAGTTTTGCGCATGTACGGTGTAGATGGTAAGCTGCTAGGTGCCGTCAAGAGTTTTTATGATGGTTATGATGCCAGGAATCCGGGGGCTTGAATGATGAGTGAATGGAAGTGTGGCCTATTTGGATTGGGCAAGTTTGTGCTGTCTGGACATTGCTACTCCTCACCCTGCTGTTGGGTGGGAAAGGAGGTCCGGATGATGATGATGATGATGATGATGATGATGATGAAGCATGTATAAGGGTTAATGAGCATCTAAGTGAATGGTTTACGATCGGTGTGGGCGTGCGACAAGGTTGTGTGATGTCCCCATGGTTGTTCAATATATATATATATATATGGATGGGGTGATGAGAGAAGTAAAAACACGAGTAATGGAGAGAGGGATGGCGTTGGTAATGAATGGTTATGGATGGAATACCTCAAGTTTGTTGTACGCTGATGATGCAGTACTGCTTGCAAGTACCGGACAAGAACTTGGTAGGCTAGCGCCGAGTTTTGCTGATGTCTGTGAGCGTCGTGCCTTGAGAGTAAATGTAGAAAAGAGTAAAGTGATGGTTATTGAGAAAGAAGGTGAGTCCCAGTGAGATGTTAGAGTGAATG
Source organism: Coenobita brevimanus (assembly GCF_032717465.1). Classification (NCBI taxonomy): domain Eukaryota; kingdom Metazoa; phylum Arthropoda; class Malacostraca; order Decapoda; family Coenobitidae; genus Coenobita; species Coenobita brevimanus. The sequence goes on along the minus strand of NC_137008.1, from coordinate 23,437,694 downwards.
GAGAGAGACTGGAACTGATGAGAGAGTTCAAATACCTGGGTACAGTGATAGAAAAGAGAGGAAAATGTGCAAAAGAAGTTGCAACTAGAGTGACACAAGGAAGAAAAGTAGCCGGTGCAATGAAGGCCTTGATATGAAACAGAGGCTTGAATGCTGCAGCTGCACGAGGCTTACATAAAGGAGTGTTAGTGCCATCTTTATCATATGGGTGTGAGACTATGGTGTGGCATGAAAATGAAAAGTCAAGAGTAAGAGCAGTGGAGATGGGACTGCTGAGGAATGTATGTGGAGTACAGAGGGTGGATAGGATACGAAATAATGTGATTCGTGAAAGACGTGGAATGAGGAAGACGGTGGACACCAGAATCGAAGAGAGTGTACTGAGATGGTATGGTCATGTGGAGAGAATGGATAACAATAGAGTGGTGAAAGGGGTACATCTGAGAGAATTTGAAGGAGGGAGGAGGCTAGGTAGGCCAAGGAGAAGGTGGAGAGATATTATGGATGAGTGCATGAGGAAGAGAGGTTTGGAAGTCGGTGAGGCTAAGGAACTGACAAGAGATCAATATTGTGGATGAGTGTGTGAGGAAGAGAGGTTTGGAAGTCGATGAGGCTTGGGAACTGACAAGAGATTGAGCTCGCTGGATGAATGTTGTGAGGAGAAGTGCATGACCAGGGATTTGGCACCCCTTTATAACGTGGCAGTGTCGGGATTGACTCAATCGCATACGTTTATGTGAAGCTACGGAATGTGGTGAATGTTTTTGGCGTATCCGATAGAACCAGGATTCCGGGGACTTGAATGAGTGAATGGAAGCGTGGCCCACTGGATTGGGGCAAATTGGGCTGTCTGGATATTGCTACTCCTCACCCTGCCCAAGGGTGGGGTCCGGATGATGGTGATGATGATGATGATGACAATATTGGCAATTGTAATAAAGCTTAATTTATCCCTTACAGTATATGTACACCAAAACGTCCTGAATTGGACAAGTAGCACACTGGCATTGGCATATAGTGCTGAAAACTGAGAGTATAAAAAAGAGTATCCGTGCATATTCTGTGTGGACGACAGATCCCGAGATGAGTTTGTCCTTCCTCACTAGACCAGACATTTTCTGCCGTACTCATTGAACGGCTTAAATCAAACGCTTAGATCGGAATCTACTATTGTAAGACACTTATACGCATCCCTATCTATCACGACCTGAACGTATAATAAGAAATAAATCAAAACCACGCTGACAAATACTTTTTGTAAGGCTTCAGTGCACTCAGGACATTCAGAGGCTGGACACAAGCAGGAGTAACGTACCTTATATTATCGTGAGTCTGTTATCAGATATGTATTGATACATTTATTTTAGCGATGATTTCAGAAACACTCCAACAGATGCATATGGTCATTCATCTCAAGGTACTTGGTGTTTTCAAGCACATCCAGATCAGCAACACAACGTTCCTTTACTTCCTCTTTTGTCTGTTTGTTTCTACCCGTAACTCACCCTGCTCCTCTCAGATAACTCATTTCGACTCCTCTCACTGTTTTTTCCTAACAGACCCAAGTTCACTTGCACAGGTTTGAATGGGGATGACAATCTGTCTTCCAGTAACAATTTCTTTCCATGCTTATTTCTTTACTCCATACAATTACACGACTTCTCACAGTGACCCTACAGCCTTTCTTCCCTGATGCTGCCTCCCAAACATTTGATTACTTAAGCTTCCCACTCGCTGTTCAAATATTTGAAAGCACTCACATTGTCAACTTCCAGACCATTCAGCCACACTCTGCAGTCTGTGGCTTCATTCCTAGACGGGAGCAAACTTCATTCTTTTCTACATTCACTATTTGGTTTCGTTTATTCACATCCTTTCATATTCATTCATCAGGCATTGCAACTCACATTCATGGTCATTCAACATTACACTATCATCAACAAACAACAATACGGATAATTTCCATTGCCTACCGTAACTTGAGGGGTTGTCTACTGTATTGACAATTTGACATTATTTACCAGTCATTACAAGAGGTCATTCTTAGTTTGTTACATTTTTTTTTTCTTTGGTGGTAACTAATAGAATATACAATATGTTACTGGGCTGAAAGGGTTATCTGAACTGGAATACTCATTTTACTCCTTACGCTACTATTCCCCAGAATTGTCACTCTTCTTTCTCTCTCCACCCCTACATCTCCCCTTTATCACTCCTTTCTAACCACTCCACATCGCTCCATCCCTACCACACCTCCATATCGTTTCACCCAAACCATCCCCTCCTCACTCCACCCCTACCACTCTCGTACTCCACATCGCTCCACCCCTACCTCTTCCCTACATAGATCCACCCCACCAAACCCCTACATCGATCCACCTTTACCGCTTCCCTACAATGCTCCACCCCCACCACTTCCCTACATAGTTCCACTCATACCACTTCCCTGCATCGCTCCACCCCTACCACTCAACTCCTTACTCCAACCATACCACCCTCTCTTCGCTCCATCCTTACAACTTCCCCTCCTCGCTCCACCCTCCACCCCTATTGCTCCCTTCCTCACACCACCCCTGCCCCTCACGTAACAAACCCGTGGAAACAAAGCGACAATATACTGTAGAACTGACAAAGCTCGGCCTTTATAGATACGTGCGTGCTTGCAAACTCCCAAGCTTTCATTTTCTTTCTGTTATTTTTAATGAACTTGATCTTCTCATATTGTCGTTCTCTCTCGCCTTGTCCCCAATATTTCCCTTATATCTCTGTGATGTACTGTACACTTGTATGTATTGTACATTTGTATATTTCATGTGTCATTGTATATATCTCAAAATAACATATTTCTCGCAACTTTTCTTCCTCTTTTGCCTCTATGTCTCTGTCTCTGTCTGTCTGTCTGTCTCTCTCTCTGTTTTATTTGCCTTTCTCTTTTCGTTCGTTTGTATTAATTCACTATCTTTTTAATTGTTATTAGCATGTGTTTCCACTACTCTCTGTCTCTCTCCGTCTCTGTCTCTGTCCCTCTCTCTCTCTCTCTCTCTCTCTCTCTCTCTCTCTCTCTCTCTCTCTCACACACACACACACACACACACACACACACACAAATGAGATTAAGAAAACTGATGCATGGTCGAGAATTCGGCAATCACCATTTTATAAAAGCTACAAATACTGAGTTTTGTAGACTAGTCAAAATAAAGAATTAAAATTAAATACCCGGCAAAAAAATCAAGGAAAAAATATTTCCCAGTTACGATATTTTAGGATTGAAATTTCTCACAACGGTGTAGCCGGTTCACCAAGAAATCAAGTAGATTGTTCTTATTCATCAATAGAAATTTCTAATATAAAAGCACGGTACCGGTATCATAATTTCTCTTAGAGTCTGGTGTAGCCACGTCTGTAGTATGCAGTGCAGTTTTGGTCCTTCTACCAATGTAAAGACATTGTGCAACATTTAGTTGTGCAACAATGAGCAACTACATTAATATTTGCCTTTCGTAACAAACTCTATGATGCAAGACCTAAAGGCCTGGACTTGTTTTCTTGAAAGAACGTCGACTAAGAGGGAAATAACTCTATCCATCTATCTATTGCCAGACGCCTTAATCCCATACGAGTTGGCCACAAACAAATCGCCTCCACGTCGCCCGGTCCCCCGCCATTTTACTGTCCTGCTCCCAACTCACACCCTCCTTTCTTCTATACCTCTCCACTTAATCACTCCATCTCATCCTTGGCCTCCCCATCCCCCTCTCCGCCTCCACCTCACTCACATACGCTCTCCTCGTCAGTCTTTCACTCTCCATCCTCTCCACATGGCCAAACCACCTTGGTGTGTTTCTCCTAACGCTTCCTATCACATCTACATCTACACCACAACGCTCCTTCACATCCTCCTTTGTCAATCTGTCTCTCCATGTGACTCTACATGCTCCTCTCAAATAACTCATATCCACTGCTCTCATTCTTGACTTCTGTAAGGTACTTGTTAATATAAATATTCCAGAGTTTTCACGTCTGGCTCTCTCTCCCTCTCTCTCTCTCTCTCTCTCTCTATCCTTGCAGAGCTTTGCACCACTGTTCGATCACAAGTGTGACTTAACTCCTCAAGTTTATTAATATTTCTTTTCGAAATTCAGTGCATCCGCTCTTTTCATCGCTATTATCTTCTTTCTCTCAACATTCTCTCATAACTCGGTTTCTTTGCCATGATGACATGCATTAACGCCGGGCCTTCAAACCAGTTTAATATAATGACGTCATGTATTATCATTCTCAATTATTCAATTCCCCTTCTTACTACGCCCTTGTTTTCCATCTCTCTAAGTTTCACTTCTTACCTTTTATCTCTATTCTCTTTATCAGCTCACTCTTCTTGGCTAGTCAGATAATTCTGTTAACCTATCATAGTAGTCAGTAACATCCTTTCCTCTGGCGTCCCATTATCACTCCGTTCAACCCCATGGTGTCAGATTTGTCTTCAGCTCGCTGTTTGCTATCCCTCTCCCTAGCATCGTTACATTCAACATTTAATTGTTTCAGGTTTTCTCCCCGCCCATTTCCCTCTTTCAGTGTACAGTCAGAGGCATAAATTCGCGTTAGGCAAACATGTATGAATTGAGCCTGAGCGTCTGGCAGTGCTATATGATGAAGAGTTGACAGTGCATTTAAGTTGCCTATGTTTACGTTTAACCTTCAGAGGCATGCTTGGAACACAGTGTTCTTTATATAATGTTTGTACTACTCTTCTGAAATGCAGAATTCAGTAAACTGATGTTATGAAATACCGTATGAAAATATACTATACTCCCGGCGCTATTTCCCTTCTGGTCTATCCCTTACCTCTCTTTCTGATCCCCTTTCTTCTCCCCTCTTTCCTCCCCTCCCCACCGCGGTCCTTCCTTCAAATTGTTACTCCTCCTCTTCCCTCTGTCCCTACCATCTCCCCTACCCCACTTTTTCTTCTTTATCTTCTTCCCGATCGCCCTCGTTTTCGTTAGCTTCATTCATTATTCTACAGCACCGACACAGGGAGAGGGAGGGGTAGACCGAGGATGAGGTGGAGGGATGGAGTTGAGAGGTATATGAGGGAGGGGGGGGTGAGTTGGGGGGAGGGGAGTCAAATGGTGGGTGACAGAGTGACTTGGAGGCGTTTTGTCTGCGGCCACCCTTTGCGAGATTAGGGCGTCGGGCTATAGATAGATAGATAGATAGACCGACATCCCTGTTTACACGATACTACATTATTATTGACGCCCCACGAAAAAAGGAAAAAAAAAAAAAAGATTTCTGCAACATATATTCCCAGTTACAGGTCGACCGTAACTCAATTTAAGAAAAATATAATACTGGAGGATATCTTCATACCGACCCCCCCGGTTCAGTGACTTTAGACCACGTGACTTACGAAACACCCAGTGATCGACACGTCGGTAAAGTTTATCAATTCAGTGACTCAAGACACAGAAGAAGCACTAATATTGCTTCATACTGATGGAACATATTGTTGTCGTTTTGTGGAATTTCGCCTGCTAATGTGGAAAAACAAATGAAAGATGAGCATGGACAGGCTGACGATATTCCACACTACTGTGGAATTTTTTTCCTCGCTACCCGTTCACGTTATCTTTTAGGAAGAAGGGTGATTTTATCATGGGTGGCATTAACATGTATTGTTATCCAAACTTTTCATAGTTAAACTAATCAATATTTAGTATTTGTCTATAACACTGTCATTTTAAACAAGGAAGAATCCGTCGTGGAACACAGTTTACCTGCACCTATCGGGCAGTATCATTACCTCTTACTAAAAAAATAACAATTATTTACAAGATACATGCCATACTTTAGCGTTCCACACTTACTCTGTAATAGTAAGGAATGTTGTAAATCGCGTACAGTTCATCAACAAGAAAATTTGGATGTGGATAACTTTTCTTGTCTCTTGATTGGTTATTAATCAGCACTTCTTGAATTATTAACTATCTCAATCGTTTAGCGTTCTTACGCTTAAATCAAAATAGGCCTGACATCACTATCTATACCCTCTTTTCCAGCATTCACAGTATATCAGATTTTATGGTAGTTGTACCAACAACACATCCTCTGTCATCCTGTTACCAAACAAGAATGTGTGGAATAAAGACGTCACTAGAATGGAATTCACGGCAACTCATTCTGGGGTAAGAAGTGAGTAATGAATGAGAGGAGAGAAATGTTTGATTCAACTATACGCCTCACGCAAGATTTTGCACTATACGCTGCAGGGGGACGTGTAGCCAATTGGTCATAGTACTGAAATAACAAATCTGATAATGCAGGTCCGAATCAAAGTGTAATTGCCACGCCGTAAAAACACTCTAGCGGTTGTTAATACTTCATACTGCATAAGATCTCATTATCTTATGAAAGTTATGGGCATGCAGCAATCAAGCTACCACTGGTAGCATATGTGTATATTACGTTGGGTATTGAATCCCAATTTGTTAGAGCACCACGAAAACAGGTATTGCTGGGCCTTTAGGCTAGGACTAATTTGAATATATCTAGAGTCCGATATAATGTATATGATACATATGAAAGAGTGAATGACTGCCTACGTGATATCAGTCCATACTAATATGGTGTTAAATGTATGCAAAGGAGAGGTATAAGGGGCTGTGAGAGGTGGTGATGTGGATAAGAATTGGGAAGTCATTGAATGGGATGTAAATAGGGTGCAACACAGGAATACAACCCTAAATGTGCGGCCACACTGCACGCGATTTGCTGGGAGGGTAGAGGGTAGCGGGCTGCATAGCGGGTAGAGGAAAGTCATGGCGTGGCCACACTGCACGCAATTTGCTGGGAGGGTAGAGGGTAGAGGGCGGCATAGCGGCTAGAGACAAGTCGGCCTGCCAACACTGAACGCAGGAACATCGCGCGAACCGCCACCCACTCAGTAGGGATTGAATGAACGTTGAGTGCTGGTCAGACCTAGGCAGTGATAATGCCTCTGTCAAAACTTTCGAGAAAATTGCTTTTGACTGAAAATGTGTCACTGAAATATGATGACCTGAATGTCGGAAGATCCTGCTGGATTCATGAATATAACATGCAAGGAACACTACGTGGTGGATACAGAAATGTCTACAGGCAGGCTCGCATGTACGAAGATAAGTTTTACGAGTATCTACGCATGACGAAACAATCAATTGATTGTTTGCTGTCTAAACTGGACCAGCGATTGACCAAAATATCAATCAACTTCAGAGAACCACTTACACCAGAAGAGAGACTAGTAATTACACTGAGGTAAGGAACTTTGCACATAAAGGACAACCACATATATTTAGCATATATGAAATATAATACAGAAATGAGAACTAATTTTTACAACATTGAATATGAATCTACTAAACATAAATAATTGTTACGATATACAATAGTTGCTCAGATATAGGGATTCACCTATACGGAATATTAATTTTCACATCTACACCCAATAAAACTACCATAACTCCCAGAAGGCCTGTCCTGACACTAATTATGTAACGAACACATGTGGGAAACAGCTACCCAAGCACTGTCAATGCAGTCTAACGTTTGGGTGTGCCTGGACCTGTAATACTATAACTCATATACCAAGAACATATTATGCATTATGTCTATCTATCTATCTATTGCCAGACGCCTCAATCCCGTTTGGGGTGGCCACAAACAAATCGCCTCCAAGTCGCCCTGTCCCCCGCCATTTCACTGCCCTGCTCCCAACTCACACCCCCCTCTCTCATATACCTCTCCACCCCATCCCTCCATCTCATCCTCGGCCTCCCCCTCCCTCTTCCCCCCTCCACCTCACTCACATACACTCTCTTCGTCAGTCTTTCACCCTCCATCCTCTCCACATGGCCAAACCACCTCAGTGTGTTCCTCATAACGCTTCCTATCACATCCACATCCACACCACAACGCTCCTTTATATACTCATTCGTCAGCCTGTCTCTCCACGTGACTCCACAGGCTCCTCTTAAATAACTCATTTCCACTGCTCTCACTCTTGACTTGTGTCCTTCCAACAATGTCCAAGCTTCACTTCCGTACGTTAGAGTTGGTATCACAATACTATCATGTAGTAACTTTTTCACTTCCATGCTCACTTCCCTGTTTCTTATCACTGCTTTCAAGGAACCAGCAACCTTTCTTCCCTGCTGTACCCTTTGAAGCACTTCACCCTCCAAACCTCCATCCTTACTCATCACAGTACCCAAATACTTAAATGTACTCACATTTTCCAATTCCTCACCATCTAACCTCGCTGTACATTCACTAACTTCACCTCTCTCAAAGACCATCACTTTACTCTTCCCTACATTCACCTTTAGGTTCCGTTTCTTACACACTTTCTCAAACTCATCCACCAAGCCTTGCAGCTCCCCTTCGTCTTCACTCAACAACACAGTATCATCTGCAAACAACAGTACAGGGAGTTTCCAAACACTATCCTCTCTCACCAGGGCCACTCCAACATCCACTACCCTACCTTGTACCTCTTTTATTACCCCATCCATGTAATATCACATATTAATTTTATTTGTGATTATTGAACAGTCCATTCATCATTTTACGTGATCTAAACACTGGAGTCTTCTTGTGCTGTCGAACTGCCTGTTTGAGAGTGCATACTGATGTTATCAGAAGCTGGAGAATTTGGACGAATGCCAAGGGGAGAATTCTCAAACATTTCAAGTTCCTCCAGCACCAGAGTCTGGATTTTGGACCTAAGGCGAAGTCGTTGCATATCGGGCAGTTTCTTCATGAAGGGTAGCAAACTCCTTCTGGTCCTTTTCCAGAAGTTCCAGTTTCCTTTTCTCTAAGGCAATAAGCTCTTCATTCCTTTTGTCGATACGTTCACGAATCGATAAAGGTCGTTTAGGTCCTTTTTCACCAGTATGATCTCTAGATGTTGATGGTCCATTGAAAATATCATTTGATGAATGTGATGGAAGCATTGGCCGTGGAGGTGACACGCACTGATCCTCATCGGCTGCTTGTGAAAGCTGTGATTCGTTTCCTACGTTGATACTGACGTCGTCATCATCAAGTACTGGGTCTGTTTCATCAGTTTCTAAATTGGAACTTCTAGAGGCAGGCCTAAGGATGTCACGTATAAAGGCCATCCGACGAAAATAGGGCAATGTACTTGTTACCACTTCTTCACCACCTGCTCCAGATGTTGCATCCCCCTGTTTCATCAGCTCTGTTTTGTAGTAGTCCCGTAAGTTCTTTCATTTCCCTATCGCAGCCTTTACTATAAAAGACGATGGATAATGTCAGTGTCATATGTACCATAATATCCACACACATTAATTTGCCTTTAATTATTAACATGTCTACTGTGCTATCCTAAACGAACAATGGCGTTATGTGGATGTGAATGGGACATCGTGCTATTATCGTGTGTGACCATGAGTATATATAAACATTGATTGCACGTGTGTGATGCATTTGTGTTATTCTCAGTGTGAAAACACTGTACAGCAATTTCCCTGATACACATGGGCATAATGCCGTACATGTTTATTTTGTTCCATTCTCCATGACCAATGTCCCGTATATACTATTTCAATTATGATTCAGGTTCGGTGATAAGATAATACTAATACTCTACCTCTATGGTAAAATATCATATCCGTCTCATTTCATATCTTATCTTGCTACGTGAACCAATACAATGCTAGGTCATAGTCGTGACTCGCGAAGAGATATTGAAAGGAATGTTGAACTGTGTAACAACATGCTTTATTACATGCATTGCCTTAATGTACAATGTTGCTCCTTTAGATGGCACATAGTAATGTAAAATTGCATACGTAGTTGTGGAGTAATTACACGTTGTACCGCCTTTTAAAAACAATGCAGTGCACAGGAGGGGAAGGGGTTGTAGTTTACGGTGAAATTCGTCATGTATGGTGTGGGACAATACCTCAGGACAAACGTGTTAAGGGGCCCACGGGATTGAAAACACTTCTTTGGATAAATTTGATTTGGAGGTAATCAAACCGTAAATACCATGGCCTGACCCATGAACCTATGATTACATAATACGAGGCTACTGCTCATTAGTACTTTTACCATTCACAGCCCGTATGGATTTTAATTATTAATTTATGCTGAATGTGATTGTCTCTAAACAAATAGTGTGTGGGCGCTTCCTACGTAACATTGTTTCTTTTGATTAGGTACCTGGCTACAGGAGAATCCTTCCGATCACTTGCTTTACGTTTCCGTGTTGGGAGAAGCACTGTGGCTGCTGTTGTTAAGGAAACATGCAACGCTGTCTTGGAGGTCCTCCAAGAGGAACATTTACCTTATCCAACAGAAGAAGCATGGCTTGCATCAGCAGAATCGTTTCTTCATAAATCCAATTTCCCCAGCTGCATAGGCAGTTTAGACGGAAAGCACTGTCAAATAAAGTGTTCTGCAAGGAGTGGTTCTAGATATTTCAACTATAAAAAACATCTCACTATCTCTCCAAGCGGTGACTAATGCTGAAGGCAAATTTCTTATCGTTGATGTCGGAGGGGTAGGTCGACAGAGTGACTCGGGACTTTTTAGGTCATCATCTCTCTACCAACTGTTGGAAAACGGACAACTAAATGTCCCATCCCCACAACCGCTTCCCGACACCAATATCAATGCTCCCTTTGTCATAGTAGCTGACGAAGGATACCCACTTTTGCCCTATCTCATGAGACCATTTCCCCAAAGACAACTTGACAACAGGAAGTGAATATGTAACTACCGCTTATCAAGGGCTCGTAGGAGTGTTGAATGTGCTTTTGGGATTATGTCTAGCAAATGGCGTGTGTTACATACGGCAATTGAGGCTGATGTGCAAACAGCATCAGCCGTTGTGAAAGCTGTCTGTGTTTTACACAACTACACACTGGTAAAAGAGGGTCCTGATCCACATAGTTTAGGTGTTCCTGAACAAGCAGTTCCAAGGCGCATACTTCCTCGATGTGGTTAAGGTCGTATCCATGACAACGCTTTACAAACTAGGGAAATGTTTGTAACCTATTTCAATGACATTGGAGCTGTCCCCTAGCAGAATGACTATGCTTTACCAGAGAATATTCTGGCTACAAGTAATAACTAATTAAATATATCACATGATATACTTTACCAGTGTGAATGCATTATGTAATTTCTGTATTATGTACATGGTTTGTATAAAATACATGTATATTTTATTATACTGGACTGCGTACCTGTATTATGTACATGGCTTTTTTACATTACCAATACATTTTTTTTTTTATACTGGACTGCATACCTCACCTGATCTATAAATAGTAAAAGCATATTACCACTTGATGTGATTGTTACACATCAAGTACACTGTACCTGCATTACATATACCATATCATATGTACATATGTTATCCTTGTTCAATATCGAATGCTTGTAAATACAATAATGGTGTCAAACTTACAACTACATATACTTTAATATTATTCCTAATTTGTTATGTAGTATTCAGAATTTTATTGTGCCGGTTGTATGTTTGGTATATATAAATATATATGAGTATACTGTTTTCCATCAAAAATAGATTTTTACCAGCGAATGGTGGGTTTACCAATATAATCAGCTGTATAACCTTATAACTCAGTGGATGGGTTGCATGTATACTTAGTATTCATACAAATATACAGGGTGGCCCATAACATTCCATACTACATATGGTTTTTAACTCGTGTAGTGAAGTGTACTAGTGGTGAACTTTGTGTTGGTTGGAGTAGCTTATTGTGAACATAGTGAAGTATATACGTATTTCCCGTATGTATGCAAACTTATGGCCCACTCTCTAGTATCAATTCTTCTTACTATATTGTATGCACCTGGGATTGGTGACCCCACGGATTTGAATCACAATCTATACGTACCTGTTATATTTAACTGGGAACTAATGTCGTCCCAGTGTTTTTTCAGTACACCTGTGTGCTTGTGTAATGGGTGGCTGGGGTCCCACAACGCCCTTCGTTGGTACACGGCGGTGATTATTTTTTCTTTGCTCATCCCTGCCCAAGGTCTGCTGCACTACTTGTCGGTGTAACCTCTCGCTAGGCACTGCCCACTAGGCGATAACCACGAACAAGGCGGTTTACCTCACGGGTTGGCTTGGCGGGAACCCGCTGGGCGTGTGCAGTGTGGCCAGTCTCCAATGTTTCTGTGTGTTTCATAGTGATTCGAACTCGCTTAGCGGCACCCTAACCGCTACCCTCCCAGCAAATCGCGTGCAGTGTGGCCGCATCCTAACGCCTGCATCTCGGGAGTGTCATGAATAACGAAGGGATGACTGCAGAGAAAAGGATGAGAAAGGGGACGAGAGCATGGCGATGAGAGGGGAATGATAATGATAAACCATGGTTGTTGTTGTGTTGATACTGAGATTAAATATGAAGTTATGAAATATTTAATGTGTCACAAATGATATATTAGTGCGGTGCAACAAGTATATTGGCATCTTAATATATATATATATATATATATATATATATATATATATATATATATATATATATATATATATATATATATATATTTTTACATAGCCTATGATTTCATCATCCCTTGTATAATTCTAACATACAGTATGCTGCATGTTTGATCACGATTCGCCTCGTGGCTCCCATAGTGACCAGGCTTGCGTGTTCTACCTCAATCCCCCCTTCTCCCCCTTATAGTAGAGTGAGTCGTTCTTTCTGTTGTTCAGAGCAGGATTGTCAACTCATTGTCCCCTATGGCTTCATTTGTGCGTCCTTCTTACAAGTTGTATCAAGCTCTGCCGGCCCCTATATAATGAGCTCAGTCTCTGCATTAATTGCCACTTAGATCTACTCCTCATTTTGTTCACATCTCTGTCCTCCCCTGTATAGTGTATTATCTTTGTGAGTGCTCAGGAAGTCTCCAGCCATCTAGCTGCTGTATAATTTGAGTATAAGTGTTGTTACCATTTTTCTTGTACTGTATGGCCTAAGGCGTTAATTCGTAGGCCTGGTAGGGTTTTTGTGATTCACGTAGAGTTATTGGTGTCAGCCATTATTAATAATAGTTTGTATCTGTAATAATATATCTTGCATTAACTGAGCATTATCCGGTTTTCTCATTTTATCAGGGCTGACTTAGATAAATTTACTCTTGCTAATTTCGTGTTAATAGAGGCTATTGCATTTAACCATATATATAACCTGTTTTTGCCATTACATTATCCTTATGAGTCCTGAATGTTTAGTTGTTAGTTTGAGCATTAAACTTTAACTTGTAATTTCACCTAACTCCTTTGTTTTGAACCTGGAAATTTGTGGGACAGTAGTGATTTTAGTATTCTCACTTGAAGTGTTCATTATCTCTCTCTGTTCCGTAACATAAATTTGGCGACCTCTTATCAGGATATTATCATTAGGATATTGTTTGATACTTTGTGACTGTGATTTATTCATGATGTCTACTATTACTACTCTTGATGAAGCCAAAGATTTTTTGTCAAATGTGCAAACAGTATGTGATGTAGAAAACAGAACAAAGAATGAACTTAAGCTTGTTGCTCAACAATTGGGAATTGCTGTTCGCTCTCATCATTCTAAAGATCAAATTGTTGACATGATTAATAAAAGCTTGTTTGATGTAACTCCTCCAGATGAGCAAACTCAGATTGAAATAGCTAAGTTACAGCTAGCCCTGTAGGAGGCTCATGCTAAGGAGGCTGAGTTTCAGGCACGTGCTAAGGAGACTGAGTCTCAGGCTCGTATTCAGGAGGCACAGGCACAGGCTGAGTCTCAGGCTCGTATTCAGGAGGCACAAATTGAACTTGCTAGGATTCAGGCAGACCATGAGTATCGGATGAAACAAGGTGGAACTGGATCATCTAGCTCTGATGATTTTGATGTGGCTAAAAATGTTAAACTTGTCCCTCCTTTTAATGAATCTGATTTAACAAAGTATTTACAGTTGTTTGAGAGGGTAGCTACAGGTTTTAATTGGCCCAAAAAGTATTGGCCAGTACTCCTACACAGTGTTCTCACCGGTAAAACTCAAGTAACTTATGCATCTTTGCCTCAGGCTCAATGTGATAATTATGATGTAGTTAAGAGCTTGATTCTTAAGGCCTATGAGCTTGTTCCTGAAGCCTATAGAGTAAAATTTAGGACAATTTATAAGCAAGATAAGCAATCCCATGTTGAGTATGCAAAAATCAAAGAAGATCTGTTAGAGCAGTGGTTAAATTCTAAGAATGTAAATTCTGATTTTGATAAAGTTAAGCAGATGATTTTGCTGGAGGACTTCAAAAGGTGTATTAATAAAGATGTAAGCCTATATCTTGATGAGAAAAGAATAGATAATTTGTCTGATGCTGCAGTTTTAGCTGATGAATATGTTCTCACTCACAAGAGATATTCTAAAGAAAAAAGGAAAGCTGAGAGTAAGTACGTTGCCTCTACTCAGAGTACAGGTAACAGGAAAGAGAATAAAGATGATGTTTCTCAGGAAGTAAATACCAGCTTCACCTCTAGATTTCAGAAAAGTAAATGTACTTATTGTAGTAAGCTTGGTCATACTACGGAGAAATGTTTCAGGAAACAGCGTGATGTGAACAAAAAGGAGTCTTTAAATATTCAGTCAATTGGTCTAGTGTCCACCCTTGAGAGTTCCCAGAATTCTGTAACCGAGTTAACTGAACCTGCTTTGAGGGGTAAAATAAATTCTCATGATGAAGCTACTCTTTTGAGCAGTAATGTGGGTGACACTTTCAAGAGTTGATGTGCTAATTTCCTGTCTGATGGTTTTGTCAGTCCTCTGGACAATAATGACAGGAAATCAGATAAAATATATCGTGATACAGGTGCTTGCCAATCCCTTATGCTGACCAGTGTTCTAGGCCACAAATGTTAATTCCTCTGATGAAACTGTAATCTTACAAGGTGTAGGGAATAATTACTTCTCTGTCCCTCTGTGCAGAGTGAATTTAGAGTCTGGTTTTGTTAATGGTTCCGTTATGGTTGGGTTGGTTGAGACACTCCCAATGTCAGGTGTAACTTTCTTACTTGGAAATGATATTGGTGGAAGTCAAGTGTGTCCAGCTCCTCAGTTGTCTAGTGAACCAGTGACTGCGACTCAGGATTGTGATATCCCTGAGGTGTTCTCTGCATGTGCTGTCACTAGGGCTAAGTCCAAAGTTACTGGTGATTTAAAGGATAATGATGATGATGATGATGATGATGTTATCCTAGCTGACACTTTTCTTGCTAATTTGAACCACTCACCAGATGAGGCAGTACCCCGTAGTGTTGATAATTTGTCTCGTCAAGAGTTGGTTGAGTTGCAGGTTGCTGACCCTGAGTTGAAAGGTCTAGCTAACTCTGCTTGCAGTGAGGAAGAGTCAGTTGGTGCTTCTACTTGTTATTATATAAAGTCAGGAGTACTTATGAGAAAGTGGAGACCCCCAACATCATCAGCCGACTGTGAATGGGAGGTTGTACATCAAGTTGTCATCCCTCGTGTTTGTAGGCAGGATATCATTAGAGTGGCTCATGATTCCAGTTTGGCAGGACACCTTGGAGTGAGGAAGACTGTGGCACGCATTTTGAAACACTTCTACTGGCCAGGTATCTTCAGAGATGTTTCCTGGTATTGTAAGTCTTGTCACACCTGTCAAGTTGTGGGGAAGTGTAATCAGACCGAAAAGGTTGCACCTCTAGTTCCCATTCCTCCTTTTGAGGCGCCTTTCACCGGTGTATTGGTGGATATTGTGGGCCCTCTTCCTAAGACTTCTTCAGGATTTTCATATGTGTTGACCCTGATTGATATGGCTACTCGTTATCCTGAAGCCATTCCACTTAGAAATACCTCAGCAAAGAACGTGGTTAAGGAAATGCTAGGGTTCTTCACCAAGTTTGGTCTGCCCAAGGAGGTACAGTCAGACCGGGGAAGTAATTTCATGTCAAATGTTTTCAAGCAGTCTCTGAAAGAGTTGGGCATCACCCAGATCACGTCTTCAGCTTACCATCCCCAGACCCAAAGAGCGTTGGAGAGATATCATCAAACACTCAAATCGATGCTCAGGAAATACTGTTTGGAACATCAGAAAGACTGGGATAAAGGTCTTCCATTCGTTGTATTTTCCGCAAGAGAATCTCCAAATGAATCACTGGGCTTCTCACCTTTTGAACTACTGTTTGGCCATGAAGTAAGAGGACCCCTTAAGCTACTCAAGGAATGCTGGCTGTCGGAGGAAGATGACGTCAACCTGCTGGAGTATGTGATGAAGTTCAAAGAACGGCTGTCCACTGCTTTACAGCTGGCGAGAGAGAATTTAGGAGCTGCTCAGGAGAAGATGAAGACTTGGTATGATAAGAAGTCCAGGTTACGCCACTTTCAGCCAGGAGATCAGGTTTTGATTCTGCTACCGGTGCATGGGCAACCTCTTCAAGCCAAGTTTAGTGGTCCTTATTTCGTGGAGAAGGAACTCAGTGATGTCAACTATGTCATCGCCACACCAGATCGTAGAAAGAACAAGCAACTTTGTCACATCAACATGCTAAAGTTATATCACAGGCGGGACGAAAATAACCTAGTCTGCACTGTAGCTGTTCCACCCGAGTCTGCAAGTGAAGTTCTCCCATGCAGTATGAGCCTGAGTGATAGTTTGGGGAAGAATCCTGATATCATGAATGATCTCCAGACTAAGCTTTCTCATCTAGCTCCTGAGGAAAGGCAGGAGTTTTCGGCATTACTGCAGGAGTACCCGCAAGTGTTCCGTGCCACTCCAGGAAGAACCACTGTGTTGATGCATGATGTCGATGTTGGAGACGCAAAGCCAATTAAACTGCCTCCTTACCGTGTGAACCCAGTGAAAGTTCCTCTCATCCAGAAGGAGCTTGGCTACCTGTTGGACCACAAGATGATTGAGCCCTGTCAGAGAGTGGAGTTCTCCTGTCACTCTAGTCCCTAAGCCAGGTGGGTCACAGCGGCTTTGCATCGACTACAGACGTGTTAATCAGATAACCAAAACAGACACTTACCTTCTCCCTTGCGTGGAATATTGCATAGACAAGATCGGAAAGGCTAGGTACATAAGTAAGTTTGATTTGTTAAAGGGATACTGGCAAGTACCTATGACTGAACGTGCTAGGGAGATCTCATGTTTTGTAACACTAGGAAAAACTTTTGCATGTTCTGTAATGCCATATGGTATGAAGTATGCACCAGCCACTTTTCAGAAGCTCATGAATGTTGTAACAGAGGGTTTGGCAGGGTGTGTTGTTTATATTGATGATGTATTAATCTTCAGTGACAACTGGGAAGATCACCTATGCCATGTCAGTAAATTTCTTGAGCGTTTGGTTTAGGCTAATCTTGTAGCTAATTTGTCAGAGTGTGAGTTTGGTCAAGCTAAAGTTCAGTACCTTGGGTACGTAATTGGTGATGGACACGTTGCACCACCAGGAGCTAAGGTTCAGGTTATAAGTGATCTTCCCAGACCTAAAAGTAGGAAAGAGCTACAAAGATTTTTGGGAATGGTAGGTTATTACAGGAGATTTGTTCTTAACTTTTCAATTCTTGTATCACCACTTACAGACCTACTGAAAAAAGGAAGTTAAATTTGTCTGGACCGATAACTGTGAATCCTCTTTCAGTAAACTTAAAGCTATCCTATTAAGTCAGCCAGTGCTCGCTACTCCAAATTTTGCTAAGCCTTTTAAGATGGATGTTGACGCAAGTGATACAGGAGCTGGGGCTTTTTTGCTGCAATAGGATGATCAGGGTATTGAACACCCTGTATCTTATTACAGTAAAAAGTTCACTCCACCTCAAAAGAACTACTCCACTATTGAGAAAGAGCTTTTGGCCTTGATTTTGGGTTTACAGCATTTTTCATTTTATTTGTGTTCTGGTTTTGACCCCATAGTCATTTATACCGATCATAACCCACTGAAATTTCTTAGTAAGTTTAAAGATAAAAATCAGAGATTGACAAGATGAAGTCTACTTCTTCAGGAGTATTCATTAGACATACAACATGTCAAGGGGAAAGAAAATGTTATTGCAGATTGCTTATCTAGACTTTAGACAGATTGTTTTAGAGTAATAAGAAATTTCCTTTGTAAATTTCTTTTTTCTTTGTGGGGAGGTGTTACATAGCCTATGATTTCATCATCTTTTGTACAATTCTAACGCACAGTATGCTGCATGTTTGATCACGATTCGCCTCGTGGTTTCCATAGTGGCCAGGCTTGCGTGTTCTACCTCACTCCCCCCTTCTCCCCCAAATAGTAGTGTAAGTCGTTCTTTCTGTTGTTCAGAGCAGGATTGTCAACTCTTTGTCCCCTATGGCTTCATTTGCTCGTCTTTCTTTCAAGTTGTATCAAGCTCTGCCGGCCCCTATATAATGAGCTCAGTCTCTGCATTAATTGCCACTTAGATCTACTCCTCATTTTGTTCACATCTCTGTCCTCCCCTGTATAGTGTATTATCTTTGTGAGTGCTCAGGAAGTCTCCAGCCATGTAGCTGCTGTATAATTTAAGTATAAGTGTTATTACCATTTTTCTTGTACTGTATGGCCTAAGGCGTTAATTCGTAGGCCTGGTAGGGTTTTTGTGATTCACGTAGAGTTATTGGTGTCAGCCATTATTAATAATATTTTGTATCTGTAATAATATATCTTGCATTAACTGAGCATTATCCGGTTTTCTCATTTTATCAGGGCTGACTTAGATAAATTTACTCTTGCTAATTTCGTGTTAATAGAGGCTATTGCAGTTAACCATATATTTAACCTGTTTTTGCCATTACATTATCCTTATGAGTCCTGAATGTTTAGTTGTTAGTTTGAGCATTAAACTTTAACTTGTAATTTTACCTAACTCTTTTGTTTTGAACCTGGAAATTTTCGGGACAGTAGTGATTTTAGTATTCTCACTTGAAGTGTTCATTATCTCTCTCTGTTCCGTATCAATATATATAATTTGTATGAACAGAAGTTGGAAGAGAGACGATATAGGAAGTAGATAAAACTGGGAGGAAGACAGGGAGGGGAAGGAAGAGAGGGAGGGGGAGGGATAGCAATTTGGAGGAATGATAGAGGTAGAAGGGGGGTAAAATGGGAGGAATAGAGGGAGGGGAAGGGATAACAAGTTGGGGGAGGGATGGAGGTAGAAGGGGGATAAAATGGGAGGATTAGAGGGAGGGGAGAGGATAAGTTGGGGAGGGAAAGAGGTTGGAGGGGGCAGAGTAGTGGGGAGGTACAGAGGGAGGGGTAAAGCTGAGATTAGATGGGAATTAGCACTGAGAGTATAGTATATTTTCATACGGCATTTCATAGCATCAGTTTAATGCACTCTTCATTTCAGATGATTATTACACACACTACATAGCTAAAGAATATTGTGTTCCGAGCATGCCCCCGAATGTTAAACATAGGCCACTGAAATGCATATCTGTCAACTCTTATCCATACAGTATTGCCAGACACTCAGGTTCACTTAATACCTGCTGGCCTAACGCAAATTTATGCCTCTGACTGTTCAGTTAAGCAGTCAAGGGCCTTGTACAATCATTTAGCTCTGGGTACTGTCTTTTCAAAACATACTGTAGTTTCTTTTTCGAGGAGCAGTTACCCCTTCATTCACTCCTGTACTTCGTTTTCACTGTTGAGGACATTACCTTTTTCTCATAGATCCATTACTTAGTATATTATTTCATTGTTTTTTTATATACAAAATTTCAACAATATGATGATGCATTATACCCACGCAAGCTCGAAGCTTATCGTTTTTTTTTCTTCCGTGACTGTGTGTGTGTGTGTGTGTGTGTGTGTGTGTGTGTGTGTGTGTGTGTGTGTGTGAAAAGCATATTTTCAGGTAGTTTTGATATTATTAAACTTGATGGATGTACTGAGGATCAACCAAGAGAATGACCTATCGTTTTTACGGCAGTAAGTCAAATGAGAAGGTCATATCGCAAAGTCATTTAAAATCTTCAGTCAGATTTAGACTAAGAGTGGGAAAGTAAGGCAAGGTCGAATGGATCTGATACTGAAAACATTTCGTGAAAGGTCAGTGTCAGAACAAGACTAATATTTGTTGGGGCCGTGTTTGTGTGTGAGCAAAATAACTAACATACTTTCCACCTTATTTGGTGGAAGTACTGAGATTGAGCCAAACGTTGTCCTATTGTGGTTACTGTAATAGGTCATAGGGCAAGACGGTAATATATTGAATGTGGCATGGTCAGCATAAACCTTTTTTTTTTTTTTTTCATTCAAACTCAACTGAAGGTTCGAAGGTAAGGGAAGTACGACTTGATTTGAGCTTGAGAATAATTATTCAGGGGTCAAGGCAATAGGTCAAAGCCAGAGGTTTGACACGATGTCTCAAACATCGCTGGTTCGGTATGGACCAAACTCTTTGGAAAGGCTGATAAAGAGACTCGAGTATAAAAACAATTGGTCTAGGTTCAAGGTAGCAGGGCAAGGTCAAAGTCTGACCCATGTGTATTTTTTGTATGAATATGCTAACAACAACAGTTTTGGCCTGATTTAGACACTACATGCTGAAATAGTTGAGGATGAACGAAAGGGGTTACGTGCTGCTTGACGGTCAAGATCACATAAAGTCGAATGAAAGTTTTTTATTCGATTTGAACGACACTTGTTGCAAGAGTTCAGGGTAGGGCAAGAATGAAATGATTCAATTTTATGAACTGTATGTCATGCGTCAAGGTTACAGATCAAGTTAGATCATTTGTGGTTCCATTAAGGTCAGACTTAGAGGAATGACTACGGATTAGCCAAAGATGAGGAGATTCTGTTCTGAGAACAATAAGTCAAAGCCCAGAGACAGGACAAAATCAACTCAAACATTTTGGTCCGATTTGGGCTAAATTTAGTGGAAGTGTTGAAGGTCAGGCAGGACTGAAGTATGTAGATTTTGAGAATAACAGGCAGAAGGTCAAGCCCATAGGGAAAATTCAGTTGTTCGGCCTTAAGACCAACTGTAGAACGTTGGTTACGAAGTCCCTGTGTGCCCAGTCTTGTTTTATACTTTGTTATTGATACTTCATTGCAATTTTAGTTCGTTAACAGTTATCTCCCTAAGATCTCCAATTTGACAACTCTCCTCTGATGATAATATATTCGTCAGAAGTTAATGATGATAATACGAAATATACTTTATCGGACTGCAACGGTAAAGAAAAGCTTTAAGTCTATTCCACTGGGTTCCATTTTTCTCTCCTTTCTGATCACATCCATGGCTAACATAACTGCCAATCTACGTGGACGGTGTGCAGAGACCGTGGTGGTGTGTGAAGTACGTTATTGAGGTAGACATCACTGGTTGACATAAGTAGGCGGTAATGAGACGCTACTGCACTGCAGTGTTACTATTCGCTGATGTGGGCAGGTATGTTATGGATGCAAGGAGTTTGAAGATTACAAGCTGAGTAACTGTGACTCATTATTCTGGGTTCATATTTGGTAACATTAAGAGCCAGCCGGATGCAAAGCGTGGGGATCAGAGGCGTGGGTACCGTGGTCTCTAGAACGCATCAGTATAATTCACCGCCTCCAGTGATGCACAACGCAGATAAGCTTCTCCTCTACCTGACCTTCTCAGCCACTAGACCAACCAGTGTATAACATTAAGGGATATATGAAATGTATAACTAAATAACATCGGATATATGGAATGCTATTGTTATATAACAACTATCAATTACAACACTGAATCCATATATTTCTTGCTGGGTGTGTACATATTGCATGTTGCCTTCTTCGTGTACAGAACACGAGAAATAGGTGCTGTAAAAATAAAGCAGATCTTTGGTAATGTGATGCATATATGTCCAAATTAATTAAAAGTCGTCAACTTCCGTCCCCTATCATTAGGTGCCGTTATGAGAAAGATGGTGGACACAGGAGACTACCAGACAACAGCAAGCAGGTCGAGACAGTGTCACTCCAGAGGCACTGTACGAGTATATCCAGAGTCAACCTCTATACTCGAGGGAAAGAGTTTGTTATGACTAATGTACTGTGACGAAAGAAAACTGTATAATTGTGTACTGGTACTATTTCATGTAGACAACATTCAGACCAAAGGAAAAAAAAAAAAACATTTCAATCGGTTCCACTACGTTACAGGATTTATTTTTGTTGGCCAAGAATTCTGGATCTCTGACTAGTTAATATCAATATTTGTCCTGGCATTCTATCAAAGTTCAGTCTCCTTTTCAGAATGAACATTAACAAAATTTTTTACTTTTTGATACAAAGAATGTCAGTTTCAGCAAAATGATCCAACAATACTGTTAGATCAGAGACTGATTTTACCAAAGAAAATGTTCTGCGTTTATATCCACTTGACAGACAGACAGACAGACAGACAGACGGTGGGGGAGGAGACCAGCATGAATGGAAGATCAATTTTAAATCTCTCTCTCTCTCTCTCTCTCTCTGGTGGTCGACAGACCTCATAGTTGGTGTGCATTATGAGAACGAAGCTCTTGGGTAAATGGCACCACTACAATCAGAGGCACAAGGGCCTGATAAGTGAGTGGTGATGCAGTTGATTGGTGTCTGAGACACGGAATTCTTTGTGACTAGGGAATATGCTTTGATGGGAGGTATGTGCGAATAATCTGATTATTAATTTGCTTATTTAGGAACACGGCTTCCATTAATTATGTTATAAATGAGATAATGAAATGGACGAAATTTTTTGAAAACTAAATGTTGCTGGTTGTAAGCATAGTCGATAATTTTCTCACGTGGCAATGTGTTACCTGATCTCAGTTACATTAACCTGCAAATGGAGTGCAAATTATTGCTTTCCTGAATTATCGCGGAAGGTTCATTGGTAAAGTGTACATATCGTACGACTGTCAACCTATCAATGGATCAGTGATTCTACTCATTTTCATGTATAAACAATAATTTGGGGATTGTGATTTACTACTCATACTAATGGTTAAATCGAGCGAAAGCTGTCTCAGAGTAATGTATTTTTATGGTGGTAATTTGTTATGTATGTCAACAGTAAATGAATGTTAACTTTGCTCTTTTGCCATGTATCATGATCATTTTGTAATCAGCAACAGAAATGTTGCCATTGAGTGTGATAAAAATGACTATTTTCTTTAACTGTTAACCAGGAGGGAGCACGGACCCCCCCAAAAAAATATTCTACGTGTGTTCGAGAATAAACTGCTGATGTTAAATGTCGAATACTTGTTTAATCCAGGGTATAATACTCGGTATATCACATATTTGGAGAACTGAACAAATATGCAATTCTGAGTAAAAAGTCTTGTATACACATATACTTTTTAAGACTTACTTTACATTTACAAATAATAATGTAATGCCATGAGCTCTACATAACTGCAGAAGCACGCAGAAACTGGAAGCCAATGAAGCAATGATTGCTTAAGATTTTCCTTGTGATATATTTCAGTCTTTAGCTACCTGTGCCCTGTGTGGCAACCGTCACTGAAGTAAACTAATCATCAATGAACTAAGTGAAGAATTTAACAGAAGATGTATTTTCATTGACCTTAGCGTTGAGTATGGTGAGTTGGGACAGTGCGGAACATGGAGTGAGTTGGAACAGTGGGCACTGCAGTACCAAATTTCAAGACATTTCCATTTTATGATGCCCATTCAATAGCCCTGCCCCAACTTTACAAATTTTGTTTATACTTGTTTTCTATAGTACCACGAATAAAACATGAAAAATATGCAAATATTAAAGGGTAGCATTTTGACTTTTGTAGAACCTCATTTTTGATAATACACATACTTTGCCAATTTTCCTCTCCCACAGTCAGTTTTAAGACTAAAGGTCTACTATTTGGTGGGTGAAATCTTCAATTGTTATAGTTTTTTGTGATTTATCCAGATAATACGTTTTTATAGCAGAGCAGTGCTGAAGGTTTAATAGAGAGTTGTCACGACTCGCCCACCATTTTTTTTTTTTTTTTTTTTTTTACCCAGGGTGAGTTGGACAACAATTTCATTTGTGATTTTAGCAAGGAAAAACTAATTTTCATGCATTATATACTGCTATATTTTATAGTCTGCTGTAGTTATGGTGGTTTTGAGTGTCAACAAGTAGATATTTCTCATTTTCAGGTTGCATGCCTGCCCTAAAGAGAGAAAATACCGGTACTGTGATGTGGATTATGGCAAAAAAACATATGTTGGTATAGTGTTAAAAGTAGGGAAAAAGTTGTACAATGAAATTTTTGGAAAGGAGAGGAACTGAGAAATGCAACTGGCCAGTTTGTGATTTTATATTGTATACTGATGATGATTTTCGGCAGTATAACCAAACCGTACGTGCTCCCTACGTGTCAACAAGTGGGTTGGTGGAGGGTTAGTGCCCCTGCCCGTAAAACATATAACTCAAAGTCAAATGGCCACCCCTCACGGGATTATGGCGTCTGGCAATAGATAGATAGATTGAGAGATAGATTTCATTTGTAGACCTGGCTTAAGAGCAGGAGCTGTACCTTTTATGATGCAAGAGGTGGACAAAGCCTTTCATGATTATAAAAAGCATGTTTCTCAGTAAAATTTTTCAACATAAATAGCTACAGGCAACTTAGTGGAACTCTTAACTACGGAATATATTATAGTGCAGTGCGTCCTTAAGTGCGAGGCGTGGGTGGGAGCTAGGTATAAAATGGAGGAGTTGTGTGGTAGGATGGGATTGGGGTGTATTGGTGTCGTGATGATGAGGGCTAGATTCAGATGGTTTGGGCATGTGGAGAGGATGGGGGATGATGCATTTTTTTTTTTATATATTACTCATGATTAGTCATTGTGTTCCCCCTCCCCTCGCCCGAATTATATTTCTGGCTGCGCCCCTGGTCACAACATGACACAGCGAGCATTACATAGTGGGGATAACAAAATCAAACAAGCATAAAAAATCAGTATAAAATTGTCATATGCAATTATGTAGTGATATTTAGCCATTCTTTTAACTTTCATCTTCAGCTATGGCACTGCTGTCTTGATACATATTAATGCCTTCTCATCGCCCAGTTTGCAAAACATCGTGTGTGTGTGTGTGTGTGTGTGTGTGTGTGTGTGTGTGTGTGTGTGTGTGTGTGTGTGTGTGTGTGTGTGTGTGTGTGTGCTTACTTCTCCATATCTGCCGTACTTACAAAGAATTGAATAAGTATATGCAGTCCTTTGCTGAACTTTTTCAGTGTCTCATTAACACAGAGAGTAGGCCAGCATACTCTCCAATACAAGTTTCTCTAACTGTCAACACCAAACTACATGCACAGTCCATAATACACATCTTTTTTCAAAATTAAGAGTAAAATGGCATCAGAAAAACAGGCCTCGGAGTTCCCAGGGAGAGGGGACCATAAATTACCCCACCATCAGCACCTCTCCCGGTGACGACTCAGAGAGATGCCTGTAACCACTGTCTGACTCCTTCTTCATTTCTGCAACATTCGCGGCCGTTCCTCTAACAGAATGTTAGAGGAACACCACCTCTCCTCCACTAAACCTCACCTTCTCTTCTTGACAGAGACTCAGCTGTCTGAGGCAACTGACAGCAAACCCTTTTCTGTTTCCTCCTACTTTCCCTATACTCATTTCAATGCCAAAGGTGGATGTTGTGCATATGTATGCAACGATTTATCTTGCTCTCGTGTTCCTGAACTTGATTCTTCTGAATTCTCTACTCATTGGCTTTGGCTTTCCTGTCATTCTCTGAATAAATATATCTGTGCTGTTTACTTATCCCCTAATTCTACTGACTATGAAAAATTCTTCGACTATCTTACTTCTATGATGGAACCCTTTCTATCCATTTCTCCTTTCTCTGAAATCTTCATTCTAGGAGATTTCAATGTTCACCACCACCTTTGGCTCTCCTCTCCTATCACTGATCCACCTGGTGAACAAGCCTACATCTTTTCCATCCTTAATGACCTAGAGCAGCTTGTATAGCACCCTTCCCGTATCCCTGACCGCCTTGGAGAAAGGTCCAACATACTTGACCTCTTCCTTACAACTAATCCTTCTGCTTACACTGTTAATCTTTCCTCTCCGTTGGGCTCCTCCGATCACAACCTTATTACCTTAACCTGTCCTATCGCTCTGTTACGGCCTGTGGACTCTCCAACGAAACGTCGCCTGTGGCACACTGGAGCTGCAGATTGGAAGGTCCTTAGACAGTCCTTCTTGGATTTTCCATGGAATGATTATTGCTTCCATGGCCGGGAGCCATCTGAGTGTGCCTTGCGCATTACGGGGGTTATTCTCTTGGGCTTGGAAGCATACATTCCTTTCTCATATCCTCTGACAAATGCAAGAAAGCCTTGGTTTAATCACGCTTGTTTTAATGCTCTCTGTATCAAGGAGAGGGCCTATAAAAGGTACCAGAGCCTACCCACCCCTAAATCACATCTTGTTTATGTTTCTGCCCAAAATCGTGCTAAGCCTGTTCTGTTCTTCGCACTACTAAAAACAATTTCATCCGTACTAAGTGCTCTCAACCCTCCAACTTGAATTCTTCCCTCTCCTTCTGGCACCTTGCCAGAAATCTTTCTAACAACTTTACCTCATCATTCTTCCCTCCTCTTTTCTATTCTGATGGCTCTGTAGCTGTTTTTTCTACTGATAAAGCGGATCTCTTCATTCAGACTTTCTCCTCCAATTCCACTTTATACAATTCCGGTGCTGTTCCCCTATCACTTCCCCCCTCGGACTTCCTTGTGGCTATCATTAAAGTTTCTTCAGCTGATGTATTTTCTGCCATCACTGGCCTCAATACTAACAAGGTATATGGGCCTGATGAAGTCCCTTCTGTTATCCTTATGAACTGTACTTCACTGCTTACACCCAGCCTAGGTAAACTCTTTCGCCATTATTTATAAGCTTGTACCTTTCCTTCTTGCTGGAAGTTTTCTCTCATTCAGCCAGTCCCATAGAAGGGTGACCGTTCCCAACCCTCTAACTATCATCCAATTGCTTTAACATCCTGTGTTTCAAAAGTTTTCGAGTCAATTCTTAATAGAAAACATTTGAAGCATCTTTCCTATCACAACCTTCTTTCTGATCGTCAGTATGGGTTCTGTCAGGGACGCTCCACTGGCAAGCTTATCACCTAACCTTCAGACTCCTGGTCATCCTCCTTTCGGGACTTTGGGGAAATCTTTGCCATTGCACTTGACATCTCAAAGGCTTTCGATCGAGTGTGGCATTAATCTTTAATTTCCAAACTGCCCTCCTTCGGTTTCTATCCTTCTATCTGTGCCTTCATCAATAGCTTCCTTTCTGGTCGTGCTATAGCTGCTATTGTAGACAGCCATCGTTCCTCTCCTAGATCTATCAACAGTGGTGTTCCTCAGGGCTCTGTCCTATCACCAACTCTCTTTCTTTTATTCATCAATAACCTTCTAAGCTGTACATCTAACCCTATCCACTCATATGCTGATGATTCCACTCTTCACCTTTCCATTCAGTTCCCGCAACGTCCATCTCAGCAGTTAGTTCAACAAAAAGGGATGAGGCTATGGCACACCTAATGCCTGACTTGGCTCATATCTCTGACTGGGGTAAAAATAATCTTGTTGTTTTCAGTACATCAAAGAATCAGTTCTTAAACCTATCAACCAGACACAGTCTTCCACAGGAGTACACTCTCAGGTGTAATAATGTCCAGCTGAATCCTGCATCATCCTTGAACATGTTTGGGGTTTCATTCACTCAGGACTTATCTTGGAAAATTCATATTGCATCTCTTGTAAAAACTGTTTCCAAGAGATTTGGTGTGCTAAGCCTACTCCGTACCTTCTTTACCCCTGCACAGTTGTTGACTTTATACACGGGTTTTATTCGCCCTTGTTTAGAGTACAACTCTCATGTGTGGGGAGGCTCCCCACATACAGTTCTTTTCAATAGGGTGGAGTCAAAGTCTTTTCGTCTCATCAACTCTCCTCCTCTTACTAGCTCCCTTCAACCTCTGTTTCTTCGCTGCACTGTTGCACATTTATCCCTTTTCTATCGCTACTTCAGTGGTCACTACTCCTATGATCTGTCTGCTTGCATCCCTCCACCAATTCAACGTGTGCGTAGCACCCGTCTAGCAACAAGTTCTCATCCCTTTTCTGTCCAACTCTGTAATGCAAGAGTTATCCGTTACTCCCAGTCCTTCATTTATGCAACAGGTTAACTCTGGAACTCTCTCCCTCTGTATTTCCTACTTCATATGATCTCCAGTCTTTCAAACACATTGTGTCCAGGCATCTCGAAATGAACGGATCTTGAATTTGGATCTCTTTTTTATTGTTTTTGTTTCTTGGGGGGGAACGGTTTATGGGCTCCAGGCCTTTGGTTCCTTCTTTCTTGCTTAAAAAAAAAAAGTCTCTTTTATCATTTTATAGATTTCCATCTAAGTTGAAAAGTTGGTGTCATATGTAGCAACCTGTAGTTCTTCTCTGTTCCTCTCTCACTTTCCTCCAATGTATCTGTTTTCACTACCTCATCTGCCACTTTGATCGCCCCAGCCTGTCTTTACTCTTCCATTCTGCCACTCTCAGTGTTCTGTTTTGTCCCTCCACCAACATTGCTTACATTTGACTTTATTTCACTATCCGCCTTGAGGTCTCTTCCTCTAGGCCTGCCCTCATCATTTTCAGTCCTCCGTTGCCTGTTTACAATGTCCTCTTCTGGTTCTTTTTCCTTCTGCTTGTGTTCTCACTGTCCCCCTCTGTCTTTGTCCTCCTCAGTTTCAGTTCTCAGAATCTATCCCCTTGTGGCTCTGCCCTAGCTAGTCACCTCTCATTGTGATCTGTTTATTCCCCACACGACTAGGACCTCAGCAACACAATGTGCCCTGCAACTCCACGCTGCCCCATGGTGTATATTGTGCCCGGCTTCAGACTATGTTGTGTTATTCAGTGGGTGTTGCGTACGCTTGTTTCCGGCTTGACGACCTTCACTGGCAAGAGATCACAACTAGGTGGTGAAACGGGACGAAATATACGGTGTATGTCCGTGGACTTTACTTTTTATTCACTCCGGTAGATCATTATTTTTCTTATAGAGCAATATTGATCTTAGCTTTCGACTAACCGCTCCAGCGCATCCCCCACTCTGTTTCTCATAAATCTAGCAGGTACTGTCCCTTGTACTTCGCTCTCTGATACTTTTTTCTCATGCGTGTTTTATCTCCACGCAGTATTACTATTTCCTCATCATCTTCTTTCATACCCTGTTTCCGTTATTACACGTTTATTCCCACCATAACACTTCTCACAATCTTCTTCCCCTCTCATACCCATCTAATTTTATATCCATTGTCCTGCAGCATTCACTTTTCTGTGTTTGATCTCACCAGTTATGCTTAGCTGAGTTTACATTATAAGCAGAACATATTTACAATATAATTCCTTTTTCTCCTCGCCAAAACTCTTAACCTTCCCTTTATTTCATTCCCATCTCTCCATATTTTCTGGAGTCCCTTTCATTTCACGCTCGATTCAAAAATTTTATTATGACTTCGTTCTCAAAAATATTCTTGCCCTGTCATCCCATTCTTTGTTAGTGTTTACCCTCGCCATTGGTCGCCACCCTCCCACCTCCACTGTCTTTCACGAGACGTGGATTAAACAATTGGAATACAAACATTCGTGTCTCAAGCACCCTTTAAAATTCCCTCCTCTCTCATTTCCTGTATTGCTCGCTCTCTCTCTCTCTCTCTCTCTCTCTCTCTCTCTCTCTCTCTCTCTCTCTCCTCTTTGTATGGGAAGTAGTGACAAAAAATTAGTACTAAGAGAGGAAACATCAACACTCAGCACTTAAAGACAGAACATCCGTGTTTGACCCTGCCCTGTGAACTTCATCCTTCGACAAATTACTCTCATAACCGAATTACCTCGTTCTTGAATAACCCTTAAGTCTTCCAACAACTTTGGCTTAAGTCATATCAAAACTGTTTGAGCTGCCTTTCTGAATGACCATGAACCTTGGCCTTTCCATGTGATCTTCACCTATGACTGATTGTTCTCAAGATCAAATATATTTTTAGTTATTATAACGAGAGTAAACCTTTACTGACACTCCTTCATGCATGCAACTGATCAGCCTTGTAACTGCCTTTCTAAATCTCTATTTCCATTTGCCCCTGTCTTCCAGTCACTGTGTCCAGGTAGAAATAAACGGCTCTTTAATCCGACTCCATTTGGATAAGCATTTCCCAAAAAGAACAACATTTCAAAGGCATCCAGACTTCTTTGTGGGGGTCATGAATAGTGAGAGTTATTAACACTTATCCCGGTTGCGAGATGCTTGTTGCTTCCAGCATTAACACTCATTCACATAAGACTCATCTTCGACTGAAAAGAAAGGTCAAATACTAGCTGGAATAAAATGTGACAGTTGTTCCTGCCATGAAAGGACAAAATTGATGCCAATAAAAATACATTATGAGGCACCGGTGATACGCTCTTAGCTGTGTGAAATTGATGAAGAAGACCACCAGGTAAGGTACTGGGTGATGGGGCAGGGAGTGGGTAGTACAACATTTAAAGACCAGTGGTGAAGATTGGGTGTTGTTGTCAGGGGATTCATTATGATCAGGGTTTTCTGTAATGGCAGTATTATGTAAGTGCACAGTTATTTCTTTCATACACACCCCATTTTTCTACTCAGGTAAACAATAATGTCAGTAAAGTGTATTTGTTCCAGTTTCTCTGATGCTCCCCAGAACGTCATCCATCATCACAACTGGCAGTGTTAACATGTGATTAATGGTGTTCCATCATCTCTTTCATATTTCACATTCTTTTTTTTATTCTATTTTCAAAAACGTTAAAACGTTATTTGATAAACCATCATAAAACACTGAGGTAATTATCGGCCGCCTTTAGCAAGGCGGGACGATACGGTTTTGCGCGCGCGCCCGTGTTCGTTTGTGTGTGTGTGTGTGTGTGTGTGTGTGTGTGTGTGTGTGTGTGTGTGTGTGTGTGTGTGTGTGTGTGTGTGTGTGTGTGTGTGTGTTACCATTGTCTGTGTATCTGTTACCATTACATTTCACGAACGGCTTGAGCTGTCAACATGAAGCCTTTAGGGTATCAAGATATGGCCAAAATCTTGGAAGAGTTCGAGAGTCGGTACTCGGGGTCACCGTCAAGGTCACTAAAATGGATGCCAAAGATCAACTAGTTTTTATGGCCAGCCTTTAGCATCATTATATCTCATGAGTGGCTTGAGCTATCAACATGAAACCTTCAGGGTTTCAAGGTGAGGCCAAAATCTTGGAGGGGTTCGACAATGGGCACTCGGGGTCAAGGTCAAGGTCATCAAAACTGCTGCCTAAGGTCAATAAGTTTTTTTTTTTTTATGAATTATGCTTTTTGAGAAACGCGATGACTGAATTCCATACAGTTATGCAAACTTTCTTTATATTTGGTTTGTAAGTAGCTTGTAACTTGGCCAACAGCATATTCTGGCAGGCGTTTAGCATTCGGCTCCCGAATGCTTTTCTTTCATTTAACACAGTTGTCAGTGGTTCATTCCTTCAAAAATTTTGGTTATGTTTTCTCTCTAATCACTAACAGTAGTATTCCCCTGACATTCCTTGCCTATGATTACTAACCGTGTGATTATGCTGGCTTCCTTCAAAATTTTTGCATTAATACTATCTCACTTGCGCGCCCGTGCATGTGTGTGTGTGTGTGTGTGTGTGTGTGTGTGTGTGTGTGTGTGTGTGTGTGTGTGTGTGTGTGTGTGTGAATGCAACTATAATTTTCACTCTCCATTACTGTCTCAGTGTGTCTTCCACTCATCGCACATATCGACAGACAAAACCCTAGTTCCCCCCGATTAGTGGTGGGCCTAAGTCGTTCTTACCATCGTTGACCCTGCTGACCTTGCTAATGGCCTGCCAGATCTTGTTTAGACAATCTATTGCGAACGCTGGCTATAAACGATTTCACAGGAAGTCATTAATTTCATGCTTTGAGATATGCTTTCCAGTACTGGAACGCCGAATACCATTTATTTGAATGGCGGTAGAGATAAGAGGGGTGAAGGTGTGTAGAAACTAGAGTAAGTAAGATATGCACATGATAGTGGTGGGGGGTGAAAGGGGCTGAGAACGTGCAAAGGAAAAGGTAGGCATGCGGTTCAAAACGTAATGCTGGGAGTGAATGGGAGTGAAGTTGTGCAGAGGAGAAAGTAGATATGATGTGCAATAGTGTAGCTGTGATGGTTGTGTAGCGGTGAGGGCTGAGAGGTGAGTTAAGGATGAATAGAGGACAGGGTACGTATAGTGTGCAGTTTTGTAATGGTGGGAGTGAGATGGGATATTGGTGTGTACGGGAGAGGGAATATACTGTATGGTGTGTTAGTTGTATAGTCGTGGAGGTGACAGGGATTGAGGATGTTTAGAGGGAAATGTATGTATGGTTTGCAGTTGTGTAGTGGTTAGGGTGAGAGGGGCTGCGGGTGTGTAAAGTGTATAGGGGAGAGTAGGCAAGGAGTGGGGTTGTGTAGTGAGGGTTGGGACAGGTGCATGTCTCCCAGTGTGCACAGTACAAAGATAATCACTAACCAGCAAATAAATGAATCCCTACCATGAGATTCAAGGTCAGAGAGTAATATTGTTGGTACAAATGAAACAAACAAAAAAATCTTTACTGAATCAGTAAATTTACTTCAATCAGGAATAAGAAATTACTGGCTTCATATGTGTATGGAACTGTATACATGGTTGATTATCCACTTTCTAGATATCCTTTGAGGAGTGCCGCATGAAAAAAGCAAAATAATGCTATGGTGCAAGATGTTGTCATGATTTCATTACATGCATGGAAGAACTAACCAAAGGCCAGGAGCTGGCATGACTGTTCCCTGCAAGAAAAAACAAAAACAAGGTAACAGAGAGCCAAATTCAAGATTCGCTCATTTGGAGATGCCTGGACACACTGCTTTGGAAAGACTGGAGGTCATAGGCAGTCAGAAATACAGTCAAAGGAAAACAGTTCCAGCGATGACCTGTTGCATACATGAAAGACTGGGAGTAACGGTTAACTGTTGCATTAGAGTGTTGAACAGAAAAGAGTTAGTTGCTAGACGGGTGCTACGTGCCAGCCATACTGGAGGGGGGATGCAATCAGCCAGTTCAGCAGAGCAGTAACCACTGAAGTAGCAATAGAAAACAGATAAAGATGCAACAGTGTGGCGAAGAGACATAGGTTGAGGGGAGACACTACAAGGCGAGAGTTAATGGGGACGAACAGCCTTTGGTTCCATCTCATCGAGAAGAGCTGTACGTGGGGAGCTTCCCCACACATGAGAGTTGTACTATACACAGGGGCGAATAAAACCCGTGTATAAAGTCAACAACAGTGCAGGTGTAAAAAAAGCAAGGAATCGGCTTAGCACACCTAATCTCTTGGAAGCAGATTATACAAGAATGGTAATATGATGTTTCAAATGAAAAATCCGAGAGAATGAAACTCTAAGTATGTTTAAAGATGATGTAGGATTGAGTTGGATATTGTTAAAAAAAATAAAGGATACTCCTGAAGAAGATTTTGTCAGGTTGATATATGTAACAACCGAGTTTTTCATGGCATTAAAAACAAGATTAATTTTACCCCAATAAGAAACATGAGCGAAGTCAGACATTAGGTGTGCCATAATCTCATCTCTTGTTTGTTGTAGTAGCTGCTGATATGGACACTGCAAGAAACCAATGAAAACGTGAAGGGTGGAGTCATCAGCGTATAAGTGGGTAGGGTTAGATGTACATCTTAAAAGGTCACTGGCGAATTGAAGAAAGGTGATAAGACAGAGCCCTGAGGAGCACCAATATTAATAGCTCTAGAAGAAGAACGGTTGGCCGTCTACAACAGCAGCTACAGAACGATCAGAAACGAAGCCAGAGATGAAGGCATATATTGGAGAATAGAAACCGTAAGAGGGCAGTTTGGAAATAAAAGATTTATTCCAGACTTGCGACGTCAAGCACAATGGCAAAGCATGCGCCAAAGTCCCGAAAGGAGGATGACCAGGAGTCTGAGAGGTAGGAAAGAAGATCGCCAGTGGAACGTCCCTGGCGGAACCCATACTGACGATGAGAAAGAAGGTTGTGGTAAGGAAGGTACCTTATTTTTTTTTTTTTTTTTGGTTAAGAATAGACTTCAAAACTTTTGATATATCGCAATTGGGTGATAATTAGAGGACAGGGAATGGTCACCCTTCTTTCAGAATGAGAGCATACTTTGAGAAATAAGTAAAGGTACAAGTTGACAAAGACAAAAGAGTTTTCCCAGGCAAGATGTAAGCATAGAACCACAGTTTTTGAGGACAACAGGAGGGCCCTATCAGGCCCATATGCATTGTCAGTATTGAGGCCAGTGATGGCAGAAAAGACATCAAGTGAAGAAATATTAATGTCGGCCATTAGGAAGTCAGAGGGGGGAAGCGATTGAGAAAGAGCTCCAGAATCGTTTAAGGTGGAACTGGAGGGGAAAGTCTAAGTGATGGGTTCTGCTTTATCAGTAGAAGTAATAGCTACAGAGCCATCATAGTGGAAAAGAGGAAGGAAAGATGATGAGATAAAGTACTTAGAATGGTTTTTGACAAGGTGCCAGAAGGAGTAGGAAGGATTTTAGCTGGAGATTTCAGAGCACTTAGTTCAAACAAAATTATTTTCAGCAGAGCGAAGAACACATTTAGCATAATTCAGGGCAGAAACAAATGAGATGACAATCAGGGGTGGGTTGGTTCTGGTACCTTTTGTCGGTCTTCTCCTTCTTGTGGACAATACTAGAACAAGCATGATTAAACCATATTTTTTTTTAACTAGTCACAGACTATGCAAAAGGAATGTATGTTCCAGTGCCCGAGAGAATTACCTTCACAATGCACAGGGCACACTCAGATGGCTCTCGGCCATGAAAGCAATAATCATTTGGGGGAAAATCAAAGAAGTACCACCTGAGGGCCTCCCAGTGAGGAGCTCCAAAGTGCCACAGCCACCACATCTTGTAAGGATCTACAGGCCTTACTGGAACAATAGGACTGGTAAAGGTGATAAGGTTGTCATTGGAGGAGCCAAAGGGAGAGAAAAGGTTAACAGTGTAAGCAGAAGGATTAGTTGCAATAAAGAGGTCAAGTATGTTGGAACTCTCTGTAAGGTGGTCAGGGATACAGGTAGGCTGTTGTCCAAGCTGCTCTGAGTCATTAACGATAAAAGAGATGTAGGCTTGTTCACCAGGTGGATCAATGAAAGGAAAGGAGGGCCAAAGGTGGTGGTGAACATTATAATCACTTAGAACAGAATTTCAGAAGAAATGGGAAATTGATAGTGTGTGTTCCGTCGTAGAAGAAAGATAGTCAAAGAATTTTCAACCTCAGTAGAAATAGGGGATAAGTAACAGCACAGATATATTTACTCAGAGACTGACAGGAAAGCCGAAACCAGTGAGCAGAGAATTCTGTAACTTCAGTTTCAGGAACATGAGAGCAAGAAATGTTGTTTCGTACATATTGTTACATAGCCTATGATTTCATCATCCTTTGTGTAATTTTAACGCACAGTATGCTGCATGTTTGATCACGAGCGTGTTCTGCCTCAGTTCCCCCCTTCTACCGTTATAGTAGAGTAAGTCGACATCTCTGTTATACTTTGCGGGATTGTCATCTCTTTGTCCCCATGGCTTCATTTGCGCGTCCTCATTACAAGTTGTATCAAGCTCTCCTGGCCCCTATATAATGAGCTCAGTCTCTGCATCATTGCCACTTAGATCTGCTCCTCATTTTGTTCACATCTCTGTCCTCCCCTGTACAGATATTATTATTGTGAGTGCTCAAGAAATCTCCAAACATCTAGCAGCTGTGTGTAATTTGAGTATAACTGTTGTTGCATTTTTTTCTTGTACTGTATAGCATAAGTTTAATTTGTAGGCCTAGTGAAGTTTTTTGTAATTCATGTAGGGATCTTTATGTCCATCAGTTTTAATATTATTTTTATTTTTTTTATTATTTTTTTTTTTTTTTGCCTATCGACCATTGAGGCCGAAGCCTCTGGTCATTAAGGCAAATATATATATATGTATATATATTGACACATATATACATATATATACAAACATATATATATACATACATACATACATACACACATCCATGCATATGAACATACACACTTTCATGCACACGTACATATATATATAATAATTTTTATTTTATTATTTTTTTGTAGTTTTATTTTTATTATTTTTATTTATTTTTTATATTTTTAACCTTATATTACTTATAAACAAAATACCTAATCTAAAGACCCTAAAACTAACCACCTAACAGACAAATCGCTAACCTATACTAAATCCTAAGAGACAAATAACTAGACCTACACTAATGTTCAAAAAGCCTCGACCAAGAGAACACCATCGACTGCAGATATGTAATGCTTTTCTACATTACATACCTGCACTCATCACCTGATGACTGTCAGTCGAGGCACAACCTAATATAGGGGACATCAATATATGAAAGGGAACCAGACGAGTCAGGAACATTTCCATATACGTCAGCTGTCGTCCCTAATTAGAATAACTTAAGCAAGATAATATAATGTATTTACATAATTTATACAAAAAATTGAAGAACCTCGCCCAGCAGACTACCATCGACTGCAAGTGCCCAATACCTTCCTATATTGCACACTTGCACTCATCAGCTGGTGACTGTCAGGCAAGGAATTTGGCTTAATGTAGGGGACATCTATATTAGAAATAGATCGGTGGGAGGAGGAACTATTTAAAATATGTCAACTGTCAACCCTAATTAATATTACAATATATACATATTTACTGTTCATAAAAACCATAACCACACAGTAAAAAAGTCACATCACTCTGATCAGTCCGGTCTCTCTCAAGAAAGCCATCAATTTATCAGTCATAACAATGTCCCCATCACCCAGGATGGTGGAAAGGGTGAAGGGGACGTCTACTGCGCCGCAGTAATTCATAAGTGAAGCGCGTTCACGAATAAATCGCCGACAGCGCAGGATGATATGACTGATAGATAACACCGCATTACAGATGTCACAGTGCGGTGGGAAGCGTCTTTCCATATAAGGTTTTATGTGGGTTACAATGGTGGCATTCAGCCGTAGCCGTGCCAACACTTTTTCTTCTAGGCGACTGGGACGGTTGGCAGTGTCCCAGTCGCCCAGGTACGGCTTACAAGTTGGAATATTTAGTCTGGTCCACTGACCTTGCCAAAGAAGATTTATTGATTTCTTTCCGAGAGATAGACTCGACCGTAGATCACGAGGAACGTCCCAAGTCTCCTCGAGCTCCACAGCCGACTTTGCAAGTAAGTCAGCCTGCTCATTGCCGTAGATACGACAATGACCAGGCACCCAGATCAGCGTGAATGACTTGTTGCATGAATGCAACTTATTAACGATGCGGCCCTGGATCTCATGAGAGTTCGTAGTGCAAGATGCAATTGCCTGAAGGGCTGATTTTGAATCTGAAAATATGACAAATGAGTCATGTCTAGAATTGAGAGCATAGTCTATGGCTTTGTCAATAGCAAAAAGTTCTGAAGTAAACACAGATGTATGAGTCGGCAACCGATACCTGAGGGCACATTCAGTCGACCACAGACTTGCACCCACACATTCACTCGACTTGGAGCCGTCGGTGTACAATTGATGGGACCCCAAGTGACGAACAATGATGTTACGAAACAAGTGGTGGACCTCCGCCTCCGGCGCCTTGGCCTTTGGTGCTGGGAGCCATGTAACATCGACTGTAAAGCCGGGTGGCTCCCAAGGCGCTATATTTTTAAGCACCAACTTGTCACAGTCACTGGGGTCCACATCAAGCTCCTGAGTCAGTAAGTGGAGGCGAGCGGCAAGTGGCCGACGCACCCCCCGCAGAAGGTGGTGGTATTGACGCAGGGGGGTACAGGCCACATTGCCGATATTACTTTTTCTTAATGTCCTTACACCATAGGACAAGGCCAGGTGGTCACGGCGAATACGGAGGGGAGGCACATTCGCCTCCACTTCCATACGAGCTACACGGGTACACCGGACAGCTCCAAGACACATTCGCAAACATTTATTCTGCAACACATAACAATCCTTTCAGAGTGGCATCGGATGCCGAGCCATACACCTGTGCGCCATAGTCTAGCTTCGATCGAATAAGGGACTTATACACCATTAATAAAGATTTTCTGTCGGCACCCCAGGTAGTACCCGCTAGGTACTTGAGGACATTTAACGGTTTATCACAACGAGCAAGCAAAGTATTAACGTGAAGTTTAAAATTCATTCTACGATCAAAATGTATTCCTAAAAATTTTACAGAATTTTGAAAAGGTACCGCCTGATTATCCAAAGTTAAGCACAAATTAGGTACGTTACGATTAGTGAAAACTATAGCGGCACACTTACGTACGGAAAACTTAAATCCCCACTGCTAATATTATTTTGTATCTGTAATGATTTATCTGGCATTCACTGAGTATTATCTGGTATCTCATTTTATCAGGGCTGACTTAGATAAATTTATTCTTGCTAATTTCGTGTTAATAGAGGCTATTGCAGTTAACCATATATTTAACCTGTTTATTTGCCATTACATTATCCTTATGAGTTCTGAATGTTTTGTTGTTAGTTTGTGCATTAAACTTTAACTTGTAATTTTACCTAACTCTTTTGTTTTGAACCTGGAACTTTACGGGACAGTAGTGACTCTTCGTATTCTCACTTAAAGTGTACGTTATCTTTCTCTGTTCCGTAACATAAATTTGGCGACCTCATATCAGGATATTCAGGATATTATCATAAGGATATTGTTTGATATTTTGTGACTGTGATATATTCATGATGGCTACTATTTCTACACTTGATGAAGCCAAAGATTTTTTGTCAAATGTGCAAACAGTGTGTGATATAGAAAACAGAACAAAGAATGAACTTAAGATTGTTGCTCAACAATTGGGATTTGTTGTTCGCTCTCATCAGTCTAAAGATCAGATTGTTGCCATGATTAATGAAAGCTTGTTTAATGTAACTCCTCCAAATGAGCAAACGCAGATTGAATTAGCTAAGTTACAGCTAGCCCTGCAGGAGGCTCGAGTGAAGGAAGCTGAATTTCAAGCACGTGCTAAGGAGGCTGATGTTAAGGAGGCAAATGCTCGTATTGAAGAGGCACAGGTACAGGCTCAGGCACAAATTGAACTTGCCAGGATTCAGGCAGACCATGAGTATCGCATGAAACAAGGTGGAACTGGATCATCTAGCTCTGATGATTTTGATGTGGCTAAAAATGTTAAACTTGTCCCTCCTTTTAATGAATCTGACTTAACAAAGTATTTTCAGTTGTTTGAGAGGGTAGCTACAGGTTTTAATTGGCCTAAGGAGTATTGGCCAGTACTCCTTCAAACTGTTCTCACCGGTAAAGCTCAAGTAACTTATGCATCTTTGCCTCAGGATCAATGTGATAATTATGATGTAGTTAAGAGCTTGATTCTTAAGGCCTATGAGCTTGTTCCTGAAGCCTATAGAGTAAAATTTAGGACAACTTTCAAGCAAGATAAGCAATCCCATGTTGAGTATGCAAAAATCAAAGAAGATCTGTTAGAGCAGTGGTTAAATTCTAAGAAGGTGGATTCTGATTTTGATAAATTTAAGCAGATGATTTTGCTGGAGGATTTCAAAAGGTGTATTTATAAAGATGTAAGCCTATATCTTGATGAGAAAAGAATAGATAATTTGTCTGATGCTGCAGTTTTAGCTGATGAGTATGTTCTCACTCACAAGAGATATTCTAAAGAAAAAGGGAAAGCTGAGAGTAAGTACGTTGCCTCTACTCAGAGTACAGGTAACAGGAAAGAGAATAAAGATGATGTTTCCCAGGAAGTAAATACCAGCTTCACCTCTAGATTTCAGAAAAGTAAATGTACTTATTGTAGTAAGCTTGGTCATACTACGGAGAGATGTTTCAGGAGACAGCGTGATGTGAACAAAAAGGAGTCTTTAAATATTCAGTCAATTGGTCTAGTGTCCACTCTTGAGAGTTCCCAGAATTCTTTAACTGAGTTAACTAAACCTACTTTGAGGGGTAACTTAAATTCTCATGATGGAGCTCCTCTTTTGAGCAGTAACGTGGGTGACACTCTCAAGAGTTCATGTGCTAATTTCCTGTCTGATGGTTTTGTCAGTCCTCTGGACAGTAATGACAGGAAATCAGTTAAAATATATCGTGATACAGGTGCTTGCCAATCCCTTATGCTGACCAGTGTTCTAGGCTCTAATTTTAATTCCTCTGATGAAACTGTAATCTTACAAGGTGTAGGGAATAATTACTTCTCTGTTCCTCTGTGCAGAGTGAATTTAGAGTCTGGTTTTGTTAATGGTTCCGTTATGGTTGGGTTGGTTGAGACACTCCCAATGTCAGGTGTAACTTTCTTACTTGGAAATGATATTGGTGGAAGTCAAGTGTGTCCAGCTCCTCAGTTGTCTAGTGAGCCAGTGGCTGTGTCCCAGGATTGTGGTGTCCCTGATGTGTTCCCTGCATGTGCTGTCACTAGGGCTAAGTCTAAAGTTACTGGTGATTTAGAGGATGATGATGATGATGATGTTATCCTAGCTGACACTTTTCTTGCTAATTTGGACCACTCACCAGATGAGGCAGTACCCCGTAGTGTTGATAATTTGTCTCGTCAAGAGTTGGTTGAGTTGCAGGTTGCTGACCCTGAGTTGAAAGGTCTAGCTAACTCTGCTTACAGTGAAGAAGAGTCAGCCGGTGCTTCTACTTGTTATTATGTAAAGTCAGGAGTACTTATGAGGAAGTGGAGACCCCCAACAGCATCAGCCGACTGTGAATGGGAGGTTGTACATCAAGTTGTCATCCCTCGTGTTTGTAGGCAGGATATCATTAGAGTGGCTCATGATTCCAGTTTGGCAGGACACCTTGGAGTGAGGAAGACTGTGGCACGCATTTTGAAACACTTCTACTGGCCAGGTATCTTCAGGGATGTTTCCTGGTATTGTAAGTCTTGTCACACCTGTCAAGTTGTGGGGAAGTGTAATCAGACCGAAAAGGTTGCACCTCTAGTTCCCATTCCTCCTTTTGAGGCGCCTTTCACCCGTGTGTTGGTGGATATTGTGGGCCCTCTTCCTAAGACTTCTTCAGGATTTTCTTATGTGTTGACCATGATTGATATGGCTACTCGTTATCCTGAAGCCATTCCACTTAGAAACATCTCAGCAAAGAACGTGGTTAAGGAAATGCTAGGGTTCTTCACAAAGTTTGGTCTGCCCAAGGAGGTACAGTCAGACCGAGGAAGTAATTTCATGTCGAATGTTTTCAAGCAGTCTCTGAAAGAGTTGGGCATCACCCAGATCACGTCTTCAGCTTACCATCCCCAGACCCAAGGAGCGTTGGAGAGATATCATCAAACACTCAAATCGATGCTCAAGAAATACTGTTTGGAACATCAGAAAGACTGGGATAAAGGTCTTCCATTCGTTGTGTTTGCTGCAAGAGAATCTCCAAATGAATCACTGGGCTTCTCACCTTTTGAACTACTGTTTGGCCATGAAGTAAGAGGACCCCTTAAGCTACTCAAGGAATGCTGGCTGTCGGAGGAAGATGACGTCAACCTGCTGGAGTATGTGATGAATTTCAAAGAACGGCTGTCCACTGCTTTACAGCTGGCGAGAGAGAATTTAGGAGCTGCTCAGGAGAAGATGAAGAATTGGTATGATAAGAAGTCCAGGTTACGCCACTTTCAGCCAGGAGATCAGGTTTTGATTCTGCTACCAGTTCATGGGCAACCTCTTCAAGCCAAGTTTAGTGGCCCTTATTTCGTGGAGAAGAAACTCAGTGATGTCAACTATGTCATCGCCACACCAGATCGTAGAAAGAGCAAGCAACTATGTCACATTAACATGCTAAAGTTATATCACAGGCGGGACGAAAATAATCCAGTCTGCACTGTAGCTGTTCCACCCGAGTCTACAAGTGAAGTTCTCCCATGCAGTATGAGCCTGAGTGATAGTTTGGGGAAGAATCCTGATATCATGAATGATCTCCAGACTAAGCTTTCTCATCTACCTCCCAAGGAAAGGCAGGAGTTTTCGGCATTACTGCAGGAGTACCCGCAAGTGTTCCGTGCTACTCCAGGAAGAACCACTGTGTTGATGCATGATGTCGATGTTGAAGACGCAAAGCCAATTAAATTGCCTCCTTACCGTGTGAACCCAGTGAAAGTTCCTCTCATCCAGAAGGAGCTTGGCTACCTGTTGGACCACAAGATGATTGAGCCCTGTCAGAGCGAGTGGAGTTCTCCTGTCACTCTAGTCCCTAAGCCAGGTGGGTCACAGAGGCTTTGCATCGACTACAGACGTGTTAATCAGATAACCAAAACAGACACTTACCCTCTCCCTCATGTGGAAGATTGCATAGACAAGATCGGAAAGGCTAGGTACATAAGTAAGTTTGATTTGTTAAAGGGATACTGGCAAGTACCTATGACTGAACGTGCTAGGGAGATCTCATTTTTTGTAACATTAGGAAAGACCTTTGCATGG
The DNA here is from genome assembly GCF_032717465.1 of Coenobita brevimanus. Classification (NCBI taxonomy): domain Eukaryota; kingdom Metazoa; phylum Arthropoda; class Malacostraca; order Decapoda; family Coenobitidae; genus Coenobita; species Coenobita brevimanus. Next base: position 23,395,040 of record NC_137008.1, on the reverse strand, counting down.
TCTGTAATGCCATATTTTTTTTTTTTTTTTTTTTTTAAATAACAGAACGGAGGAAGGAAAAACAAATGGAAAAAAAAAATAATCCATACACCAGATTACTGGTGTCCTCTGTTCATAAAATATCTGTAACAGTTAGACTTGAACAGTTGTAGGTTGAAATTTGGAGGAAAATAACTCTGGGGAAGCGAGTTCCAGAGAGATGCAGTTCGGGGAATGAAAGAATTCTGATAGGCAGAAGTTCTGCAATATGGTTGAGTGACATTCCAGTCATGAGCGCTACCAGATGCCCGTGTAACACGAGGGAAGGCATGGAGAGGTGGCACCATGGACGCAACTTCGTCTGAGCATTTGCCAAAAAAATATCTGTAAAATAATGCAAGGGAGGCAACATTCCTTCTTACTTGCAGGGGAGGTAGTTTATATGTAATGGCAGGGTTGTTAATGATTCTAACAGCTTTATTCTGAATTTTGTCTAGTTGTCTTAATGCAACCTCTCCACAACCATCCCACAAGGGTGAGCAATATTCAAGCTGAGAGCGCACATGACTCTTATAAATTATAGCCAACTGCTCATCGGCGAAGAAGTTACGGACTCTGTACAATAATCCAAGTTTCTTTGAGGCGGTTTTAGCAAGTGATCTGACATGAGAGGTCCAGCTGAGGGCACTGTTAAGTGAGACACCAAGAATTTCAATACTTTTGGAGATGGGAATATTAGTAGCACTGAAAGTAATGTACGAATCTGGCAATATCTGTCTATTAGTAAACTGTATATATTTAGTTTTACTAGCATTAAAAGAGACAAGGTTGTTTTGTCCCCATTCACTGATTGTAGATAGATCTTGATTAATGGAGATGGCTGTACTGAGTTGAGAGGTAGAGATATTAGACTTTGTAATTGGATGTCTGAGTGTGAATGAACTATGTAGTGTTGAGTCATCTGCATATGAGTGAATGGGATTGTGAGTAACAGATAAGAGATCATTAATGTGAACCAGAAATAGGGTTGGCGCCAGAACTGATCCCTGCGGCACGCCGGCGTTAATTGAGTGGAAATTTGAATATACATCATCTACTTTTACTCTTATTTTCCTGTCACTAAGATAAGAAGAAATCAAAGGAACAAAAGACGATTGTTTTAGAGTAATAAGAAATTTCCTTTGTAAATTTCTTTTTTCTTTGTGGGGAGGTGTTACATAGCCTATGATTTCATCATCCTTTGTGTAATTTTAACGCACAGTATGCTGCATGTTTGATCACGAGCGTGTTCTGCCTCAGTTCCCCCCTTCTACCGTTATAGTAGAGTAAGTCGACATCTCTGTTATACTTTGCGGGATTGTCATCTCTTTGTCCCCATGGCTTCATTTGCGCGTCCTCATTACAAGTTGTATCAAGCTCTCCTGGCCCCTATATAATGAGCTCAGTCTCTGCATCATTGCCACTTAGATCTGCTCCTCATTTTGTTCACATCTCTGTCCTCCCCTGTACAGATATTATTATTGTGAGTGCTCAAGAAATCTCCAAACATCTAGCAGCTGTGTGTAATTTGAGTATAACTGTTGTTGCATTTTTTCTTGTACTGTATAGCATAAGTTTAATTTGTAGGCCTAGTGAAGTTTTTTGTAATTCATGTAGGGATCTTTATGTCCATCAGTTTTAATATTATTTTGTATCTGTAATGATTTATCTGGCATTCACTGAGTATTATCTGGTATCTCATTTTATCAGGGCTGACTTAGATAAATTTATTCTTGCTAATTTCGTGTTAATAGAGGCTATTGCAGTTAACCATATATTTAACCTGTTTATTTGCCATTACATTATCCTTATGAGTTCTGAATGTTTTGTTGTTAGTTTGTGCATTAAACTTTAACTTGTAATTTTACCTAACTCTTTTGTTTTGAACCTGGAACTTTACGGGACAGTAGTGACTCTTCGTATTCTCACTTGAAGTGTACGTTATCTTTCTCTGTTCCGTAACATTGAACCTGGAACTTTACGGGACAGAAGTGACTCTTCGTATTCTCACTTAAAGTGTACGTTATCTTTCTCTGTTCCGTAACAATATACACAACAGTCACCTTTGTCTTTTAAATGAGTATAGAGAAAGTAAGAGGATAGAGAGAAGGGTTTGCTATCAGTCACCTCAGACAGCTGAGTCTCAGTGAGAAAATGAAGGTGAAGGTTAGGGGAGGAGAGATGGTGATTAAGAGAGAAAAAGTTAGGGGGTCACCGGGAGAGGGGCGGCTGGTTGGGTCTTTGATGGTCTTCATCCCCCCCCCCCTTTCCTCGGGGACTCCAAAGCTTTGGGATGGGATGCCATTTTTTGTTTAAAATTTAAATAGGAAATGTGTGTAATGTGCATGTAGTTTGGTGTTAACAGTTTGAGGAACTTGTACTGGAGAGTGTATTACTGGAACGCTGAAAAGGTTCAGTAAAGGAGGATGGTCAGAAGCAAGTCCCGAGGGTTCATGAAATGGGAGCTCCAGCTCTTCCTGTCATCAGCTTTCCGTGCACCTTGGGAGTACCACCCTGCTCGACTGGTGCTACAGTTTACTCCCTGTAGTAGTTTGTGCTGAGAATATGAAGCAATTTCTAACAAGTACAGCATGAAAAACCGTAATCAGCATCCCATGTAACCTGAAAACGTAGTATGTTTTGTTGAATACGATACGCTTCTAGCCAGCAGCACTGAAATGAGATCCATGACCTAATAGGATTTATATTATTACTCTCATACTCGGAACAACTCGAGTATTGTATCCTTGTCAGCATCAAATTCTTTCGTTCATCTGAATGAGTCACAGGTATTGAAGAGTGTCACTACTCTCACAGTTCTTTGCATAACAGTGGTGATAACTCGAGTATTCTGTTCCTATTTCCGGCAGATGACTTGTACTCACGTGAGAGTGAGTCATGAGACACTGAGAGTTAACGTGTTTAAACCGTAAAACGAATGTGTAGGGAAGGAACAAATAATGAGAAAAAAGAGCATTCCTCTTCTTAGTCTGCACGCCAATATTTAACCACTTACTCTGCTGGAAATGTCTGTCACGGGGGGATATGAATTTATGAATTAAAAATGCTAAATATTGCTCGAAAATAGAGACAAGGGATTGACTTGTGAAAATCAAGTAGTAAGTTTTACTTTATGCCGGGTTACTTCGCCGAGTCTCTAAGGACGAGAATTTATAAACTTTCTTAACAGAACACAGCAGAGACTAATTACTCACAAGTGCTGTTTATTTGTAGTGTTAGCCTCTTGAGAAAGTGACTCCATCCCTGACAATCAATAACTAATGCTAAAAATAATAGACAGGTTCTTGCCGGTGCTTAATTTCTGGCTGGCACAACGGATTTAAATTTGATACAAAAGAACTGGCCTAAGTACCAGTTATGAATAATGTAAGGAGTTTGTGCAAACTAGAAACGGCAACTAAAATAAGCTTAATGTGGAGAAATAGAACACGGGTCTAATTACATTAAGTTCAAAGAAAAGAACTGTAAATTTATTTATTACAATAAAATAAATTTACATTATATGAATCTCAAAAATGAATTCAAAAGGGGAATTCACGGTCACTAGGGGACTCATGAATTCAAATAACAAAGAGAATACACTCACTCGCTCATTCAAAAGCTAATCAAATTTAAGCCTAGAAAAAACGAACAAAAATACTGGTCAGTGGAGGGAAGCCGAACGAAATGTACCAAAAGCTGCTATTTGCTAAGCCCGCTTTGCCAATTCACCATCTAGGTGGAGATTCAGGAGTTCGTTGTACAATGGAGGCGTACGCTGGGCTCAAACGGTACTATCCTTGAGACAACTCAAAGCTGACTGAGTTCAAACTGTGAAAGGGGGCAAGAGATGGCCGTGTTTGCCGGAAGTAGGCGTGGCCTAACTTCAAAGGTCAATGGAAAGAGGGCGAACAACATAAAAATGCAATAAATCACTCAGTGAAAGCACTAATGTCGTGGATAAGAATTATCACTTGTGAAACAGTGACAAATGTTTTGAAAACATGGCATGGACCACCTTCTTTACCACTCTGTTCTGAAAGGTCCTAACCTACCTTTATTTTTAGTGTGATAAAATTGTTAAACCCCTTTGAGTTATTTTTCGCCTGTCGAGGAACCTGTTCCTCAATCTCGCTTTGCTTTCTCATCTCCCTCTTTACATCCCTATTCAAAACAGAGTATCGGTTACGTAAATTTTCCATTTCTCTCTTGATTTCACTACATATTCCCTTCTTTTTTGTCCTATGAGACAAAACCATCTCGGCTCTGATTTTTTCGTTCTAAACGTGTTTGAAGGGATAGTGTATTATATATTTACTAACTCATACTTCTTACTGACGGAACAGCTACGTGGTATCTGACGGATACGTGGTAACTCCCTACCTGAGCTATACTCCCACCTATATCCTGTCCATCACCTATGACATAAGCTTCCCCATTGACCTCACTCTCCCTTAAGTAACCAGTCTGCCTATGGATTACGGTTCTGAAATAAGCCCTTAATCCATCAAAGTCACCCAGACGAAAAATTGAAACAGTCGAACGTTTTTCAGCAGAAAAGTCATTTCAGCTATTTTTAAGCTGAATTTCTTCACTCTCCCTTTGTCGAAATCGTCTTCCAGTGTCATTATCACTAATGATGATGTTTCAATTGGATAAAACCAAATCTAGAATATTATTATCTCTAGTGGGCGCCCTGATATACTGACAAAGGAAATTATCATGCATTACTTTTAGGATTTCTTCTGAATTTGCATCCCCTGTCAGATTCTACAGGTCAATCTTTGGTAGTTTAAAGTGTCCTATGATAATTACTGAGCTGGATTGTGCTGCATTCTTACTCTCTCCAGAAGTATTTGCTATCTTCTCCACTTAATTTTGGATGTATGTTTAAAGCTTATAAGATTTAATTTTCCTTCCCATTACTAATTTCAACCAGAACTCTTTCAGTATCTCTACTGATTTTAATAGCTGTTTTACTTTAACAGTCTTATTTATCTTTTACGTAAATACCTACCCCGCCCTTTTTTCTTCCCGAAACTTTAGACTGAAAAATACTGTACTCCTGGATCTGACATTCCACCAGAAATTCTCGAGTCCCTGTGTTACTTCACGTTTCACTAATAACGTCAGTATCTATAGTCTATTTTTTCATTATAGCCTTCATTTAATCCATTTTGTTACTGAAAGATCTACTGTTGGAATGATACAAAATGATACAAATGAAAATTATTACTAGAATAAAAGTTATTACAACGAGAGGTATTTACTCTGTTTTTCTTGATTCTAACGGAACTATTTTCCCTATTAGTAGAACCATTTTCTATGCCATCATCTCCTGTTTCTATTTGAGGTGCTTAAGTGGGATATATCTATACTAATGATTGTATTTTTCGTCATGATTCTGTTGGTTTCGTTGCATCCATCTAAGCCTGATGTAAAAGATCCCTGAGTTAATCCGCTTCATTTTGCTATACATCTAACTCTATTAAAAAAAAAAAAAATCCATCTTCCCATCTACTGACCAAGCTAAAGTAGAAACCCTCTGCCTACTAAGATGTATCCTATTCCTGCCATACTTAACGTTACGACAGTAAAACCTGTCTCAGTTATCAAAGGAACCAGTTCATGGTCCTTGCAATAATTGCCTAGGCGACAGTAAGTTCTAAAGCTCTGGACATCCACTCGCTACTAATTCCCCTTCTCGGCAGAACTCCAAGCACAACAGGGCTCCCACCCTTCATCCTAACTTCCTCTAACGTCTCTTTATACTGCTGCCACAGGACTAAACTCCTTCATCTACCAACATCATTCTCTCCAACACTGATGTAGATAATGGGAT
>NC_137008.1:23269180-23384180 GCF_032717465.1 Coenobita brevimanus | reverse complement strand
TTTGTAAACTAAAAAAAAATAAAAGCAGGGAAGAAGACTAACGGAAAGTGATAATGTGTGAGAAAGAGAGAGAGAGAGAGAGAGAGAGAGAGAGAGAGAGATGAAAAAGGCCGGTGAAGTCATAAACATGTATCCTAGCAACACAGCTGCTGCAGCTCTCGGCTACAACAATACACCCATGCAACATTACATTTACTGAAAACTACACATCTGCAACATTCACATATCTGCAACAATACATGCTTGCAAAACTAAGTACATGCAGCAGTATTCATATCTGCAATATTGCACACAGCATTAAACACACCTGCAGCACTACCGACTTGTAACATTAAACTCATGTAACACAACAGTAAACACATGCAACACTACATACAATATACCTGTAATAATACACACACATGCAAAACAACACACCTACAGCACTACCCATCAGCCTCACTACCCACACCTACAACACTACTAGCACTCACACCAGCAGCAGTATACTTCTGCTGCATAACTCGGACAACACTGCACTTATGTGCAATATTAAATACTGGACATTCACAACACCATAAACCTGCAGTACAACAATTTTAACATTACACATCGAAAATAATAAACTTTCGCTATACTACGCCCACATTCTCCTGCACTACCAAATAACATCACCAAGAGACACCCCTCCATCACTGGACACACACACACACACACACACACGAAACCTACTGTATACACACACAGCACCACACACCACAGAAACACAAACCACCCCACATGCACACGACACCACACCATCAAACAAAGCACCAACAAGTGGTTCCGGGCATAACAGACCTCGCCCGACAGCAGTTATTTTACTGTTGTTAAATACTGGCTCATTTCTTCCATGTAGTATCAGTGCACAACTGAACTCTAAGGTAATGGCACAAATGTTTTCATGGTATGTCCTCTGAAAATCCATGATCTTCCGTTTGACCTTTCGAGGTCACTGAAGGTCAAAGGTCATGCTGCCAAATGGAAGTCCATATGAGACTTCCTATATCTTGGTAATAGTAAATGTCTCTATCTTCAACGAGTTTCGAGTTATAGCCCCTGAATATCCGTGACCTTGAGTTTGACCTTTCAAGGTCACTTAGGGTCAATGGTCAACGTACCAATTAAAAACCCATTCGGGATTTCCTATATGCTGATAGTAGTAAATATCTCGTTATCTTCAACCAATTTAGAGTTATAGCCTCTTGAATATCCATGACTTTGAGTTTGATCTTTCAGGGTCATTTAAGGTCAAAGGTCTTGGCATCAAATGAAAGCCCATATTACGATTCTCAGGATGTTGTAATTGAAAATATCTCTATCTTCAACCGTTTTCAAGTTATAACCCTCTGAAAATCTGTGACCTTGATTTTGACCTTTCAGGATCACTCGATTACCTCCAAAATTTAATCGCTTTCTTTGGGGATCAGTGCCCATAAATCCTAAAAGTTTCATATAATTTCTTTCGGCCGTTTTTCCGTAATGTTGCTAACAAACAAAGAAACACAGAAAAACTCGAAAAAACAATACCTCGTCCGACTCCTTCCTGACGAGGTAAAAAATCAGAGCATCACCAATGCAGCCTTTTAGTGAAATCCAGTAGGCAACAAAGGCAAAATAAAGAGATGGACAACTGTGAATAATATTGTCTTTGCTACATTAAGCCTGCGCCACTACTGTTGCACTCGTTTTTGTGAGAGGCCAGGCGCGTGTTGCACGAAAAAGAAAAAGAAAAAAAAAAAAGGAAGAAACAAGAGCGGGAAAACTGGCAAAGGTCTGTTGGTATGAAACTTGGACGGCACATGGCTGTTGTCTCTGCCTGGGAAAGTTATTTCTCCCTTGCGGCTTGTTCGCGGCTGCAGCTTTTTTTTTTTTTTTTTTTTTTTTTTTTTTCCCCGCAATCACCAACATGCCTGAGGAGTAGGAGAAGACGCATTTTTCCAAGGGGACGAGAATGGAGACGAAATTTACAGAGAGATTTCTTGCATCTGGAACACGTTCTTAAAAGTGGGGTATTTAGGGCTAACAATGGTATTATTTTCCTTTGCTGTGAGCCTCTTCGTTTTATAATTTGTTGTGGAATCTGGCTGCGCAATTTAGCTGTAATTATTTCCTAATTTGCATGTGATTCCTAACCCCTTTCAGAGGAATTAATGGTCAAGTTTAATGAATTTGGAGGGTCGATTTGACTAGTAAACAATTAATGGAGTGATCACAATTACGAAGACTCACGCTGAGTAATGCAGTGGCCCTCATATTTAAAAAAAAAAAAAAAAGTCCTCTGAATTACGGACTATTGATTAATGAATGAAAAGGCGAGTGATCATAATGGGTGTAGTTGAAGATTTGCCTATTTATTTTCATGGGCAATGAGTCAAGCTTCATAAATACTGTGAAGAAACGATATATATATATATATATATATATATATATATATATATATATATATATATATATATATATTTGATCAGCGAGATCAATGATTATGTTGTTTATTACTACATAAAATAACTTGGAATGATAATGTTTTCAGAGACTATGATACATACAACGATACATATACTGTATATGTATACAGAAATAGACACAATCACAATATTTGATCTCTAGTGGAACTAAATGTGCCATCAGAGTTCACATGGCCATTCCGATGATGTATCTATGACCTTATTCTTGCTACTTCCAGACGATCTTGGAGAGATTATTGGTACCATATGGGCTACCTAAATCTTTCATTAACACCTTCACTACACGAGGTGTTTCCTACGCTGCACCATAACATCTGTTTGAGAACAAGAGTACGTCATCGAAGTGAAGTGGTTCACATGAATTATTGCCATAACAACTGTTACTTCTGTGTACATTTGTATGCAACATTCCTTACTGGAATCAGTAAAAAAAAGTAATAAATATGGAAAATGAAGTAAAATAAATTGTCCATAATTTTCCAGCAATATTGGATGTCTCACTTGACGGTACACTGTACAGCATCAGTACCAATACCTCATAAGCAATGCCGAAGGCGTGGCTATTGTAACCGAACCCATTTCTATGTACATATCTAAACAAAATATTTCATGATGTTGGCTTCAATTTTCTTTCACTTCGCATTTACACTATTGATGCCTCTGGGAAGATTTAATGTGAGTTTGATGCAGGTCGATTAAAAGTCAAGGTCAAAGGTCAAAATCAAAGTTCAGGAATCGGTGCTAACTCATGAATGCCTGACTCGATCTGAGCCAACTTCGCAGATTCATTGTGTGTGAACAGCAAGAACGGATTCGATTTATATGCAGACCGACCAATAGTTTACAGTAGGCAATAGGGCATAGGTAAGGGTCCAAGTTCGGGCACGGCGTCGTGGTGGTCTCTGAGACCTTTGCTCTAGTTTATGTTTGATTTTATTTAGCCTTGGGGAGAAATTTCTAACTTCCACTGTGTCATCTGGACGACAACTCACTGAACTTAGATTAAATAAAAGCTTAAATAACACCTTAAGGCACAGTCGTAGCTTGTATGTGATTCTAGCTAAGCTACCTCCAAACGACTTAGGGTGCGTACACACGGTCAGACAGTGCCCGACGGGCAAACAGTGTTACCAGACACCGATGGGTAGAGGGAATGAGCGCTGATAACGTCAGAAGCGAGAACACTACGGGCAAACAATCTTACTGCCCGTATTCGACTGTCATGGTTTGGTTCGGCCAGCGTTGCCAGATTCCCAAACCCTTATTATCGTACAAGGCATGTTAAAACTATCGTTTTTTAATCAGAATTGTCATACACATTGAACTAAAGCCTTTTCTCCCAAATTTATCCCGTCTGGCTGCATTATTACTACATGCGCACATGATTTAAGCACACTGGCTACTTAAGGGTAACTTTACTTTATGTCTAAATCAAATAGGCTAATAACCTACGCTTAGCCTGCAACTTAAGGGAGAGGCTAACCCATCTTGAGTAACTATGTTGCATACTGGTAGTATTCATTTTAAGCAACTTAGCCTTTCTTTCACATACATAAATAAATAATGGCATATTTTATGCCTGCCGAAACACTCGAAAGCATATCCCCAGAATGAAAAAAAAAAAAAAAAAAAAGCCGTGGACCAGAGAACAAGTCATTATCTCCGAAAGCGAAACAACCTTCAGAAAATGATGAGTGAAGGTGCGTGCACAGTGAGGTAATGAAGAAGATCAGAAGTCACTGGAAGCTAATGAATATTATAAGCCCCCACTTGAATCAGCCATGATAAATCAGCCCTTATAGACACGACTCATGGAGCCCAGTGCTCCCATCAGCCGGAGACCAACAGGGACTGAACACTAAACAGGGGTGAACCCTATGACACTCACATAGAGAACGATACACACGGACAGGAACTCGACATGTAAGTTTGTAGTATGCGGCTCCCTCGTCAGGAAAAGTCGTATGTTTATGAATATTGTTAGACAAGCAAGTCATTTAATAATCCTACAAATATTTAAGTAAAAAATATTGCATTATTTGAAAGAAATATTGCACAAATACATAAATTATCGCATTATCGTATGCATGGTATCGTACGTCGCACATACTGCCAAATTATCGTATTTCTACAATAATTATCGTACGTCTGGTAACGCTGGGTTCGGCCCAAGGTTCGGGGAGGACTTTTATGCATGGTTGCGGAGAGAACAGACGTGTTTCCTGAGCTCTCCTCTAGCTATAGGGCTGCCTCACTGGCATAGATTTTGCTTTTCCGCCACTAGGGCGTTTTTAAAATAAAGTTAGGATTAGTTAGTTCTCATTTTCCTCCCCTCCCTGTTAGAGATACAATAGGTTTTTGTATCTATTTCCTGAGTTTACCTTTGCTCATCGCCCACGGAGGGTCCCCCCCACTGATCGCTCTGGGGCGTGAATAAACACGGTCGGGCCTCCCTGGAGTGGTTTGAGAGGGCAACCTCAGACTTAGGTGTGTGGTCCCCGGTTGTTTGTCCCTTGATCGTTTTCTCTCCTTCCCACTTCCCCAGCTAGGGGGGAGTGGTTACTATGCAGGACGCCCCTACTGCCTCCCCCCCCCTCAGGGGGGGAGGTAGTCCTGACCGACGCTCGACTACTACACAGACAGACAGCCCCCAGACAGAACGGCCCCAGACTCGTTTGCCTCGTGACGTCGATGTAAAAACGCGGAGTGTGTCACCATTCATGCTCTAGGTTCCACTCCCTTGAGCAGTCTCAATCCCTTCATGATTAAGAAGGTTATTGATGGCTGTGCTGGGGAGATGAAACAAGTCAAAAAACTTGCGAACGGAGACCTCCTTGTAAAGATTTGCAATTCTTCCCAGGTTAAGGACTTGCTGAAGCTGCGCAAGTTTCATATTTATGATGTCGAAGCCAAGATCCCAACTTCCATGAATTCCTGCAAGGGTGTCATCACTTGCAGGGATCTCATGGTGATGAGTGAGGAAGAGATCATAGAGGAACTTGCTCAGCAAGATGTAATCGATGCCCACTTCATAACAAGATATTCGGAAGGTGTCAAGACGAAGACAGCAACCATTGTTTTGACTTTCGGTAAAGTGTCACTGCCTAGCCAAGTAAAAATTGGTTATGAAATTGTTCATGTGCGGCCATATATTCCCAACCCTTTCTGTTGCTTGAAATGCCAGATGTATGGGGATGGTTCAAAGACTTGTCGGGCTTCCCAGCCAGTGTGTGGCAAGTGTGCAAGCCAGGGTCATGATGCGGAACACTGCACATCTGAGACGGTCTGTTGCTTCCACTGCAAGGGCGCTCACTCCACTTCCTCTAGGGATTGTTCCAAGTGGAAGGAGGAGAAGGAGGTCTGCACAGTGAAGGCAACGGAGGGCATTTCCTACTACGAAGCTAGGAAAAAGGTGAAGGAGTTGCATGCAACTCCCACGCTGAATAGGTCCTATGCTTCGGCGGTAATGTCCCGTCCTGTGATGTGCTCTGTAGAGATGCAGACTGATCCTGTCCTCCCTATTGCCACTCACAGTACATCTCCATCTCGACCTCCTGTCCGCTCCAACTCTCTCACTAACATCCCTAAGGCTTCAACTTATTCTCAGGCTGCTGCTGCCTCTCCATCAGTACGGCCTAAAACGAAGCCTGACAAGTCTACTAAAAGTAACATGACCACCCTCACAAAACAGTCTCGTCCTCATGTTCTTCCAGTTCCCACTCCAGCGAGGGAGAGGAAGGTTAGCTCTTCCTCGGGGGAGTCAGGGAACCTTGTAATTGACAACAATATGGAGGTTTCCGTGAACAAGCACCGGGAAAGGTCCCCCGGTAGTCGCTCGCCTGCTGGCGGGCAAACAAAAAAAGACAAAGCACACTGGCCCCCAACGAAAATCTTAAACCGTCGCTTTCACTATACTACAGTGGAATTGTAGAGGTATTGGGAATAAGTTACACAATATAGCAATCTTGCTTTCTATACACAGGCCAGACGTTGTTTGTTTACAGGAGACGCGCCTGGAGGATCACCCTGATCCTCCACAGTTCAAACACTACCACTCGTATAGAAGATATGAAGGTCACGGAGTAGCCATATACACACACAAATCACACCCACAAATGGAAGTGATTCTAAATTCTACTCTGGAAGTGGTCGCGTGCAGAGTAAAATTTAATAACACGTATCTGTCTATTTGTTCTCTGTACTGTCCTCCACATGGCCCCATTGATAGTGATGCTTTAAATTCACTAGTGGAACATCTCCCTGGGAATAAGTTAGTGTTGGGTGATTTCAACGCCCATCACTATCAATGGGGTCGCTTGAGGATTGATGGTCATGGGGAGCAAGTAGCCGACCTAATACTACAGTCCAACCTCTGTCTTCTGAACGATGGTAGAGCGACTCGTGTAGATGATCGTACTGGTAACTTTTCGGCCATTGACTTATCTTTGGCCTCCCCTGGTATACATCAAGATCTCTCATGGGACCCTTACGACGACTCCTTGGGAAGTGATCATTTACCCATCTGTCTTTCTTATACACGCGACATCATTTCGGACCCTCCACCTCCAAAATTTAACTATAAGAAAGCAGATTGGGGATCCTTCTCAAGGATCGCCAATTTAGATATATCTGGGGAGACCATGGATGTTAAGGTCGAAAATATAACTACTTCCATATTACACGCAGCTGAGGCTGCTATTCCCAAGACTTCTACAGTTCATGCGAAGCATAGAGCACATTGGTGGACGCCGGATTGCCGACAAGCATTAAGAAAACGCAATAGGAGATACAGGATTTTTGATAGTCAGCCCACTGAGGAAAACTTTATTGCATACAAACAGGCACGGGCTGAGGCAAGGAGAATAATAAGAAGGGCCAAACGTGACTCCTGGCGGTCCTTTGTGTCCACGGTGACTCGTACAACTCCATTACGTAAAGTCTGGTCCACTATAAGAATATTAAATAGTAAAGGCCCATATTTTCCAATCACCACCCTTCAGGTTAATAATAACATCTATGACGAGCCCGTGGACGTTACTAACATCCTCGCCAGGAGTTTTTCTCAGGTAAGTAGCTCAGCCAATTATGATCCGCGTTTTCAACATCATAAATGCATGGCTGAGCTACAGATATTAGACTTTGCCACAGAAGACGTAGGCTCCCCATACAACCAAGAGTTTACGCTAGATGAACTGCTCCTTGCCCTTAAATTTTGTAAAGACAAAAGCCCTGGACCAGACACCATCACGTACAGTATGATCCAGCATCTTAATCAGGACAACCTGATTAAGATGTTAGCATTGTACAATGAGATTTGGGCGTCTCGAACGTTCCCAAACTCATGGCACTTTGCGCACGTCATACCGATACCCAAAGAGGCTGGTCGTCTTATGAATCCCACTTCATTTCATCCTATTGTGTTGACTTCTTGTCTATGTAAGGTCATGGAACGTATGGTTAACAATAGGCTTCTTTTTGTTTTAGAGTCAAAGAATTTGTTAAATGATCAACAATGTGGCTTCCGTAAATAAAGAAGTTCACTAGATCATTTAATTAATTTGGAGCATTGTATTGCAGAGGCATTTGCCAATAAAGAATTCATGATAGGGGTGTTCTTGGACATCCATAAAGCCTATGACATGACATGGCGACACGGTATACTAATGAAGCTCTATGCTTATGGTTTAAGAGGAAATTTGCCTATTTTTATTTCAAATTTCTTAAGAGACAGGACTTTCTCTGTCAAATTGCCCCATAACGTAACATCGGATATATTTATCCAGGAAAATGGGGTGCCGCAGGGAAGTGTGGTTAGTCCTACTTTATTTAGTATTATGATCAATGATATTCTGTCATCAGCTCCCATCCCAAGGAATCTTAAATACTCGCTCTACGCTGACGATTGTGCAATATGGCACTCTTCCCGTAATGCACAATTTTCGGCTGGGCGGATTCAAGCAGCCCTTGACTCCGTCCACCAATGGGCCTTGCAGTGGGGATTTAAGTTTTCCGTCCGTAAGTGTGCCGCTATAGTCTTCACTAATCGTAACGTACCTAATTTGTGCTTAACTTTGGATAATCAGGCGGTACCTTTTCAAAATTCTGTAAAATTTTTAGGATTACATTTTGATCATAGAATGAATTTTAATCTTCATGTTAATACTTTTCTTGCTCGTTGTGATAAACCGTTAAATGTCCTCAAGTACCTAGCGGGTACTACATGGGGTGCCGACAGAAAATCTTTATTAATGGTGTATAAGTCCCTTATTCGATCGAAGCTAGACTATGGCACACAGGTGTATGGCTCAGCATCTGATGCCACGCTGAAAGGATTGGATGTGTTGCAGAATAAATGTTTGCGAATGTGTCTTGGAGCTGTCCGGTGTACCCGTGTGGCTCGTATGGAAGTGGAGGCGAATGTGCCTCCCCTCCGTATTCGCCGTGACCGCCTGGCCTTGTCCTACGGCGTAAGGACATTAAGGAAAAGCAATATCGGCAATGTGGCCTGTACCCCCCTGCGTCAATACCACCACCTTCTGCGGGGGGTGCGTCGGCCACTTGCTGCTCACCTCCACTTACTGACTCAGGAGCTTGATGTGGACCCCAGTGACTGTGACAAGTTGGTGCATAAAAATATAGCGCCTTGGGAGCCACCCGGCTTTACAGTCGATGTTACATGGCTCCCAGCACTAAAGGCCAAGGCGCCGGAGGCGGAGGTCCACCACTTGTTTCGTAACATCATTGTTCGTCACTTGGGGTCCCATCAATTGTACACCGACGGCTCCAAGTCGAGTGAATGTGTGGGTGCAAGTGTGTGGTCGACTGAATGTGCCCTCAGGCATCGGTTGCCGACTCATACATCTGTGTTTACTTCAGAACTCTTTGCTATTGACAAAGCCATAGACTATGCTCTCAATTCTAGGCATGACTCATTTGTCATATTTTCAGATTCAAAATCAGCCCTTCAGGCAATTGCATCTTGTACTACGGACTCCCACGAGATCCAGGGCCTGGTCATTGTCGTATCTACGGCAATGAGCAGGCTGACTTACTTGCAAAGTCGGCTGTAGAACTCGAGGAGACTTGGGACGTTCCTCGTGATCTACGGTCGAGTCTCTCTCTCGGAAAGAAATCAATAAATCTTCTGTGGCAAGGTCAGTGGACCAGACTAAATATTCCAACTTGTAAGCCGTACCTGGGCGACTGGGACACTGCCAACCGTCCCAGTCGCCTAGAAGAAAAAGTGTTGGCACGGCTACGGCTTAATGCCACCATTTTAACCCACATAAAACCATATATGGAAAGACGCTTCCCACCGCACTGTGACATCTGTAATGCGGTGTTATCTATCAGTCATATCATCCTGCGCTGTCGGCGATTTATTAGTGAACGTGCTTCACTTATAAATTACTGCGGCGCAGTAGACGTCCCCTTCACCCTTTCCACCATCCTGGGTGATGGGGACATTGTTATGACTGATAAATTGATGGCTTTCTTGAGAGAGACCGGACTGATCACAGTGATGTGACTTTTTTACTGTGTGGTTATGGTTTTTATGAACAGTAAATATGTATATATTGTAATATTAATTAGGGTTGACAGTTGACATATTTTAAATAGTTCCTCCTCCCACCGATCTATTTCTAATATTGATGTCCCTTACATTAAGCCAAGTTCCTCGCCTGACAGTCACCAGCTGATGAGTGCAAGTGTGCAATATAGGAAGGTATTGGGCACTTGCAGTCGATGGTGGTCTGCTGGGCGAGGTTCTTCACTTTCTGTACAAATTATGTAAATACATTATATTATCTTGCTTAAGTTATTCTAATTAGGGACGACAGCTGATGTATATGGAAATGTTCCTGACTCGTCTGGTTCCCTTTCATATATTGATGTCCCCTATATTAGGTTGTGCCTCGACTGACAGTTACCAGGTGATGAGTGCAGGTATGTAATGTAGAAAGGCATTACATATCTGCAGTCGATGGTGTTCTGTTAGTCGAGGTATTTTTACCATTAGTGTAAGTCTAGCTATTTGTCTCTGTAGGATTTAGTATAGGTTAGCGATTTGTCTGTTAGGTGATTAATTTTAGGGTCTTTAGATTAGTTTTACTTTATAAAATAAGGTATAAAAAATATAAAACCAAGAAAAATTCAAAAAAATAAAAATACAAAAAAAATTAAATAAGATTAAAATTATATATATATGTACGTTTGCATGAAAGTGTGTCTGTATGTATGCATGGAAGCGCGCGTGTGTGTGTGTGTGTGTGTGTGTGTGTGTGTATGTATGTATATATATATATATATGTTTGTATATAAATGTATATATGTTTAAATTTATATATATATATATATATATATATATATATATATATATATATATATATGGCCTTAATAACCAGGGGCTTCGGCCCCAATGGTTGATAGGCCGGAAAAAAAAAAAAAAAAAAAAAAGGTTCGGGCAGTGTGTGGCGGGCAAAGGCGTGGAACAACGACACTGCCAGGCACGCGATACAAGAGGTTACATGTTTACCTTACGACTGCTGGCGGTCAGTTCTTAAGGTCTCTCCCTCTACGTCAACATGACCAGCCCTACAGCCCTCAAAGAGACAAGAAGCTGTAATTGGGGTAGGAAAGAAACCCTGTTATTAATAGAACTGTACCGACAGAATCCTTGCTTGTGGTATGTGAAAGCTGAAGTGTATAGAGACAGAAATAAACGTGTGGCTGCAATTAACGTAATAACCGAGGGGGTGAAAAAGAGTGGATTTTCTGTAAACACAACAGAAGTAAAGAAAAAAATAGAAGCTCTTCGTAATCAGTATAGGCGAGAGCTCCGGAAAATGGAGAAATCTAAAAAGTCTGGGGTTGGCACTGAGGATATTTATATCCCAACATTATGGTGTTTCCATGAACTCAGTCACCAATGGTGACAAAATACGCCAATCAGTGTCAAATATGGATTCCCACGTTCCGGACGATATCGTCGAGGAACATTCTGATTCTGAGGTACGTATGCAATTTCTCTCTCTCTCTCTCTCTCTCTCTCTCTCTCTCTCAACATGGAGGGTTCTGACAGAATTATTATTATTATTATTAATTAGCAGTAGTAGTTAGCATTAGTTAGTAGTAGCTTCCTTCAAGAGATGATCACTGTGTGTGTGTGCTATTCAAACACCTCACATAGAATATTATGTAGTAATGGAGTATATTACATTCTATGAAACCAGGGATATGGCCTTATCTCGATAAAAATCGAGATAAGTGTAGCGTGACACACCGGTTACGAAGCTACGGCCTAGAGGGATTACAACGTATGTACAGTCCCCGTCATTAATTCTGAACCAGTCTGAGTAATTACGGATATGAAGGTATTGTACCATAAAAAGTTGTTCCCAAGAAAAATAATATTTATTTGTATCCAATAACTATGTATTAAAATACATACTTACAGTATATACTGTTAACCAGTTAATTCATGCCATGTGATACTCATACATGATACGTTAATAACATTACCGGGCTTTCCCTATTTTATTGTATGTCCCAAGTCAGTTATATCGTCAGTCTGTGCTGCCAGGATACAGCACCCTCTACATTAAAATACTGCATGTACTGGTCCCGCACGGTTATGCCGTCGATGGTGGAATTCTGCTGTCCACTCTCTAGACGTAGTAGCTGGGGATGAACTGTGCAAGCGCCTGGGGTACTGTTTTCACTTAAAACACCCTGAGAACACAGATGATGAGTAATAGGGTCTGTCTGAAGGTAATTATGCAGTGCTGTACAGGCTAAAACAATCTGTTCTACCTGTTTTGGTTCCAGATGTATATGTATAGGTTTCTTAAATACCTGAAACCTGTTTGCAAGTATTCCAAACGCGTTTTCAACAGTTCGTCGAGCCCTTGACAGTCGGTAGGAGAATATGCGTTGTCCTAGGTCTTGGTTTCGATAGGGGAAAGGTTTCATGATATGACGCTTTAATGGAAATGCATCATCTGCTACAAACACATATGGTAATCTCCTAGAACTACCGGGAAGCACCTCAATATTTGGCAAACCCGAGGTTCCATTCTCAACATGCTGACAGAGGGAAGTATTGTCCCACACCCCACCGTCTGCTACTCTTCCGTTGGTCCCTACATCCACATATATGAACTTTGCATTGGCATCGGAAACGGCCAATAATATGATGCTGTGGGATCCTTTATAGCTGAAGTAGTAGGAACCGCTAGCAGGTGGAGGGCTGATCAGAATGTATTTTCAGTCTACGGCTCCAATACAGTTTGGAAAGTTCCATTTCTTTGAAAACCCTTCTGCTATACCCCTCCACTCCTCTGGGGTTTTGGCCATCTGTAAATAAATAAGACCGCTGTTAGTAGACATGCACAAACCTTCGTAGAGGTAACAGCTATTTGTTCCCATTATAACCTATATAATTCAAAAGTCCATCACTCCCACACCCTTTGATTCTCTATCTCTCTCTCTCTCTCTGTCCTATTCCTTATTTAGTGATTGGTAACGTTTTATCTTAAACACCCTGTAAAACGAAAAAGATGGGATGGCGGCGACCTTCAACTACCCGTACATTTGCACCAATATTTTTATTCTTCATCTGTGTCCATTATTTTCATGATTTCGTCTCCAGCATTAACAGAACCATATTCAATTGCTGGTTTACAGATTTTCGATGATCCTTTACTACGAGGACCTGACGATACTCCATCAGCCCCTGTAACAACACCGCCTGATGCTCCCGTGGCAGGTAGTTCTCGTGCCAGTGTACGATCTCCAGAGGCTGGACCCACCTTTGACCACCAAAATAGAAGAGCACCAAAAAGGCCTTGTGTCAGTACCGCGACACATGACGTACTTCAAGAGGCCCTCCACCAACTAAGGACATTAATCTGGAGCTGAGGATGATAATGCAAGTGATTTTGGTAATGTTGTTGCCAACGATCTCCGGCAAATGAATTATGAAAATAGAATCCACTCGCAGAAGTTGGTATCTGACCTTCTCTGTCTAGGGAAATTAGGCAGGCTTTCCTCCGCAACTATGACTGTTGAATAATGATTAACTATGGATAAGCTATTTAGGTTATTATGCATACGCTAGTGGATTTTGTAAAGAGGGATAAGGAAATTGGTTTTGGTACTTTTTTCCATATGTGTATATGTTAGTTATTAAGATAGTCCATGTACATTACTGTTTGACATAATTGAAATAAAGTTGGCACAATACAACAGTTATGTTCTCCATTCCACATAATAAAGATGTTATAATTTATTTAACACAGTGGCATGATATTGTACAGCTCCGTTCAGAAATTCGTACTACACCCAAAATGAAAGGCACAAGCCTCGGTCCGCTCTTTCTGGACGACATGTTAGTACCCCGAAACTCTCGCCACCGCAGAGAGAGCAGCAAGTACTGGAGCAGTGTCAGTCACACAACGAATGCGAAACTTGAGATGAAATGGAAAAATATAGATACTGGAAAGTATTATTACATAATTATTAATGAAGGAAATACGTAGACGTTCTGTGGTTGTGATGAAAACACGTATACAAATAACAAGATACAATACACAAAATGGATGGAAATGAAAGTCTGATATGAATCAATAAGTGAATTATGAGTTGCATACTCTCCCACTGGAAGGCATACACACACACACACACACACACACACACACACACACACACACACACACACACAACAACAACAACAATAACAACAGCCACCACCATCACCGTCGCCGCCACTTGCCACCGGCCATAACAACCGACCACCACCTCACCACCAAAGCCGTCGCCACAACCCACCACCACCACTCGCCAACATCCACCATCCACCACCACCGACGCATTAACAAATCGCATATGAAGGAAAATACATTTGAAATAGTCTACTTCATCCGTCCTGTTTGTGTGGAAAGGTCAAGGAACACATTACAATTATTACGTGTGAGTGATCTTGCTTCTAGTAGGCGGTGAATAATATGTAAGGATAATTATACGGATGTTTTCAAACAAAAACAGACAATATTATTTGTATATTTTTAGTCAACAGAACTCTATATATATAATATAAAGTTCGTGACAATAGCAGCATCTTCAGCCTGGGTGGTTCTTCGAGGGGCTCCCGTCCTTTATAACAAGAAAGTATTCGCCATTCCTAATTATGGCACTAATAAAAATCAATGCCGAAAGTCTAGTTTAGAAAAACATTATGCATACTTGTGTTAAAATAACTTATTTCATATGAAAATATTGTTACAAGGGCAACATTGTTGTACTAAACAAACTGTTGCCTCTTAAGCTAGTGGCGTAGAGAGACTAAATGCAGCTCAAGGCCAGATATCCTAGTTTCACCCCATCACTGCATGGGACAGCCCTGCAGAGGCGATTGCTTGCCTGCGGTTCATGGCTTTGCTCGGCCAGTCAGACCGAGGTTACTCAACAACAACAACAACCACAACAGCTAGATCAAGAGATGGGAATTGAAGTTTCGTTCCTTGATTTGTATGTGACCGTCATACATAAAAACCCTGTGAGTTCCTTCCAGGGAAACGTAAACACACAAATATCCATTCCACTGAGATGCCTGTACACCCTGCGTTTGAAATAATTGGGTACTATGCACTTGGAAAAGACATACCAAGACATTTCAACAAATAACCAATCGTTTACAAGAATGGCAGATTACCAGTTAACTGTTGCATTACAGAGCGGATGTGAGGCTGGTGCCTCGGCAGCCTCGTTTCTATCATAATGGGGGTTAGATGCAAGCAGAGAATTCAGAGGATCAGTTGTGTGTGTGTGTGTGTGTGTGTGTGTGTGTGTGTGTGTGTGTGTGTGTATACAATATATAATATATAATATGAGAGAGAGAGAGAGAGAGAGAGAGAGAGGGGGGGACAAAGAGAGGGGGGGACGAAGGGAGTCAGCAGAGTTAAAGAGACGAAGATTATACCTGAGTCCACTATGTATTAAGCTTGCATGGACTGTGACTGTAATCCGCACACTTGGGTCTGACATGAATCTGACATGGATAAGCTTCATGAAACACTGAACAAAACCGATATGCATACTAGAGATACACAGTTAATTGCTTCAGCTCAATACCCATTCCACCCTTGCAATTTCATATTGCATCACCGCCATCCAAAAATAAACAAACGACCAACTGCCCAACACTACACAGAGTATCTTGGCAACATACCCACTTCTCCATCCAACAATACAAATCACAGATCACCCAACACAAATCACTGACACATACAGAGGATAAACACATAGCCATTTGTCACCATAGCCATCCAAACCCTTCACCCAAACAACATCCTTCGTGAACCACCACCAGACATACACGCCTCAGAAAGTACCCTACCCAGAAAGACACGAGCACACCTATACTCATTTGTTTTTTAATAGAGACGAAGGTGCACTGGAGAGGTTGGTGATGACTGACTGAATGCAACATGTCCGAATAACATCCTTGTATTTCAAATAATTACCAGGTAATATCACGTTATTTGGTAATTATTTGAAATACAACGATGTTACTCAGACGTGTCGCATTCAGCCAATCATCACCAACCTCTCAAGTGCAAATGTCGTCTCAATAAGGAAAAGAAAAAAACAGTATAGTCAGACTAAGATGTGGTAACCACTGTTCCCTGCTACGATACCGACACAAAATACAACTCGCAAACAAGTTCTTTTGCCCACACTGCAAGGCAGTCCTTCACACCACAACATATTTATTCACCACATGTACAACACTATAGCAACACAGTCTTTCAAAAAACAACAACAACAACCAAATACTAATTGAAGCGACCGGTAGAAGCTTCCGATTTCCACTGGAATTGCAAGGAGATGAATCTGGAGTTGCAACAACAACAACTAATACATCCAAACATCCGCTCTCTTTCAAACTCAAATTTACTTTTACACCACCTTATCATTCTCTTCATGACCATACTAACTACATAATGTTATCAACAAACTTCCTCACACCAACAATTTCTCAATTCATAGTATTCATTATTCAACCCACTTTACGCGCGCCACACACATTCCAAAAGTTGCACATCCAATACCCTTACTTCATAATTTTCGCCCTTATGCCATATAAAGAGTTTCAAGTGATTACACACCCACACCCACACCCAGACACACACACCCTAAACACACTCACACCCAGACACACCCACACCCAGACACACACACCCTAAACACACTCACACCCAGACACACCCACACCCAGACAAACACATACATACACATACACACCCATACCTACACCCACACCCATACCTACACACCCACACTCATACCCACACCCCCACACGCCTACACCCCCACACCCCTAAACTCTCACACACCCACACCCCTACACTCCCACACCCCCTGCACTCCCACACCCACTGCACTCCCACACCCACACACCCATACCAGTACCCATACCCACACACCCACACCCACACACCCACACCAGTACCCATACCCACACACCCACACGCCTACAGCCCACACCCCTATACTCTCACACTCGTACAGCCCACACCCCTATACTCTCACACTCCTACACTCCCACACCCACACCCACATTCCCATATCCACTCTCACACCCACACTCCCACATCTCCACACCCACACTCCCACATCTCCACACCCACATCCCCACACCCACACCCACATCCTTATACCCACATTCCGACATCCACATTCCCCCCCACACACACTGTGGACATTGCATCACGAACCGAAATCTGATATTTTGTGAAGCACCAAGACAAGGCTTAGGAAACATTGGCTGGGAAAGCATCGCGAAACATTATATATTGCATGTAATTCATGAATTTACTTGTCATAATGAATATTTAGGTGTGAGGTGTGTGGACTTGAGAAAAGCAGCAGAAGAAAAGTGAACATTGGCCACCGTGCGTGGCGCCGCCCACTGGCTCTGGCAGTCACTAGTAATTTTTTTTTTTTTACGTGTCCGACTCTGAGCAAAGGCTTCAGGGCCTATTTCTTGGGGACAGTGACCTATCCCAAGGCCCAGTAGTCCTCCTACACCTCCACATGTCACCACTTCGGCGCTAACACCCACCGTCCATATTGAATACATGCTAGGGCTGTCTCATACAGGACTGGTGTATCGGTATTAGCGGGGGTATTTTTACGACATGTCGGCGGGTCATCTGGTACATCAGGAAAGTCTGCTTTAGGAAATTCAAATCCTTAAACTGTTCCCTGCCCCAGCCGGGATTCGATCCTGGGTCCATTAGGACCGCAGGCCGCCTCTCTACTGATTCAGCCACCGCCTTCCCCTATAGTATAGGGGATATCTGGCCATGGAAGTACTGCATAATAATTTTTACTGCTTTTACTCCTGTTGCAGATACTTCACATTAGTCACCCAAAACCACGTCAAAAAGTGAAATGAGAACGTTGATTATATACTCAGGATGCAATTTTGCCACCCTCCTAAAAACTGATGCTCGAGAAGGTTGCAACCCAACTCCCACCCCATTACTACGCCACTGTATATAGCTATTTTCACTGAAATCTTCCACAGGGACCGAAAACTAGTCTTAGTTTCTGTTAGACCTGGAATCTAATGGGAAGCTGTTGTTCACAATTATTCATTATTAGTATAACACTACAGTAATACAAAAGACTTATGACTTAAGTTGGTCCTGAAGGTTGCCATTCTCCTCCCATCTCTTTACCCACTTCATCACAGTTATTGTAGTGAGGCCAAGCTGATGCGTTATTGCCCTGATGGAAAGGCCATTATCATGTAGAGCGATAATTTGGCCTCTAAGCACTAATTTGTCGTCTCGCCGATTCATGTCAACTTGGTGGGGCACGTGAAGGTACTGATTTCACCTTTGAGCAGAGGATAGCCAAAACACCTCGGTTGAACCCCCCCCCCTCACCCCACAGAGAGAGAGAGAGAGAGAGAGAGCGACGGTTATGTAGGGGAAACATCATGTTAGCTACTTTATCTTAAAACATATGATTTCCATTATTCCTTAAACTCCACCAATCGTCTTCATCTAGTTTTGAGTATGAACATGAGTTTAAGTTGTTCAGATATTTCGTAAATGTTTGAATATCTTGACTGCATACGAAATATTTTGGGTTGCCTGATTTTCCTTGAAGCGGTAGAACTGTTCACAGATACTGAGCTAAGATGATTAGCTGAAATACTGCCCGTGTCTAGGGATTAAGATGTGTGATAACTCACTAGCTCGCATAATCACATTGATTCATAGCTGACCTTCTTGTATTCTGTTATGTGCTTTGCTGCTATTAATATTATTGTATTATATTTTCTCAGGCAGGCGAATATAAACATAATTTCATCATTTAATCAGCAGTAAGACTGACTGATATCTATGAGTATGAAAATAAAATTCTCATTTTATTTAACAGTCGGTGAGCGAATGACACTGCTTTGATACTAGCTAAATTCTGGTTGCTTGTGGGAGGTTCGAAGCTGTAACCTGTCGGCTGGGAAGAAGGCGCCGAAACTAGCGCCTTCCACATTGGGTGTAGTACGAACTTCTGAACGGAGCTGTACAGTAGATAAACAATATAGCTTTCATAAGGGGTAGATGGGTGTCGAAATGAGCAAGACATCCTGCCTACTGGCCTACTGGCAGGGCCCGAGTTGCCGTATTGGGATTGACATACAGTATCTGTATCTATACGTCTGTGTCTGGCAGCATTCTCTCTCTCTCTCTCTCTGTATATATATATATATATATATATATATATATATATATATATATATATATATTTAAGAATATGAAGCCACAGTGAATGATCAAATTGAAAATATGTCCGAAGCCTCATCACATGATTCGAAAAAGAGAACTGATACCACCACTATATAAATCACCATACAGTATTATCTTTCAGACAAAACAAGTTTACCTGCAAGTATTGATCCTTGAGTATATCATAGATGGCTTGGCACGTCTCGGGTATAATGGCAGACAAACTCTGTTTTGATATTCTTGTTCTATATTGGAGTGATGTATAGGAGCTTCTGCTTGAAAGAAAAAGGAGTGTCGCCTCTAGACGCACTTCTGGAGAAATACTGTCCCTCATCAGTGTGTCCTGCTTGGCTATAAATGGTTTTAATTTCTCTACAAGCTCGTAAAATGAGTTTGGGTCCATTCGCATGTAGTTTGTGAAGTCTGATTCGTACCCTTCTTGTAGTTCATTTAGTATCGTTACATGGCTTCCCATTGCACTTTTCCTCTGTAACCACTCCTTGCACTATTCCCTTTTTTGCACGTCCTTGTTCTCGTACAGTGTAGCAATTATAATGCCGCATAGTGCAATTTTCTTTCTTTTGTGTCTATTCTTTCTGCCCACCATACTAATAATACTGTCATTAACCACACAGAACTCTGCCAAAAACAACCTCACTCTCAGGGCCAGAGTGCAACTGAACCACGAACCTGTGGGTGACCTCAGTTTACAACTTTGGCCGCCAGTCTTTGCCCGGTTAACGAGTATAGCTTCAGGGCGACAGCTACATCTGGTAGCACTGTTTGTTGCCAGACCCACTGTCCGTGGTGTTCTGGCTTCTGACGTCATCAGCACTCATTCCCTCTAGCCATCGGTGTCTGGTAACACTGTTTGCCCGACCCTTATTCAGCTGTAGGTATACTTTTCGAGCTGGAAATGTTTCAGAGTGTTAACTAAAGTAGTAAATCGTTGTCTGACGTAGTATGGAAAAGGGGTTCGCTGGACTGGTTGTTTGCGCCACATAGTGGGTCGTATTATTGACCGAAACTGTGAAAATTCCCGAATTTTATTCCTGTTGTGAGGTGAGCAAGATAGAAGAAAAACACAACCAACCAACTCCGCTAGACCATAGTTAAATTACTCCAGTACTGCTGCTGCTGTGTCCTCATCCACAGACAGCCAGACCCTCCAATGTGTTAGGAGATATGAAGCCAGGAGTAACAACCACAGGTGGCACTAGGAACGCCATCAACGGAGGATCTGTGATGAGCTGCAGAAGGACTCGACTCTGATGTTGTCAAGCTGTACAGGAGATAACTGGTACTGCCAATAAGGTCGTGCTGCCAGTACTTGCTGGACTGGAGTGACAGGCAGCCGAAAAAAGAATGAGATTAATGGTTACCGTTTAGCTGTCACTGTCAACCGTCAACCAACACTAGAAGACTACACGAACGAGTGAGGTACATCTTGGGACATCGAACAAGGGCAGCGTGCCAATACGGGTGGAGCTATAGTGACGTGTGCATTTAGAAAAACTTGGGTATTCCATGAATATTATCTAAAAAAAACTTTTCATTGAAGATACAGTGCATAATGCAGTTCTAGTTGAAGTCATATTTTATTTCTGTCCTGCACCTGATCTGCGGTTTGTCTGATACACCAACTAGAACGTTTGTATGACGCGAACATAGGGTTAGATATATCCTTTAATAACCATTTTAATCGAAGAGATCCTTCCTAAAGATTAATAAAATCACCTTGTGGAAACTTGATTAAATGAGATATACTTAATCATGCTGGAAAGGTTATGTAGCTAATACTGGTCCTTCCATACGAGAATAAACCTTGCCTGTCATAAGACAAGTAAGGTGTAAAAAAACTGAAACAGCAAACGAATTACATAAGAGTTGTACATTACCAGGGACATTTCAAGTTGAATAATTGGTTAATTACACCGTGTAACACACAAAAAAAATTTCTTTGTTTCTGGGCAAAAACCTTTATTTTCTGATTCATTATGCTTCAAAACACTGGAAAAAAGCTGTCAGTGATTTTAAACTTCGGGTTTGTTGTCAGTACATCGATTTTGCTGAAATAAGAATATTATTTTTTAAATTAATCCATTATTTTTACTTTCTCTCACATTGAAGTGCTTAATGTGTGACGAAGTTACTGTTATGGCTGCTCGTGGTTGCAAATACTCAGCGGATTCCTTCTGCTACGTGTGTGGCGAGTTCTTCGCAAAGAAGGCTAAAAAACACTGCTTGGACAGTTGCACCCGTGCAAAGGAAGCCTATCATGCCTACTTCAGAATGCCAGTCGGTGACCAACACAAACGTTGGGCACACATGTCATCTGTGACTACTGCCACCACACTCTTGAAGGTTGGTTTAGAGGAGAGAAGAGGGCAATGCGTTTCGCTATCCTCCGTGTCTGGTGTGAGCCCTCAGACCATCTCACGGACTGCTATTTCTGTATGGTGGACCCAACATAACGAAGAAAGGGGAAGAATGCACCTCCAATTGAGCACCCTGACATTCCGTCATCTATATCACCTGTTCCCCATAATGCAAAGCACCTACCTGTGCCACAGACTTGAGAGATCAATCTTGTCCAGCGAAAGGAGCAAGCTACAATGATTCTGAGTAGGAGCAAGGTGCATCATCTGCTGCGTGTCGTCGACGCCGGGTGGCCAGTGAATGGTGCTCCTACTACCCCAGCCAAGAGGACATCAATGACCTCATCAGGGAAATGGCCTTGACAAAGTCCAACACCGAGCTGCTCATTTCCAGACTGAAGCAGTGGGACTTACTGGACGACAGCCTTCGAATTACTTCCCAGAGGAAGCGGCATCGTGGCTTTTCAGTGTTCTTCACTCTTAGAGATGGGTTGTGCTACTGCCATGACATCAGAGGACTCGTCAACGCTATGAGCATTGCCTAGAATACCTCTGACTGGCGGCTCTTCATCGACAGTTCATTTTGAAGCCTCAAAGCTGTTTTACTGCATAACACAAATCAGTGGCCCTCGATCCTCTGGCTCATTCAGTGCACATGAAAGAAGAGTACCAGAATGTCAAAATCCTGTTGAGTGCATTGAAGTACGACCAATGCAGCTGGGAGGTCATTGGCTATATCAAGATGGTGGGCTTCAGGGAGGCTTCACCAGGTTCCCTTGCTATCTCTGCCTCTGTGATAGCCGAAATACAGCCCTTCACTACCAGAAGAGGAACTGGACCCTCAGGACCGGCTATGAGATTGGGACCCATAACGTGAAGCAAGAGCCACTGGTGGTGCCAACGAAAGTGCTGATGCCACCCCTGCACATCAAACTGGGTCTCATCATGCAGTTTGTTAAACAGCTGGATCCAGAGAGTGAGGCCTTCAAGCACATCCAGGAGTTGTTCCTGAGGTTGTCGGAGGCAAGATCAAAGCAGGAGTATTTGTGGGCCCTCAGGCGAAGTGACTTATCAACTCCGACAGCTTTCCTGAGAAGCTGTCTGAGGTTGAGCGGGCAGCTTGGACAAGCTTCGTTTCTCTGGTCAAAGGTTTCCTCGGAAATCACAAGGTAGAGAACTACAGGGAAATCGTTGACGAACTTGTGGACACGTTCCGGAGCATGGGCTGCCAGATGCCGCTGAAACTGCACATACTACACGCCCACCTTGATAAGTTCAAAGAAAACATGGTAGACTATTCAAGAACAAGGTAAAAGATTTCACCAGGATGTCAGCTCTTTTGAGGAACCCTACAAGGGACAGTACAATAAAAGTATGAAGTGAGACTACATCTGGAACCTTTTGCGTGAGAGTGAACTGAAATACAATCGCCAATCTCGTAGAGAAACTTTTTTTTTTAACTATAAATAATGCTAGAAATTTTGTATCAATTCTATATCAATTCTCCGTAGCAATACTCTTTATCAACGCTCTGCATCACTGCACCGTATCACTGTCTGTGTATTAACATATTATAATACATTATTATACCCTACTCGTTTCCTTCTTTTTAATTTCACTTCTAAAGACTGGGCCTGAAAAATTAATTTTTCATCATTGACTTATAATAATCGTGTTCACATCAATTAAAATTATACTTAACAGGATTCATTTGATTTAAAAGAAGATAGTGTGAAAAACCCTTAAATTAATAAGCAAAAAGGGGAAAAAAATCAATAAAGCGATCTCGTGAACTCAGAACCGAGGTCTGAACATGTTGACTGCTCATTTTTACTTATTTATGTCCTCAAAAATCAGAAAATAATAGTTTGAACTCATGGACGAATTTTGTGTTACACGGTGTTATTGTTGGGCAGACTAAGGAGAGCAGAATCTTTTTGTTTTTTCTTCAATATTTTAACACTGAAGCATTTGTCATTCCATAAACGTCCATACACTTTCCGTTTACGGTTTAATCATGTTAACACTCGGTGTCCTATAATTCATTCTCGCCCAAGTACATGTCATCTGATGATAAGTATAGAATACTCAAGTTATCACTAATATAATATGAGGAATAGGGACAGTTATAGCACTTTTAGATTCTTGTGACTCGTTCAGATGAAAGAAATATTATGACGCTGACAAGGATACAATACTCGAGCTGTTCCCAGCAAGAGAATCACAGTATATCTCCTCTCTGGTCATGGTTGTCATTTAACGTCCTTTGACAATAATGGTAGCGCATCAAATTAAAGATATTGGGTTTTCAAGTGACACGGGGTGCTGCTTAGTTTTTCACGTTCAGTCCCCCCAAAATAGGTTCACATTCACAACACATGATACTAATCACGACAACAACTTGCAACATAAGATTATTTACTTTTGCCAGGAGGTATATGTTTTACCCTGCATTTGTTTGTTTGTTTGTTTGTTTGTCTGTTAATAGGATTATTCAAAAAAATTATGAACAGATTTTCCTGAAATTACTTGGAGGGATAGGGTATGGCCCAATGAACAGTCGACTAGATTTTAGTTGTGATCTGGATTTGTTTGTTTTTTCACTCCATATGTCCAAAATGTCTCAACGAATTTCAACAAAAATTTGTAGAAGGGTGAGCCATGGGCCAAGAAACAATTGATTAAATTTGGGGGCGGATCCTGACGCGGATTCTACCGCACAGTACCTCCCTAAGTTCTCAATTAATTTCAATGAAATTTTGTGGAAGGGTGGGCCATGGGACAAGAAAGAACTCTTTAAATTTGGGGGTGGATCCGGATCCGGATTCGGATCCTACCGCACAGTAACTCCAAAAGTTCTCAATGAATGTTAATGAAATTTTGTGGAAGTTGAGGCCATGGGCCAAGAAAGAATTATTTATTGGGGTGGATCCGGATCCGGATCCGGGTCCTACCGCACAGTATCTCCAAAAGTTCTCAATAAATCTGAGTGAAATTTTGTGGAAGGGTGGGCCATAGGCCAAGAAAGAATACGCAAGAATACTTTTAAGAATACGCAAACAGTCAACACTATGGTTATTTAGTCTTGTTCAAAGTTTTGTAGTGAATAGTCCTGCAGACGAGAAGGCTCTTTCAGCCGCGAATGTTGTAAGTGACACTGAAGTGAAGATTTTAATAACTACTCCAGAATATGTGTTCTCTCTCGTTGTTTCAAACATACCAAATTCGTTTCCCATATGCTTACACTTATTGTCATCATTTGTCCTTCTAATACAGTGGTTCTTAACCTTTTTGCTACCACGCCTCCTACAGTAATTGGTCCTTCCCTCCACGCCCCGCTCGCAACTTCAACCAAACTGATAAAATATCCTCCCAGATTTCGAGGAGAAACTGTTTAAAAAAAAAAAAGGGTGTTATTAGTCTTGTTATTGAACATGAATTCTGTGCAAATAATATAACCAGCATATTTAATGAGGTTACTTTTTTTTTTTTAATGAGGAAGAAGGAACTAAAGGCCGCGGGCCTGCAAAATTGTTCCCTCCAAGAGAAAAACAAATTACAAGACAGAGCCAAATTCAAGATCCGATCATTTCGAGATGCCTGGACACCCTGCGTTTGAAAAACTGGAGATCATAGGAAGCAGGAATTACAGACAGAGGAAGCCAGTTCCAGAGTTGACCCCTTGCATAAATGAAGGACTAGGAGTAACGGTTAACTCTTGCATTAAAGAGTTGGACAGAAAAGGGATGAGAGTTTCCTGCCATACAGGTGCTACGTGCCCGTTGTAGAGATGGAGGAATGCATGAAGACAATTCAGAGGAGCAGTGACCACTGAAGTAGCGATAGAAAAGAGATAAAGATGCAACAGTGCGGCGAAGAGACAGAGGTTGAAAGGAGTCAGTAGGAGGAGGAGAGTTAATGTGACGAAAAGCCTTTGACTCCACCCTTTTGAGAACAGCTGTACGTGGGGAGCCTCCCCACACGTGAGAGTTGAACTCCACACAGGGGCAGATAAAACCCGCGTATAGAGTCAACAATTGTGCAGGGGTAAAGAAGGAATGGAGTCGGCTTAGCACACCTAATCTCTTGGATGCAGATTTTACAAGAGATGTGATATGATCTTTCCAAGATAAATCCCGAGAAAATGAAACCCCAAGCACGTTCAAGGATGATGCAGGATTAAGGTGAATATTATTAAACATTAGTGGGTATACCTGTGGAAGATTTTGTCGGGTTGATAAGAGTAAAAACTGAGTTTCTGAGCAATCAGATTATTTTTACCCCATTCAGAGATACGAGCCAAGTCAGACATTAGGTGTGCCATAGCCTCATCCCTTGTTTGCTGAAGTAACTGCTGAGATGGACGTTGAGGGAACCGAATGGAAAGGTGAAGGGTGAAGTCATCAGCGTATGAGTGGATAGAGTTAGATGTACAGCTTAGAAGGTCATTGATGAATAAAAGGAAGAGAGTTGGTGATAGGACCGTGCCCAGAGGAACACCACTGTTAATAGATCTAGGAGAAGAACGATGGCCGTCTACAACAGCGGCTATAGAACGACCAGAAAGGAAGCTAGAGATGAAGGCACAGATAGAAGGATAGAAACCAAAAGAAGGCTGTTTGGAAATTAAAGATTTATGCCAGACTCGATCGAAAGCCGTTGAGTTGTCAAGTGCAATGGCAAAGCTTTCGCCAAAGTCCCGAAAGGAGTCTGAAAGGTTGGTGAGAACATTCATGACGGAACCCATACTGACGATTAGAAAGAAGGTTGTGATAGGAAAGATGCTTTAAAATTTTTCTACTAAGAATTGACTTGAAAACTTTTGAGATACATGATGTTAAAGCTATTGGACGATAGTCAGAGGGTTGGGAATAGTCACCCTTCTTTGGAACTGGCTGAATGACAGCAAACTTCCAGCAAGAAGGAAAGGTACAAGTTGATAGACAAAGGCGAAAGAGTTTGCCTAGGCAGGGTGTAAGCACATAAGCACAGTTCTTGAGAACAACGGGAGGGACTCAATCAGGCCCGTATGCCTTATTAGTATTGAGGCCTGTGATGGCAGAAAATACATCAGCTGAAGAAATTTTAATGTCAGCCATTAGGAAGTCAGAGAGGGGAAGTGATGGAGGAACAGCACCGGAATCGTCTAAGGTGGAATTGGAGGAGAAAATCTGGGCAAAGAAATCTGCTTTATCAGTAGAAGAAATAGCTACAGAGCCATCAAAGTATAAATGAGGAGGGAAGGATGATGAGGTAAAGTTCTTAGAAAGGTTTTTGGCAAGGTGCCAAAGGAGCAGAAAGAATTCAAGTTGGAGAGTTGAGAGCATTTAGTTTGGATGAAATTATATTTAGCAGAGCGAGGAACAGACTTAGCACGATTCCAGGCAGAAACGTATAAAAGATGTGACTCAGGGGTGGGTTGGCTCCGGTACCTTTTATAGGCCCTTTCCTTGTTGCAGACAGCATTAGAACAAGCGTGATTAAACCAAGGCTTTCTTGCATTAGTCAAAGGACATGAGAAAGGAATGTATGCTTCCACGCCCGAGAGAATAACCTCCGTAATGTGCAAGGCACACTCAGATGGCTCATGGCCATGGAAGCAATAATCATTCCAGGGAAAATCAAAGAAGTACTGCCTGAGGGCCTCCCAATCCGCAGCTCCAATGTGCCACAGACGACATTTCTTTGGAGGGTCCACAGGCCGTACCGGAGCGATAGGACAGGTTAAGGTGATAAGGTTGTGATCGGAGGAGCCCAACGGAGAGAAAAGATTAACAGTGTAAGCAGAAAGATTAGTTGTATAATGAGATAATTGACACTGCTTCTTAGCTACCATATCTTGAATGCATGGTCGAATGCCAGAGGGTGCACAACGTATGCCCCCTTCAACATTCACACGGTGTCTGTACTTGGTCGTGACAGCAACGGGCATGGAAAATGTAGCTTCACAAAGATACGTGGATCCAAACATTGTCAGAATTCGAAAAGCTTGCTGTGAAATCAAACGGTAAACAGGAAGGTACTTGTCTCATGATCCAGTTCTTTGAAGAGTTCCTCAGCTGAGGAGTTGAACTTTAACTCAAGAAAATCCTCTTGCACTTCATCCAAAACATCAGCTACTTCACATTGAAATAGATCCTGAAGAATTTCCAGGCTTCACGGTTCTCATCAATATCTGGGAAGTATCTAATGAATTCTGCTTTCAGATCAGTCAGATGAGTGATTATTTGTGTTTTTTCTTTTTTTTCTCAGAATCAAGGTAACTGCAGATGAGAGCAGAATCCATGTTACTAAAAGTGGCTGTATTTCCATCCTGAATTCGACATTTCCAGAGGTCGAGTTTGACCATGAAGGCTCGAATGGTGTCGTGGTGTAGTTTAAAGTTGATTGCATTCAGCGCTTCGAAGATGTTCACCAGGTAAGCTACAGTTAGCAGAAAGCCTTCAGACTGGAACTTGTCTTGGAGATTTGCTTTCTGCTGTGAATCTAGAAATATTGCGGTTACTTCTCGTAGTTCATAAAGCCGTCCAAGCATGTTCTGTATATCCTTCATAATCATCTCGATATTATCCATGCTCATGTTAAGAGAAATACAACTATAATTAGAGAAATTCCAACTTTTCCCCTGGGCTCGTGCCCCCCCTAGAATTTACTCACGCCCCCCAGGTTAAGAACCTCTGTTCTAGTATAAACCTGTTCAATTACTTCTTGTAGCTTATTTGCAAATGTCATTTGTGAGACCTTTGACTGAAACATTATCACTATCAGGTTTTGTCTGACAACTGGCTAAATCATCCTCCGATCCTACATTAAAAATTTTTGTTAACATCTTTTTTGATGGATCCAGCAGGGTGACTTTGATGCCAGTGCTGTAAGCCCTCCTTCAAAACTGTTGTAAGGCTTTCCACAGTGTAAGTATTTGTAAGGCCTACCAAAACTTTTCTCCCTTCATTTATTCTTTTGTAAAGGGATTTTTTCATTCTCACTAAGAATGGAGAACTCTAACCACTCAGTTCAATAATACTTAAGGGAAACACTCCTTCTGCACTTAAAACTGTTGCCCTTCTGCTTCTTAACTTCTCGGACCCTACTTTTACTGGCTATGATTCATCTATTTTTTAATGCAAGGAAAAAGGAACTAAAGGCCAGGATCCTGCAAATTATTCACTCCAAGAAAAACAAAAGCAAGATAACAGAGAGCCAAATTCAATATAAGGTCATTTCGACATATCTGGACACACTGTGTTTGAAAGATTGGGTATTGAAGGTAGTATGAATTACAGAGAGGGAGAGAGTTCCAAAGCTGACCTGTTGCATACATGAAGTACTATTAGTAACGGTTAACTCTTGCATTAGAGAGCTGGACGGAAAAGGGATGAGAGTTTTTTGCTAAACGGGTGCTATGTGCCCACTATAGTGGAGGGATGCCGGCAGACAGTTCAGAGGAGCACTGACCATTGAAGTCGCCATAGAAAAGAGACAGAGATGGAACAGTGCAGCAAAGAGACAGAGGTTGAAGGGAACCAGTATGAGGAGGTGGGTTAATGAGAGAAAAGCCTTTAACTCCACCCTGTTGTGAAGAGCTATATGTGGGGAGCCTTCCCACACACGAGAGTTGTACTCTACACAGGGGAAAAAAAAAAAAAAAACATAAAGTCAACAACTGTGCAGGGATAAAGAAGGCCCAGACTCGGCTTAGCACACCTAAACTCTTGGACACAGATTTAACAGGAGAGGTAATATGTTCTTTCCAAGATAAATCCCGAGAGAATAAAACCCCCAGTAGGTTTAAAGATGATGCAGCATTGAGCTGGATATTGTTAAAACTTGGAGTACTCCTGTGGAAGATATTGTCGGGTTGATAGGTGTAAGAACTGAACCTTTGATGCATTAAAAACATGCTTATTTATACCCCAGAGATATAAGCTGAGTCAGACATTAGGTGTGCCATAGCCCCATCCCTTGTTTGTTGATGCAACTGCTGAGATGGATGCTGTGGGAAGCGAATGGAAAGGCAAAGAGTTGAATCATCAGTGTTTAAGTGGCTAGGGTTAGATGCACAGCTTAGAAGGCCATTGATGAATAAAAGGAAGTGAGTTGGTGATAAGACAGAGCCCTGAGGAACACCACTATTCATAGCTCTAGGAGAAGAATGGTGGCCGTCTACAACGGCAGCTACAGAACGACCAGGAAGGAGGCTAGCAATGAAGGGACAGACAGAAGGATAAAAACCGTTAGAGGGTAGTTTGGAAGTTAAAGATTTATGCCAGACTCGATCGAAAGCCTTTGAGATGTCCAGTGCAATTGCAAAGCTTTCGCCAAAGTCCCAACAGAAGGACGACCAGGAGTCTGAAAAGTAGGTGAGATCACCAGTGGAGCATCCCTGGCAGAATCCATACTGACCATCAGAAACAAGGTTTTGGTAGGAAAGATGCTTTAAAAATTTTTGTTAAGAATATACTCGAAAACATTTGAAATA
The DNA here is from genome assembly GCF_032717465.1 of Coenobita brevimanus. Lineage (NCBI taxonomy): Eukaryota > Metazoa > Arthropoda > Malacostraca > Decapoda > Coenobitidae > Coenobita > Coenobita brevimanus. The sequence continues at coordinate 23,354,035 of NC_137008.1, read as the reverse complement.
CAGCATGTTTAAGCAATTAGGCGATAGTTAGAGGGCTGATAATGGTCACCCTTGTTTGGGACAGGCTGAATAAGAGCAAACTTCCGGCAAGAAGGAAAGGTGCAAATTGAAGGACAAAGACAAAACAGTTTATTTAGGCAGGATGTAAGAAAAGAAGCACAGTTCTTGAGGACAACAGGAGGGACCCCATCAGACCACTATATCTTGATATATTGAGGTCTGTGATTGCAGAAAATACACCAATTGAAGACATTTTGATTGTCAGTTAATACTTATAATTCTCTGCTGGTCATAGTCTACTTAGCCTTTGAAATGATTTTTTTTTTTTTCTTCAGAAATTGCTCTAGCATATATAGCAGGCTGTTCCACCTTTTTTTCGAGTCTGTTCAACACTAACCCCTCCGTGGCCAAAGGCCCGGAATTTTCCGTGCACCCCAGGCTGATGCCGGGGCCATTTTTTGAAGTTTCGAAATTTGATTTTTTTTTCTTGCAATATTGAAGAGAAAGTTCAGATGCACCTAACAGTGCAAATCCCAGCTTCCTAGACTCATTTTATGGCTTGCAATGAAGCGCGGAAGTTGCAGAAATATCGGCAACCGATATCGCCGTCCAGGGTCGCTGCTGCAACGCAACTGGGCGGGTGTTGTTTTTTTTTTTTTACCTCCCAAAACAATGCGAATGGTGCTGAAATGTTGTGCACATATGAGATATGATGATATCAATGATTTCAGTACATAATCTGTTAGGATTGGCTGGAAAAAAAAATGTTATGAATACATTTTCACCTTTTTGATATAAAATATATTTATGGTAGTTTCGAGTTATTTTTTATGTTATCGTTGTGCCCATGCTTGGAAAAGGGAGCGAAAGAGTTGAATTTTCAGTCCTAAATGAGAAAACTGCACGTCCTCCAAGGCTAGACTCTGACACGGGAAAATAAAGTGGAGGGTCAGATCTGATTAGCAATACGGAAGTTGAGTAGTAACTTCTAGCTCCCACACCACGAGCATGGCTAAAAATAGAATCGTAATGCAATTTCAGAACCAAGAATAAGTCTAATTATTACGAATACAGATACAAAACAGAAAAAAATACGCTTACAGACGGGGGAAAACGTATTTTTTCCGTCATAACTTGTTCACCTTTATCATTTTACGTTCTTTATCATTTTACCTTGTTATTTTCGCAATATATATTGCTGTCTCGTAAACAGGGTGGTTGTGTGTGTTTTGCAAGGGAGGAAAAAGATTGTATTTTCTGTCTGGGTCGAGATGATGGGTTTTTAGGCATGGCCACGAGCGAGAAAATCGTACATCCACTCATCACGATAGCAGGTGGTGAACTGACAGAGGATGTGTGAGAACCTGAGAGGGTGAAGTCAAGGTCAGTTTCATGTCCCAGATTTTCGTTCACTTCCCGAAGGTTTTCACAGTTTTCTACAAGTTGCACTACATCAAATGATCCAAATCATTACAGCAGACCTGAGCAAATAGGTAAAGATACTAAGACAAAAATGTATTTTTCACTTATTATCATGTCCTTTTTTGTATGTGCCAGTATTATTTCATAATCATAAACAGGTGATTGTGTGTGTTTTGCGAGAGAAGACAAAGATATGTTCTGCCTGGGTCGAGATAATGGGTGTAGTTGTGCGTGTTTCGGCATAGCCAGGAGCGAAAAAATCGAAAATCCACTCATCACAGCAGCAGGCTATGAACTGCTTGATGGGGTGTATGGGAGTGTAATGTAGGTCAGTGTGAAGACGTTCAGAACGTTCACTCACTTTCCAAAAATTTTTGCAGTTTTTTACAGGCCGCACTCAACGATGCCGGCGGCCATTTATCGGCTAAACGTCATTCGACACTGGCGGCCACGGAGGGGTTAATTCTTTTCCATGCTCACTTACATGTTTCTGGCGCAGTTCATTTTCTTAGGAGATTTTTAAAACATTCTTATAATCCTCGTTTGTTGATGGCCACAGACAGATTTGCGTCCTGAATTTCATCTAGTGATTTAACATTCTTATCACTTTAGTCATTTGTTGTCATATCTATTGCAGTACCGGTATTGAATTCTCCATCCTCCTCCAGTTCTGAATTCAAAGCAAGTGAATTAGACCAATGTGGTGAGGAGGATTCAGCACGCTCTGATTTACCATCTGCTTTCTTATACAAAACGTCACAGATAGCCAGGTGTATTGCATGAGCATAACACTTATGATACAGAGAATACATTGATTTCCCATATTTGGTCAAAACACTAACTCCGTAACACATGCCACTACATCCCTTTTCAAGTCTTGATAAAAATCAGCAAACTTTTTCACAACAATCTCAACTACTGTCTTTGCCGGCAGTGAATCAAAGATTCTCGTTGTTCCTAAATTCCAAAAGGTCTCACATGTATGTATGTTCATGTTTATGTAACGCCTGTTCTTCAGTAAAGTGTACTAATCAAACGATAATCCAAACCTGGCCCCTCCTTTTCGCCTTGTGTTTATGTCAGCTATTACCATCTCTTTTGCATCTTTACATTGCTTGCATACTAGATCCATAACGTGAAACGGGTTTCGAGGCACTGTGAATGGGTTTCAAGCAATGTTTTTCTCAATAACTCACCCTTTGTTATGGTACTTAAACAGAATCCACCGCCAGCTGCCAGCTTCCTAACGATTCCCTCCTTCGTGTCTTTCTACATAAACGGAGTTATTTTTTGATGAATTCGCTTACTCATTACATCACTCACTTCATTGTCCTCAGAAACTGTAGGACGTTTAGGTGCTTCAGTCTGGTAAGTAGAATGTTTATATTCCACATGACGAATCATGCCACTAGTGGATAATACCATGCATAATATTACTTCGTTACACATTTTACATTGGGATAGTTCTTCACATTTCAGTTTTTCAAAATACTGCCATGCAAAAGACTCTTTATTCCTGGGTGAATCAGGCATAGTTTGTGCCATACATTAACTGTATGGAGTAATGAAGGAAAGTGCCCCTTGCATATTTAATCACCTGAAGAAAGGGGTAATACATATTTAAGCACAGAATACTTTGCACGAACTCTGAAAATTGTCTATGAATGATATCAATTTCTAGAAGAATTGGCAAATAAGGAGATAAAGAGTCAGACAGCCAGACAGTAAGATAGGTAGATAGGTGTAATGTAAAACAATAGATAAATGATAATTTTACACGCTACACAAGGTAAACAGTACAAACACAACAGCACACAACTTCACGTGACGATAGAAAATGACTCTGTTAGTCCAGCACCTTTTGAGAGTCGGTTACTAGAATCGACAAGAACTGAACCTGATCATACGTCGTGCTACACATTCTCTCTCTCTCTCTCTCTCTCTCAGTTAAATACATTTGAAATTAATTCCAACAATAGCCATAATTATAATGCTCTAAGGAGTTTAATTAACGACCCAAGTTCTATTTATCATATCAATTATTACCAGTAAAGTGAGCTTTATGAGCGCTTGACCAGCAAGCGAGGGTTTGTATAATATACGCCTATCATCATAATTTCATCTTGGTGTAAACACTCAATAGTTATGGTGAGGTAGAAAAACAGTAGCAGAAGCATAATTGAACTAGAACACTTACTTTTTCACGTTTTTTTTCTCTCTCTCTCTCAGTCTCTCTCTCTCTCACACACACACACACACACACACACACACACACACACACACACACACACACAACTCATACCTCACATTTGTCGCACTCACTGTGCTGTAAATAGATTTCTTAGTGGAGCATGTCAATTGAAGCCCTCAATACATTCCCTTGGAAAGCTGGGATTCCTAAGGGTTTCTTTGGTCTCATGAGTAAATATACAACTAAAACTGAATGAATCTCTTCTCTATCTCACACAGACAAGTTATTAGCCTCTGAAAACCAACACAGTCGGGCCGGGCCGGGCCAGGCCGGGCCAGGTCGAGCGGCTGATTGTTCAGGTGAACGTAAACATCGCTTCGTTACCCTTATTTGCCTCGCTTGCTGCGCTCGCTCGCTCAAAAATATTACATTTTTTTCACCTAATGGCTGACTTCTTGAAAAGGAAGATTTAAACATAGCCTTTCTTAACTTCCTCTGTACTAGAAGATTCTCCCAAGTTGAATAAATCTTTTGGTAGTTGTGTGAATAAATCAATAACTCGTCACTGAAGTGAAGGGATTATGTGCAATACAAGTAAACTCTTTTGAACAATATGAGAAGTAAGATATATGATTTGTAGATCTTATTTTCTTAAAAAAAAATAGATATTTCATCCAGAAAGAAAAATAAAAACGGGTTTCGGTCAGTTTCTAGGGATATAACAATAAGATTTTTTTTTTTGACCGAGATCCCTGTATCCCATAATCTGCGGAAGGAAAGAATAACGAAGAAGTAGCACCAACCCATTATATGGCTATCTGGCACTGTAGGAGTACAAAGGAAATAAAGGCCAAAAGAAACACGGAAATATCAAGAGGAGAGGCAGGACAGAAAAGCACAAGAGGACAGTATGGAGAGAAAGATTGGAGACAAAAAAGCTCCCTTATAGTCGCTTCTAACGGCAAGCAGGGATACTGGGGATATATTCTTTCCCCCTCCCTGGAAGAGAAACCCTATAAGCAATTCAGGCGTTACCTGTTTCAATATCTGACTGTCTGTCTATATCTATTTATCTATACAGATAGATGGATAGCTACGGCATATAGACTGAAATATTTTTTTAAATCCGCAGAAAAAAAAAAAAACATGTATCATCATTTTCAATAAAAGAGGGTAATAATGATAAAAATGCCATTAACCCGCAGCGTCCCATCGACGTACTTCCATGTCCTCACGTTATGTCACTGCCAATCCCGTTGACGTACTTCAACGTCCTGCAATTGCAAGGTTCATAATTTCCACAATTTTCAAAATTCGCGCGAGATTTTCGATTTGCCCACGTACCCAAGCCTCCCCTACCTGCCCCCAGGTGGGCAGTGTCCCAGACCCCGCGTGACCTGCGCTCGCCCTTGTCTCGGTCACTCACCTGTTAGCAGTGACCCAGGTCAGACATGGCACGTAAAGGTCTCTCAGACGACGAAATACAATCCGCCCTGGATGCCTTCACTGGAGATAGTGATTCTCCACTTGATGATGATGTGGTGGATCGAGATTATGTGCAGCCTGAGGAGGAAATAACAAGCAGTGATGAGGAGGTCCCTTCACCCCGGAAAAAGCGGTATGTCACGTATCGTAAGGCAAGGGAAGGCCAGCCTGCACCCAAAACACCTGCATGGACCTCTCCATTCCCTAGAGAGAGATTCTGATGAGGACGAGGATGAGGACGATGACAATGACGGCGGCTTAGGACGTGATGTTGCCTCGTGGTTGGGGAAGGAAAAAAATCTCACCCCGAGGATCAGAAGGTGGGGCGAGAAGGCAAATAAAGTATGGCCTAGTGTTTTGTCTGGGGAAGGCGAAAGTGGTGTGGTGGGAGTGCAGGGTGAAAGGGAAGTGGTGTGAGGGAGGCAGCACGAGCACGTGGTGCACGTAGGCCTAGGGGAGAGGAGGTGGAGCCACTCCCCAGCACGTCTTTCGCCATACAGTATTCCCAAACTTCCTCCACACAGCCCCAGGATGTGGGGAAAGAAAGGAAAGGGAAGGGAAAGGGTAAAGGAAAAGGGAGAGGGAAGAGAAGTGCGAGTGATGAAAGGTGCCGCTCTCCACCTCCCCCACCACCACCAATGTTGCGTTGTGCCTTCAGCCATGTTTCAGAGAGTACCATAACTTCCTACACTACTGAAACTGTGTGGGATGGCGATATGACGCTCAGTATAATGGTAAGGCCAGTCAGTATGTGCCAAGTCTTATATAAACTTGAAACGGGTGTAATGTTTGCAGGAAAGTAATGTATAAGTTGAGAAATAGTGTAAGTTGAACGAAGTGATATGAAAACTACACCCACTGTATAAATCTGCGAAAATATGACGCTCAGTATAACACTCTGGTCAGTAAATATGTGATAGCAAGAATATAAAGTGGAAATGGGTGTAATATTAGCATGAATAAAACGTATAAGTTGAAAAATAGTGTAAGTTGTAATAATTGATGTCACGAGTACACCCACTGTGTAAATCTGCGAAAATATTACGCTCAGTAGAACATTCTGGTCAGTAAGTATGTGATAGGAATGATATAAAGTGGAATTTGTTGTAATGTTAGTAGTAAGGTAATTTATAAGTTGAATACTAGTGTAAGATGAAACAAATGATATATCTGATAACACTCACTGTGTAAGTACGCGCTAATATGACGCTCAGTTGAATCGTAAGGTCTGAAATTATGTGATATCAATTATATCAAGTGTAAACATGTGCAATGTTAGCGGAGAATTATTATATAAGTACAAAAATAGGTTGTAAGTTGAAATAGTAGTCATAGCGACTTCACCGTGTGTGTTATTATGTGCTATTATTACGCTAAATATTTACGTAAGGCCTGAAATAATCTCAAAACAGTTCTATAAAGTTGAAAAGTGTATAATAATATTAGAAAAGTATTATGTAAGTAGAAAAAACACAATACGAGTTGAAACAACAGTCACAGCGAGTTCACTCACTCCATAAATAAGCGCTAACATTACGATAAATGTTATCAAAAGGCCTGTGAATACGTAAAAACAGTTCAATAAAATGTAAAATGGTATAATGTTATTGTAGAAGTGTTATGTAAGTAAAAAAAATGATATGTATCATGATTTTAGAATGTTTGCGATTCATCGTGACCAAGTTGGCCGATTTTGCTTGTTTCGCACGATGGTACAATGCATATTTCTGCTCTATTTTTGTATAAAATCCAATATACTCTTTTATCACATGTTTTTATGTTTGTAATAAATACATATCTACTTACTTTCATTGGTTTCCCAGACTTATAATACCATAGAAAACGTTAGAGGCTCAGACCTCCTACGGAGAACATGGGGCCAGGTGGGACCAAGGCATACCTGGTTAGGGTAATTATGGACCCCAGGGAACAATTTCTTTGCCACTGACCATTGTTTCTGACCAAAAGCGAAAGTTTTAGCAAAAAATAAAAAAAGGGTCGAAAAATGGTCGGGATTGGGGGGTACCAATGGTCAAAAAGTGGTCGGGACGGGGCGGGTTAAAAACATACAGTTCATTATAAACATACTGTACTATAATACTGAATATAGTGGCTTTTATTATAGCCCTCCTTTTACTGTGCACTGAAAAATAAGGTAATTTTCATAAATGGTATCCCTTGCTTGTGTCACGTAATTGCTATCGAACCTACCGCGTGATTACGGAATTGCACTATAGTGAATACACAGAGCCTCTGAAATTTATTCTAATTGGTTCCTAGCACCCCACTCGTAAAATCAGATTCTCCCTTTTACAACAATTTATGCCCACTGTATTCATGAATATTGTTGTGGTTAGTACCAGAAACACACATAGGCATGGTTAGGTTAACAGAAAGTTATGAAAAGGGAATAGTAAGGAAATGACATATACAGTACCTTAGGAAGACTCGAAATAGTCGTGAAATAAGGAGTTGCGAGGTTAGGAGTAGAGAGTTAGTGCTGTCCACCATCTGAGATTAACTCCTGGAGTGGGGCCTCATCTTCGCATCCCTCAAAGCCTTCAGAAACCACAGACACTGCATCATCATTATCGGCAGAAAACAGAGATTCTGCATCAGGGGGTACAGGTAGATGTTGTTCTTGTTGTACTTAACACTAGCAAATAAAGTTCCGGAAATGTCTCTGCCACATCTTGTTGTGGTAATGGATGAAGTGGTCGCCAAAGGCGTGAGTGCTTTGGATATGTAACTTGACAAAATCTCGCTGTTGTTGCCCGGAGTAGTGTGCTGTTCAGTAAGGAATCTCAAGCGTTCATCCAACTCGATGATCTTGACATATGACGGTGGCAGTGTGGCAGACTGTGCTTCGGGGCTGCTTTCCTGATGTTATCGTTTTTTTCCTCTTCTCTCTGTCTTCTTCTGTAAGTCTGTCTTCTCTCAGAATATTCTCAGCCGTGGGCATAGCAGGTTCATTCATATTCTGCATGCCTTCTGTTGTCTCCTCGAACCTACGACCAGCCTCTTGCCTTGCCTGCCTCTGTCGCCAAACGAACCTCTGCCTCTACAGATTGAGGTTTCCTTGGCACTCTTTCTCACCGGTCCTCAGGTAGCCCTCGAGCAGATTCCTCCATGCGTTGTTCACAGTTGCTTGAGTAACTTTATCCCAACACCCAACCATCAAATCGGCTGCCTGCATGCCAGTACTGCTTGATTCTCCCTTCCATCTCTGCCATTACATCACCACCTCCCTCCTCCTTTTTGTCACTATCAATCAGCATCGTCATGACTTCGTTGTCCTTTGTCGCTATACGCATTTTTCCTAAACTGTTAGCCGTAATAGGATGATTTCACACACTAAATAATCTCCACGTCCAGGGGCTGGGTGAGTGACGTGGTGTCAGCAGAATGAAATTCCAGTCAAACGTTTTCCTGCGCTGATGAAAGGAATGGAGAATGGCCAAAAGAAATGACAAGCAATATGAGGATGCTGAACCTGTCATGCACGTCACAAACAGCCTCCGCATCGGGGACGAAGTTGTGGAACCAGTCAAGTGACAGCTCCCAGACATCCAGGTTTTCTTACTAGTTAGCCAGTGAACATTCAGCTTTGTCATATCTCGGTGTCTGTGGGATCTGGGTTGTTTTGCAAGAAAAAATTGGATCCTGGGTGTACAGGCCGAATTCTGTTGATACGTGGGAATTCTGGATAAACCCTGGCACTGGCACAGATGGCACTTGCAGCCTCACTTGATATTCTTACATCCTGGACTTTTGTGGCAGAGTTCAAAGTTCTCAACCCAGTCTGCAGGTTGAGTTGAAACTTACCACTTGCGAATGAATTCCTGGTAAAGTTGCTTAGGAGTGTTGTGCCCACGAAATCTCTCCTCTTCATGGACATATTCTCTCTTGCCTGTCTCTACATATACCTGATCAAAAGTTGTTCGGTCTTGGTTAGTAGCTGATTAGGGCTCCTCCAAGCTTGGGCAGTTCCTCTTGTCTCAGCTAGTTCCATGTGATTAACAATGTGATACATCATTTTATAGTTTCATCTAACTGTTGACTCACCAATATTAAACTTGCTGACTTCAGTTTGTTTAGTCTTGTTGCCATCGATCTCTTTAAAAAATTTTAATTTCTCGAGATATGCTAATGTCGTTCTCCTTTTCTCTTTTGTTGATGGCCCAGCTATGAGGGTAAGTGGTGGTTGTGGGTTAGGTTGGGGGCGGGTGGCTCGACCATCGCAGTCAGAAAGCAATAATGTTGAAAAAATGCGGTATGAGAGCACAAGCCTCGTTGTTCACGATTGTGGGGTGTGGGTAATGCTTCGTGACTCTCAATCTGACCTAGCTGTGACAAAGGGGAAAAGGACTTAAGTAAGTTTTGACTCATAAAATTAAAGTCTTGAATATTAACTTTATTCTTGCTTACGTCGCCAGTCTCAGAAAACGAGAGACTTGTAAACTTTCATTTCGAACAATACTCACCGGGGAAGAATCACTCACGATTGCTGAATTAGTAGTACTGTCGGCCTATTAAAGAAAGAAACCTGGCCGACTGACAATTAATAATCTACCCTGAAACTTAGTAATAATAAACCAGGCTCATATTTAGCCTCTCCTAGCTTGCGCGAACGGTTTTATTATAAATAAATATGAAAGAACTGACATAACTGCCAGTCGTGATTAACATCAAGAAAAGTTGTACACGCAGGAAACAAGCAAATTAAGTAAGGATTTAGAATTAAACAAGATTTTACATTTAATCGAGCTCAAAAGACAAGCTGTGTATTTATTAATTATGGTACAACAAAATGAATGCTTACGTTACAAAAAGCTTAAACGAAAATTCACTCACTCACGCTGTCAAGCTACCTAACACTCTTAAAAAAAAAAAGAAATACTGGTAAGTGGAGAGATATGGAGTCACGGGGCTGCAACGAGACTGGGTTGATCTAGCTAATCGCTGCTGAGATTGCAATGCTCCCTCCTACGTCCACCGCTTGGGAGATATATTACAGAACTGCAATAAGTCTGGATAATCTGTCGTAGATCGCTGCTACCTGCACTGCTCTATCAAGTACGCCCATCTTTCGTGGTTGCACATCACTAACTGACTCATGTTTTTCATGCCCTGCAGGCTGAGCATGAGAAATGAGCGGGGCTTCCCCTCTCGGCGCTTACAGGGGCAGGGCAAATGGTATATACACACTAATTCTGCTGAATGATACATTTATGTCTATGTATAAAGATAGTCACTCCTGAAACAATGGCAAACGTTTTGAAAATCTCTTCCAATCGGAGGGCTGGTGTGGGACGGGTACAGCAAAGCGAACAGTTTCTGGAATTTCTGACTAGCGTTCGTAGGCTCGTACAATAATACAATGTTGCGAGTTCCTATAATGATACAATGTTGCGAATTCGTGAACGTGGGCAAATGTGAAAAGAGCTTTCTTGGCTAAAAGATCCTGGTCAAATGAAAACATTTCACTCATACAATGGTATCATGGCTCATGCACCAGTTAAATGCACATGAGGCATGTGTGAGTGCGTATGTTTGCTAGTCTCGGGTCAGTGAAAAATGAGCTTTCATGGCTAAAAGGTCATGTCCAGATGAAAACATCTCACTCATGGGATGATGCCATGGCTGATGCACCAGGCAAATGTGCATATGGGAATGTTTGAGGGCATACTCATATGATTTTTTTTATCCTGGGACATTTTTTATGCAAGGAAGAAGGAACCAAAGGCCAGGTAACCGCAAACTGATCGTTCTAAGAAAAAACGAAAACAAGATAACAGAGCCAAATTCAGAATCGATTCATTTCGAAATACCTGAACCCAATGAGTCTGACAGACAGCAGATCAGAGGCAATAGGAAGTACTGACAAAAGGAGAGAGTTCAAGAGTTGACCTGTTGCAAAAATGAAGGATTGGGAGTAACGGTTAACTTTTCCATTAGAGAGTTGGACAGAAAAGGGACGAGAGTTTGTTGCTAGATGCGTGCTACGCACTCGCCATAGTGGTGGAGGGATGCAAACAGACAGTTCAGAGGAGCAGTGACCACTGAAGAAGCGATAGAAAAGGAATAAAGATACAGCAGTGGCGAGGAGACAGAGGTTGGAGGGAGCCTGTAAGAGGAGGAGAGTTAATGAGACGAAAAGCCTTTGACTTCACCCTGTAAAGAAGAGCTGTACGTGGTGAGCCTGCTCACACTCGAGAGTTGTGTTCTACACAGGAGCGAATAAAGCCTGTGAAATTAACAACTGTTCAGGGGTAACGAAGACACGGAGTTGGCTTAGCACACCTAATCTCTTGGAAGGAAATATTTCAAGAGAGGTAATATCATCTTTCCAATATAAATCCCGAGAGAATGAAACCCCAAGAATGTTTAGAGATGATGCTGGATTGAGTTCGATATCGTTAAAAATTAAAGGGTACTCGTGCGGAATATTTTGTCAGGTTGATAGGTGTAAGAACTGAGTTTTTGAAGCATTAAAGCAACAAGATTATTTTTAACCAAATCAGAGATATGAGGCAAGTCAGACATTAGGTGTGCCATAGCTTCATCACGTGTTTGTTGAAGTAACTGCTGAAATTGACGCTGCTGGAAGCAAATGGAAAGGTTAAGGGTGGAGTCATCAGCTTACGAATGTATAGGGTTAGATGTTCAGCTTTGAAGGTCATTAACGAATAAATGGAGGAGAGTTTTTGATAGGGCAGAGTCCAGAGGATCACCACTATTGATAGCTATAAAAGAATGGTGGCCGTCTACAAAAGCATGTATAGAACGGCCAGAAAGGACTTGCCCAGCTCACATGATGAAACTGTTGGTTGACAGTGTTCCCAGGTTTCGGTGTTTCCTGCTAAATTTGGCTGTATTATATCTTGTTCAGTGGGATAGTTGGGTGACAGTGCGGGTTTGGTGGTTTCAAAGAGAGAGAGAGAGAGAGAGAGAGAGAGAGAGAGAGAGAGAGAGAGAGAGAGAGAGAGAGAGAGAGAGAGAGACTACATAGCTTTAGTGGTAACCATTTTGGGTAAGGTGAGTATGACAGAAAGGGGCAGTAACAAGGATGTTGGAGAGTCTCATGTGTACTGTACATGGATTAAGTGATCTGGGCCAAGGAACAGTGAGATGGGTTGAACCATTGCCCATACACGATGTTTTTCAATATACAGTACTATTTAAGCGATGTTTTCAGAATTGTTGCCTAACAATGTTTACGATTTAGTGGACAGTTTAATGGTATACTGCATAGTATAGTACGCTACATGTGGATTTAGCGGTTTGGGGGCATGTTTTCTGCTACATTCTATTGAGTTGGAAGAATCTGATCTGGCAACACTGCTGGATGCTGTTATGGCCTGATGATTCAGACCAATGCATGGGAGGCATATGGGAGTGCATATGTTTACACGTGTTGGACTCAGCTCACCTCAGGTGCGTGATAACGATGTTTCTGAGCAGAAAAGTGTGCCATAACAGCAGGATTGTGGATTTACATTTCGCAGTGATAACGAAAGTCACTATAACCAAATGCAATATAAACAAGAGATCAATGTACACACAATAGTAGCCAAATAGTGTGTGTCCTAAACTGTGTCATTTGCTTACACTGCACGAGTCACTACACCTTCCTACAGGATGAACTTTGTCAAACTGCAGCTGTAGAGTTTTACGAACATGATGTTATGCTGGTAAGCATAAGGCGGTGCTTTATGTCTGGAGATATGTGGGACGTTCTAGAAATTAAGTGTTCTGTCGAAGGTTTAGTCTGGTGTTTGCATCTGGAAATGTGAAAAACATTTTGGAGATTTGGGCATTTGTTTTGTTTTCATTCTTTTTCATTCCGTCTCATAGAAGGAATTAGTTCTTATCATTGCTGTTATCGTATATTGCTGATTTAAGACATTATTGTGTGAGAAAATGTGCTTTCTCTCCGAAGATCTTGAACTAGCATTATTGTGTCAGAAAATTTAAGTTCTTTTATGGGAATATTCTGGGCTATGCTTGAAAGGGAAGCCAGGAGAGGGGGGGAGGGGAGAGTATTTAACGACAATCCCGCCACTGAGTGAGTGGAGACTTTTATGCATGGTTGCCGAGAGAGCAGACGTGTGTGTTGAGCTCTCCTCTAGATTCTAAGGCTGCCCCACCGGCATTAGTTTTTTTTTTTTTTTCTTCACCCTCAACCTAATACTACAATACTACCGTTCAACCTCTGTCGTCTGAATGATGGTAGAACGCCTACTACTGGCAACTTTTCGGCTATTGACTTACCTCTGGGCTTCCCAGCATTTTCAACATCATAAACGCACGGCTGAGCTAAAAATACTGGACTTTTGCCACAGAAGACGTAGAATCCCCGTACAACCACAAGTTTATGATAGATAAACTGGTCCTTGCCCTTAAATCCTGTAAAGGTACTATCACGTATGGTACGATCCAGCACTACAGTAAGGACAACCTGATTAGCTGCTAGTCTTATGAAATCCACCTCATTTCTTTCTGTTGTATTGACGTCTTGTCTATGTAAGGTCATGGAACAAATGGTTAATAATAGTCTTCTTTTTGCTTTAGAGTTAAAAACTTTGTTAAATTATCAAAAATGTGGCTTCAGTAAATACAGAAGTTCAGTAGATCATTTAATGAATTTGGTGCATTGCATTTCAGAGGCATTCATAAAACCTCTGACATGACATGGCGACACGGTATAATAATGAAGCTCAGTGCTTATCGTTTAAGAGGTAATTTGTCTATTTTTATTTCCATTTTTTTTTTACGTAACAGTGGAAATATTTATCCAAGAAAACGGGGTACCTCAGGGAAGTGTGCTTAGTCCCACTTTGTTTAGTAATATGATCAATGATATTCTGTCATCAGCTCCCATCCTGAGGAATCTTAAATACTGTTCTCACTGTAAGCTGACGATTGTGCAATATGGCACTCTTCCTGTAATGCAAAATTTTCTGCTGGATGGATTCAAGAAACCATTGATTCTGTCCACCAATGGGCCATGCAGTGGGGATTTAAGTTTTCCATCCCTAAGTGTTCTGCTGTAGTTTTCACTGATCAAAACGTTCCCAGTTTGCGTTTGACTTTCGATAATCAGTTGGTACCTTCTCAAGATTCTCTAAAGTTTTTGGGCCTCCACTTTGATCGTAGAATGAATTATAAAGTTTATGTTAAACATGTAATAGACATCCACACTGAAAGTGTGGAATATATTCGAGCAAGCCAGCGAGCAAGTCAGGCAGTGCTGAATATTGTCTCATGTGGCTCATCATCTTCCTCTGATTTCCTGACCTGCAAATACTAAAATGAACTTATTAGATTACGCCAGAAATATTCCCTCACAGTTCTTAAAACCAACTCTTTCAGCAATCGTCAGAAAATACTGTTGCACTACTCATGCAACCTTAGACCATTGCTTGTTGCACAGCCAGCTATTACGCTAATCTGCTGTATAAAAAATCGTTTCCTCGGTTTACAGGAAAACTATTGGAAATTACAGGTTGTCTATGAAATGAAAATAATTGAGGATTTTTATGCGATTTCCAAACTGGTGTCTATCTTTCATGTAACTCCAAAATTGGCTAAGATATCCAAAAAAGTTTGCTACTGTACTACAGAGTTTTCCTTCCGACACTTGCCCTCATTTCTTTCTGATGCGATAAGTCTTTCACTTGGATACAAACGTCGGGGGTCCAAACTGTGACAAAATTTAGCATTCTCGCTCGCTTCGCTCGCTCAAAAATAATTAGCTTGCTCCTTGCAATAAACCATTAAATGTCCCCAAGTACCTAGCGGGTACTACTTGGGGTGCCAAGAGATAATCTTTATTAATGGTGAATAAATCCCATATTAGATCCACAAGACTATGGCGCACAGGTGTATAGGCTAGCATCTGATGCCTCATTGAGGAGGCTGAATGTGTTACAGAATAAATGTTTGCAGATGTATCTTGGACCCTTGAGGTGTATTCGTGTAGCTCGTATGGAACTGGAAGCAAATGCACCTTCCCTTCATATTCGCCACGGCAAACTGGCCTTGTCCTGTGGACTAAGAACATTTAGAAAAAGTAATATCGGCAATGTGGCTTGTACCCTCCTGCATCAATACCACTATCTTATGTGAGGGGTTGTTGGCCACTTGCTGCTCGCCTCAGCTTACTGACTCAGGAGCTTGGCGTCGACTTCGGTGCCTGTGGCAAGTTAGTGATTAAAAATATAGTGCCTTGGGAGCCACCCAACTTTACTGTTGATGTATTATGGCTCCCAGCACCAAAGACCCTGGCGCTTGTTTCATAACATCATCATTAGTCATCTGGGGCCCCACCAATTGTACATCGATGGCTCCCAGACGAGTGAATGTGTGGGTGCTAGTGTGTGGTCGACTGAATGTGTCCTCAGGTGTCATTTGCCGACTCATACATCTGTGTTTACATCTGAACTTTTTGCAATTGACAAAGCCATAGACTATGCTTTCAACACTAGGCATGACTCATTTGCCACATTTTCAGATTCAAAGTCAGCCCTTCAGGCACTTGCTTCTTGCACCACGGATTCTCATGAGATCCAGGGCTGCACTGGTAATAAATTGCATTCGGGCGACAAGTCTTTTATGCTGATCTGGGTGCCTGGTCATTGTCGTATCTACTGCAGTGAGCAAGCTGACTTACTTGTAAAGTCGGCTGTGGGACTCGAGGAGACTTGGGACGTTCCTCGTGATATGGTCAAGTCTCTCCCTCGGGAAAAAGTCAATTAATCTTTTGTGGCAAGGTCAGTAGACCAGACTAAACATTCTGACTTGTAAGCCGTACCTGGGCGACTGGGATACTACCAACCGTCCCAATCGCCTGGACAAAAGTGTTGGCACGATTACGGCTAAACTGCATCCTTTTAACTCGCATGAAACCATACACTGAAAGACGTTTCCCACCACACTGTGACATCTGTAATGCGGTGTTATCTATCAGTCGTATCATCCTGCGCTGTCAGCGATTTATTCGTGAACGTGCTTAACTTATATATTACTGTGGTGCAGCAGACGTCCCCTTCGTCCTTTCCACCATCCTGGGTGATGGGAATATTGTTATGCCTGATGGATTGATGACACTCTTGGAGGAGACCGGATTGATCAGAATGATGTGACTTTCTTACTATGTGGTTATGGTTTTTATCAAATGTATGTATTGTATTTTTTAAATAGGGTTGATATTTGACATATTCAAAATAGTTCCTGCTTCTGACTGATCTGTTTCTTATAGTGATGTCCCCTCAATTAAATCGCATTCCTTCACCTGACAGTCCTCAGTTGATGAGTGCAAGTGTGCAATATAGAATGATATTGGAAACTTTCAGTTGATGGTACTCTTTTGGACGATGTATTTCACCTCATGAAAATATGTAAATGCTTTACAACTACTTGTATAAGTTTTCTTAATTAGGGCCGACAGTTGATGTATATGGAATAGGTTTGGACTCCTCTGGGTCTCTTTTCAAATATTGATGTCCCCTGTATTAATCCATATCCCTTGACCGACAGTCAGCAGGAGATGAGTGCAGGTGTTTGATGTAGAAAGGCATTATATATCTGCGGTCGATGGTGTTCTGTTGGTCGAGGTATTTTTCCCAATACTGCAGGTTTAGCTCTTTGTACCTTTAGGTTTTGGTATAGGTTAGCGGTGTGTCTGTTAGGTTTATTAGTTTTTTGGTTTTTAGATTAGGAATTTTTTATAAGTTCTGTAATATAAAGAAAAAATATTTAGAAAGTTAAAAAAAATAAAGAAGATACATACATAACTAAATAGAAATATATATATATATATATATAACTATATATATATATATATATATATATATATATATATATATATATATATATATATATATTGTATTTTTATAAGTTCTGTAATATAAAGAAAAAACATTAAGAAAGATAAAAAATAAAATAAGATACATACTGTACATAACTAAATAGAAATAATAATATATATATATATATATATATATATATATATATATATATATATATATATATAATTTTGTTTTTTTCTTGGAGGGAACTCTTATTGCGGGCTCATGGCCTTTGGTTCCTTCTTCTTCGCAAAAAAAAAAAAAAAAAATATATATATATATATATATATATATATAAATATATATGCAGGTGTAAATGTATATATGCAGATATGTGTGTGTGTATTGTATGTATGTATGTATAGACATGTATGTGTATGCACATGTGTATGTATGTATGTATATAGATGTATGTGTATGTACACACACTCAAAAAAGTATCGTTACATCTTCTCCGTGATACAAACTGCAAACTGACACCACGAATGAAACGTTTGATAACAGCCTCCCTCCAGCCCTACCGAGACAGCTGGATTGTTCAGTATGAAATCGGACCCCCCTATAACGATATTTTTTTGAGTGTGTGTACATATGTGTATACGCATGTATATGGGTACATTCATATATTTACCCTAATGACCAGGAGCTTTGGCCCCGAAGGTCGAAAAAAAAAAAAAAAAAAGGCAGCCCAGTTTACAGTGTGTTGAGAGAGAGTTCCAGACAGAGGAGTTTTGGTGAGTTAGCTCTGAGCTGTGTGTTTCGCAAGTGAACAGTCAATGAATCAGTGACAGACTTAGTCAAACAGTGAGTGTAATCAGTGAAGGGCGGAGCAGTTAAGCAGAGTCGGTGTGAGTTAGCCAGTGAATGAGTAGTAGTGAGCGCAGAATAGAACTAACATGGAGGAGAAAAGTCAGTGTTTGCAAGTGGACCTCAGCTGTGCCTAGAAGGAATTAAACCCAGAAACGTTCATATGCCTTTGATTAACCGCCTGATCTGTCTACGTGTCTTTCCCTACGTATCAAGAAACCCTAAAATTGTAACAACTGGTGTCAGGAACGAAAAGAATCCTACAGTTGTAGTAACTGGTGCCACGAGTGGAACGAATCATACGTTTTTAATATTTGGTGTCAGGTATGGGGATACATTTGAGAGGTAGAGACATATGTAGGCTATAGGATGCCAAAATAGTGGTTGAGTCTCTGTCAGATAGGCTATATTCTTAGTGTTGAAAGCACAGGAAGAATGAAAGATAGACTCGCAGTGTTAAGGCCCCAACAAACAAACGATATGTGTAGATCAACAAAAAGAAACCGGAATACAACACTGTCCAGGACTGGAGGAACAACTATGTGGGGAGAGACAGAAGCTTCTCCAGCTAGGAGAGGAGCAGGAGGATGGGATCAGGAAACTGAAACAACAACGAGAGGTGGCATACAGCAAGGCACAGAGAATAAGCGACCAGATAAGAAAAATGAGGGAAGAGTATTCACATAGGTACCCAGTGATCAAGCCTACATCTTTTCTATCCTTAATGACCTAGAGCAGCTTGTACAGCAACGTACCCATATCCCTAACGACCTTGGAGAGAGTTCCAACATACTTGACCTCTTCTTAATAGCTAATCCTTCTGCTTATGCTGTTAATCTTTTCTCTCCACTGGGCTCCTCCGATTACAACCTATCACTTCACCTGTCCTATCGCTCCAGTTAGGCCTGTGGTCCCTCCCAAGAAACAGCGGTTATGGCAGTCTGGAGTTGCTGACTGGGAGGCCCTCAGGCAGTACTTCTTTGATTTTCTCTGGAATTATTGTTACTTTCGTGGCCGAGAGCCATCTGAGTGTGCCTTCCCCATTACAGAGTTATTTTCTTGGCATGGAAGCATGCATTATTGTCTTATCCTGTGACTAAGGGGGAAAAAAATGATTTAACCGCTCTTCTTCTAATGCTGCCCACAGCAAGGAGAAGGCCTACAAAAGGTTTTGGAGCCAACCCACCCCTGAATCTCATTTATGTTTCTGCCTGGAATCATGCTAAGTCTGTTCTTTGCTACAGAATAATTCAGTTCGTACTAAATGGTCTGAACTCTCCAAATCATATTCCCCGCATTCCTTCTGGCACCTTACCAAAAACCTTTCTAACAACTTTACCTTATCATCCTTCCCTCCTCTTTTCCACTCTGATGGCTTTGTAGCTGTTTCTTCTAATGATAAATCAGAACTCTTCACTCAGATTTTCTCCTCCAATTCCACCTTAGGGAAACCCGGTGCTGTGCCTCCATCACTTCCTCCCTCTGACATCCTCATGGTTGATATTAATATTTCTTCAGCTGATGTACTATATTTTCTGCCATCAGTGGCCTCAATACTAACAAGGCATATAGGCCTGATGGGGTCCCTCCTGTTGTTTAAAATAACTGTGCTTCAGTGCTTGTACCCTGCCTAGTAAACTCGTTTGCCTTTTTCTGTCAACTTGTACCTTTCCTTCTTGTTGAAAAAGTGCTCTCATTCAGCCTGTTCCAAAGAAGAATGACAATTCCTAGCCGTCTAACTTTTTTTTTTTTTTTTTATGCGAGGAAGAAGGAATCAAAGGCCACGAGCCCGCAGTAACAGTTCTCTCCAAGAGAAAAACAAAATACAATAGAGAGCCAAATTCAAGATCCGATCATTTTGAGATGCCTGGACACACTACGTTTGAAAGACTAGAGATCATAGGCAGAAGGAAATACAGACAGAGGGAGACAGTTTCAGAGCTGACCTGTTGCATAAATGAAAGACTGGGAGTAACGGTTAACTCTTGCATTAGAGAGTTGGACAGAAAAGGGATGAGAGTTTGCTGCCAGACGGGTGCTACGCGCCCGTCGTAGAGGAATGCAAGCAGACAGTTCAGAGGAGCAGTGACCATTAAAGTAGCGATAGAAAAGAGATAAAGATGCAACAGTGCGGCGAAGAGACAGAGGTTGAAGGGAGTCAGTAAGAGGAGGAGAGTTAATGAGACGAAAAGCCTTTGACTCCACCCTATTGAGAAGAGCTGTATGTGGGGAGCCTCCCCACACATGAGAGTTGTACTCCACACAGGGGCGGATAAAACCCCTGTATAGAGTCAACAATAGTGCAGGGGTAAAGAAAGAGCGGAGTCGGCTTAGCACACCCAATCTCTTGGAAGCAGATTTTACAAGAGATGTAATATGATCTTTCCAAGATAAGTCCCAGTAAATGAAACCCCAAGCATGTTCAAGGATGATGCAGGATTAATCGGAATATTATTAAACATTAGTGGGTATACCTGTGGAAGATTTTGTCGGGTTGATAGGTGTAAGAACTGAGTCTTAGATGCATTAAAGACAACCATATTATTTTTACCCCAGTCAGAGATATGAGCCAAGTCAGACATTAGGTGTGCCATAGCCTCATCCCTTGTTTCTTGAAGTAACTGTTGAGATGGGCGTTGCGGGAACCGAATGGAAAGGTGAAGGGTGGAGTCATCAGCGTATGAGTGGATAGGGTTAGATGTACAGTTTAGAAGATCATTGATGAATAAAAGGAAGAGAGTTGGTGATAGGACAGAGCCCTGAGGAACACCACTGTTGATAGATCTAGGAGAAGAACGATGGCCGTCTACGACAGCAGCTATAGAACGACCAGAAAGGAAGCTAGCGATGAAGGCACAGATAGAAGGATAGAAACCGTTGGAGGGCAGTTTGGAAATTAAAGATTTATGCCAGACTCGATCGAAAGCCTTTGAGATGTCAAGTGCAATGGCAAAGCTTTCGCCAAAGTCCCGAAAGGAGGATGACCAGGAGTCTGAAAGGTAGGTGAGAAGATCGCCAGTGGAGCATCCCTGACGGAACCCATACTGACGATCGGAAAGAAGGTTGTGATAGGAAAGATGCCTTAAAATTTTTCTATTAAGAATTGACTCGAAAACTTTTGAAATACAGGACGTTAAAGCAATTGGACGATAGTTGGAGGGTTGGGAGTGGTTCCCCTTCTTTGGGACTGGCTGAATGAGAGCAAACTTCCAGCAAGAAGGGAAGGTACAAGTTGACAGACAAAGGCGAAATAGTTTGCCTAGGCAGGGTGTAAGCACAGAAGCACAGTTTTTGAGAACAACAGGAGGGACCCCATCAGGCCCATATGCCTTGTTAGTACTGAGGCCAGTAATGGCAGAAAATACATCAACTGAAGAAATTTTAATGTCAGCCATGAGGAAGTCAGAGGGGGGAAGTGATGGAGGAACAGCACCGGAATCGTCTAAGGTGGAATTGGAGGAGAAAGTCTGTGCGAAGAGATCTGCTTTATCAGTAGAAGAAATAGCTACAGAACCATCAGAGTAGAAAAGAGGAGGGAAGGATGATGAGGTAAAGTTTTTAGAAAGATTTTTGGCAAGGTGCCAGAAGGAGCGGGAAGAATTCGAGTTGGAGAGTTGAGAGCATTTAGTATGGATGAAATTATTTTTAGTAGAGCGAAGAACAGACTTTGCACGATTCCGGGCAGAAACGTAAAGATTATGTGATTCAGGGGTGGGTTTGCTCCGGTACCTTTTGTAGGCCTTCTCCTTGTTGCGGACAGCATTAGAACAAGCGTGATTAAACCAAGGCTTTCTTGCGTTAGTCAAAGGATATGAGAAAGGAATGTATGCTTCCATGCCCGAGAGAATAACCTCCGTGTCGCAAGGCACACTCAGATGGCTCACGGCCATGGAAGCAATAATCATTCCAGGGAAAATCAAAGTACTGCCTGAGGGCCTCCCAGTCCGCGGCTCCAAAATGCCAGAGAGGCGACGTTTCCCTGGAGGGTCCATGAGGCCGTACTGGAGGCGATAGGACAGGTTAAGGTAATAAGGTTGTGATCGGAGGAGCCCAACGAAGAGAAAAGATTAACAGAGTAAGCAGAAGGATTAGTTGTGAGGAAGAGGTCAAGTATGTTGGAGCTCTCTCCAAGGCGGTCAGGGATACGGGTAGGGTGCTGTACAAGCTGCTCTAGGTCATTAAGGATAGAAAAGATGTAGGCTTGTTCACCAGGTGGATCCGTGAAAGGAGAGGAGAGCCAAAGGTGGTGGTGAACATTGAAATCTCCAAGAATGGAGATTTCAGAGAAAAGAAATGGACAGAATGTGTTCCATCGTAGAAGTAAGATAGTCGAAGAATTTTTGATAGTCAGTAGAAGTAGGGGATAAGTAAACAGCACAGATATATTTAGTCTGAGAATGACAGGAAAGCCGAAGCCAGAGAGTGGAGAATTCAGAAGAATCAAGTTCAGGAACGAGAGCAAGATAAGTCGTTGCGTATGTATACACAACAGCCACCTTTGGCTTTGAAATGTAAGTATAGAGAAAGTAGGAGGATACAGAAAAGGGTTTGCTGTCAGTTGCCTCAGACAGTTGAGTCTCCGTTAGAAAAAGAAGGTGAGGTTTAGAGGAGGAGAGGTGGTGCTCAACAGAGCGAAAGTTAGATGAAAGGCCGCGAATGTTGCAGAAATGAAGAAGAAGAGAGTCAGACTGTGGTTCCAGGCACCTCGAGTCGTCACCGGGAGAGGGGCAGATGGCGGGGGCATTTATGGTCCCCCCCCTGGGGACTCCGAGGCTGGGTGAATTGACGCCATTTTGGTGAATTTTGAATAGGAAGTGTAGTGTGTACTGTGCATGTAGTTTGGTGAAGATAGATAGAGAAATTTGTACTGGAGAGCATGCTGGCCTACTCTCTGTGTAACTGAGACACTGAAAAAGTTCAGCAAAGGGGGATGGTCAGGAACTAGTCCTGAGGGCTGATGAAACGGGAGCTCCAGCACTCCCTGTCATCAGCTTTCCATCCACCTCGGGAGTACTGCCCTGCTCGACTGGTGCTACAGTCTACTCCTCTGAAACTACCGCCCAGTTGCTTTAATATCCTGTATATAAAGGTTTTAAAATCTGTTCTTAAAAAATTAAAAAATAAATAAACAACTTTCCTATCACAGCCTTCCTTCCTGGGTTCCGCCAGGGATGGTCCACTGGCAATCTTTTCACCTTCCTTTCAGACTCCAGGTCATCCTTCTTCTCGGAACTTTGGCGAAAGTTTTGTCATTGCACTTGACATCTCAAAGGTTTTCGATTGAGTGTACCATAAATCTTTTATTTCCAAACTGCCTCCTTACGGTTTCTATCATATGTGTTTTCATCTCCAGCCTCCATTCTAGTCGTTCTATAGCAGCTGTTGTAGATGGCCACAGTTTTTCTCCAATTATCAATAGTGATTTTCCTCACGGCTCTGTCCTGTTACCAACTCTCTTCCTTCTATTTATCAGTGACCATCCACACCTTATGTCTAACCCTATCCATTCATATGGTGATGACTTTACCCTTCACCTTTCCATTCACTTCTTGCAGAATCCAGCAGCTGCTCTAAAAAACAAGGGGCGAGGCTATGTCACACCTAATGCCTGATTTGGTTCGTTATATGCCTCTGATTGGATAAATATAGTCTCATTTTTAAAGGATAAAACATTCAGTTCTTATCTTTCAACCGTTCAAAATCTTTCACAGCAATCATCATCATCTGCCATTTGAGTGTCCACTGCAGGACCGGCCTATCCCGACCGAAGTGGGGACGATACAGCCTAAGTATCTCTACCTAGTGCCTTCGGCTGTCTGGTAGACATTGTATGTAGGATGAGAAGTGCTTGTAAGTGTAACTGTAGTGTTGGAGTGGCTTTGGATGTGTGTGTAGTCGGCTCGTGCAAGCCAACTAGGTGCAAGCATACTTTATAGTATGCAACACTGGTTCAACCGCAGCACCCCTTATGTCCGCCAAAGCAGTACGTGGCCGGAAGAATGCTTCCAAAGTATATTACCCTGGCGGGATGCAAACGCTCGTTCTTCCATGTACGAAAATGCACACTTTACCACTGTACCACAGAGGCGTCTCGCAGCTATATTCTCTAAATTTTTAACAGTATTGAACTCAATCATGCATCATTAAATATAGTTGGGGTTTTATTTTTTCGGGATTTATCTTTGAATAATTATATTACCGATTTTTTAAGATCTGCTTCCAAGAGACTAGGTGTGCTAAGCCGACTCTCTTCTTTACCTCTGCAAAGTTATTGACTTTACAGTTGTGGCAATTGGTGTCAGGAGCAGAACGAATCCTATGTTTGTTTCATTATTTTCACGTTCAACAATTTTTGCTGCAGGCACAGAGGCGTACATGGGATATTTTTGGCATGTGTGTTATGTGGACGTCAGTTCTTTAAAGAGTGTATGTAAACATTGTCTTGAAATACAAAGGGAACCTTTCGGGTTGTGATCAAGGACCTCATGGCACCTGAGCACAGATGCAACCTGCTGGGAAAAGCCACAATTTCTCACTGGACCAGGAGGAAGGGACGATTCTTCACAGGGTGATGAACGATTTCACTTACCTGATCAAGTTGTTGGCTTGTGAGTTCAAAGTTGTCTCTTTCCACATTTTAAAGAATTTCCCCAAGTTCCATTGGTTCCCTGCCCTGTGCCTTTCTGACTTCTTCAGCTATTTCTTATATTTAATTCTCTCTCTTATTTTTCCCCCTGCTGCAAGGATACTTGTAACATAAAATGATTTCGCTATGCATTTAATAATGCATTTAATAATGCCTCTTTGTCACCGATAGCTTTGAAAGTTTTCAGTAGAGTGTTGTTAAATAGGTTGGAGCCGGTGGTTGAGGGTATTCTGAGGGATGAACAGGCTGGTTTTAGAAAGGGACGTGGTTGCAATGATCAGATCTTTATAGTTAGGCATTTGATGCAGCAAGTTAATGAAATGAGAGTACCGTTAAGTCTTTGTTTTGTTGATTTTGAAAAGGCTTTTGATAGTGTTTCGAGAGAGACTATGGGGAAGATCATGAGACATTATGGAATACCAGAGGAGTTTGTGAGGGTCATTATGAACATGCATGAGGACACATTTTGTAAAGTGATGGTTGATGGTTGTCTGAGTGATTCGTTTGAAGTCAAGTCCGGAGTAATTCAAGGTGGTGTTCTATCGCCTTTACTATTTATATTGGTCATTGATTACATTATGAAACGCGTTGGAACAGAAACCGGTGCAGGTATACTTTGGAAAGAGAACAGGAAACTTTTGGATTTAGATTATGCAGATGATATAGTTTTGATTTGTGATGGGCCAGAAGAGATGCAGAAAGTGTTGGACTGTTTGGTGAGTGAAGGTCGCAAGGTGGGTTTGGTTATTAATTGTGGAAAAACTGAAATAATCAATATGAATATGGAAAATGCGCAGGAATGTGTAATTGGAGGTATGGTTGTAAAGCAAGTTGATAGGTTTAAATATTTAGGTACTTATTTAGCCAAGGATGGTTCTTTGAACTTTGAATTCGAGGAAAGGTTAAAGAAGGCTAATCAGGCAATGGGAATGCTTAAAAATATTTGGAATAATAACAATTTTTCTGTGCATACAAAAATCAAACTTTATAAGGTAATGGTTAGGAGTATCTTAATTTATGGACACGAGTCTTGGTACAGCACAGTGACTATGGAAAATAAATTCTTGCTGTTTGAAAACAAAGCACTTAGAAGAATATTAGGAGTTAAGTGGTGGGAAAGGATACCAAATAGTAGAATTAGAGAAATAACGGGAGTGCAGCCGGTCGATGGATATGTTAGGTTCTCACGATGGAAGTGGCTAGGACATGTGTATAGGAGACAGGGAATAGTACGAGGTACACCAGGGTGGGTGGCACTTGGTAGGAGAGGTAGAGGAAGGCCAAAAGAGACGTGGGTGAGGACAATGAGACGGGAAGCTGGAGATGAGTGTTGGGGAGATCTTGAGGAGTTAGCACAAGATAGGATGTGGTGGTGTGAGTTCATCGAGGCCCTATGCATTCCCGAGGGTGCCACAGGAAATGATTGATTGATTGATTGATTTATGACAAGGGTATGAGAGCATCCTAGCATTCTTTCAAATAATGTCATTCACCTTTGGCATCGAAATGATGCTTTAGTTTTGATCATTTCTCCAGCAAGAAGACAGATTATTTAGCCTCAGTTGTTGCTTAAGAGTATGGGTAGGTATGTAGATGTACCCATAAATCCTTAAAACGTAAATGTTTCTTCAGTGGAGTTAGTGAATTTGATTTGTTCTGCAATGAGACTAAGAACTAAACTAAAAGGGCACAGTTAGCCTGGGGAGAGGTTCTAGAATAATTATTTGCAGCTACTAATTTGGCTTTCCCCGGAAAACAGCTAACAAAAAAGACGAACAAGAAGCCTCAGACAAGGACTGAGCAAAAGATGACGGCCAAGGTCCGGACAAAGGACAAGGTACGGGTTGCGACGTGGAATGTAAGGGGTGCGAATGATGAGGTGAGAGAGAGAGAGATTGTCCAGATGCTTGAGGGTACGAAAGTGGATGTATGTGGAGTAACTGCAACTAAGTGGAGAGAAGAGAGTGTGAGAGATTGGGAGTATGGATAGGGTATATGTGCAGGATAAGGTGAGAATGAGAGGGCAAAACAAGAAGTGTGTATTGTTGTGAGTTAAAGATGGAAGAAGAACATAAGAGAGTATCTATCAGTTGGTTCAAGGATTGTGTGGGTAAGATTGAAAGTTGGAATACAAATGTGGGCGATTGTGTGTGTGTGTGTGTGTGTGTGTGTGTGTGTGTGTGTGTGTGTGTGTGTGTGTGTGTGTGTGTGTGTGTGTGTGTGTGTGTGTGTGTGTATGCGCCAACACAAGATCATGCAAGTATAGTGAGAGAAGAGTTCTGGACAAATGTGGAAGTGTGCATGGAAAAGTTCAGAAGGAATGAGAGTGTTTTTGATTGGTAATATGAATTGTAAAGTAGGGAATGTGAAGGTGGATGGAATAGTTGGTGAATGGGGTGTGCCTGCTGAGATAGATGAGAATGGCAGTGCGTTAGTGGACATTTGTGCCGGAAGGGGGTTGGTATAGCCAATACCCTCTTCAGGCACAAAGTGATCCACAGGTATACATGGCGAGTATTGTGAAGAGTGGGTGGTGAACTGAATGAAAGGAAGGCAATGATTGATTATATGTGTGTGGACGAAAGGATGCGAAGATGTGTAATGGATGCAAGAGCTTATTGAGGTTGGGGGAGTGGACTTTCTGACCACCACTTGGTGGTGGCCAGAATCAAGATCCAAGTAAGATGGAGAAATAGAAGAAGGGAAGGACGGGAGGGAGTAGTAGTTGAAAAGAGAGTGGGAAGGTTACAAAAGGATGAGAAAAAGGTAGAATATAAGAGAGAAGTGGAGGAACGATTGGGTAAATATGAATTGGAGCAGATGGGGGACATGGAAGGTGTGTGCAGGATATTCACAGAAGAAATCTGTGCGGCATGTGATGTGGTGTGTGGGGTGAAGAGAAGACGGAAGGGGGTGTAAGGAACAGCATGAAGGAATGAAGAGATGAGACAGGCAGTGGCACAAGAGATGAATGCATACAATGAATGGATGAGAAATACGGGCGTGGAAGAAGTTGACAGGCGGGAGAGAGAGTTATATGTAGAAGAGAGAGGTGAAAAGATTATTAAGAGAGATTAAGAAGAGAGTGGATGAGGAATTTGGAAGGAATTTGAGTGTAAAGAGGAAAGACTGTAAGAAAATTTTCTGGAAAGAGGTGAAGAGAGTAAGACAGAGTGGCAGTGAAGTTAGTAGGGGAGTGGAAGATAAAAATGGTAGATTACTAGTGGAGAAGGGAGAAAAAGTGGGCAGATGGAGAAACACTTTAAGAAATTGTTGAACATAGAGAGTGGAAGTAATGTGAGTATAAATGGCTGGGGAATGGCTGGGAGAAGGAGGGAGGTGAGAAGACAGGAACAAATCGGTAGGGTAGAAGTTGTGGAAGCAATGAAGAAAGTCAAATTGGGGAAAGCCCCAGGAATGGATCGAGTGTGTGGTGAAATTCTGAAGCATGGAGGAGAGATAGTAGTAGAATGGATGTGGAAGATGTGCGGATTGGCCTGGAAGGAAGGTAGAGTCCCGGAGGATTGGAAGTTAGGTATAATTATTCCCTTGTACAAAGGAAAAGGGGAACAAAAGAAGTATGTGGTAATCAAAGGGGCATTTGTCTTCTTAGTGTAATAGGAAAAGTGTATAGTAGGATACTTATTGACAGAGTTAGGAAAATAACAAAGGAATTAGTTGGAGAAGAACAGAGAGGCTTTAGGAAGGGAAGAGTTTGTGTAGATCAGATATTCATTCTTAGATCTTTAGTGGAAAAGTTTGTAGAGATAGGAAAGAAGTTGTATGCGGCCTTCATGGATTTGGAGAAAGCATATGACAGGGTGGATAGACAAGGATTATGGAAAGTATTAAGAATATATGGAGTAGACTGGAAGTTGTTGAATGCTGTGAATAGTATGTATGATGATGCTAAGGTTGCAGTGCATGTGGATGGTGAACTGGGTGAATTTTTCTCTTTGAAGGTTAGATTGAAACAGGGATGTGTCATGTCTCCATGGTTGTTCAATCTGTACATGGATGGGGTAATAAAAGACGTACAAGGTAGGGCAGTGGATGTTGGAGTGGCCCTAGTGAGAGAGGGTAGTGTTTGGGAACTCCCTGTACTGTTGTTTGCAGATGATACTGTGTTGTTAACCGAAGACGAAGGGGAGCTGCAAGGCTTGGTGGATGAGTTTGGGAGAGTGTGTAAGTAAAGGAATCTAAAGGTGACTGTAGGGTAGAGTAAAGTGATGGTCTTTGACAGAGGTGAAGTCAGTGAATGTACAGTGAGGTTGGATGGTGAAGAAATGGAAAATGTGAGTACGTTTAAGTACTTGGGGAGTGTGATAAGTAAGGATCGAAGTTTGGAGGGTGAAGTGCTTGAAAGGGTACAAGAAGGAAGAAAGGTTGCTGGTTCCTTGAAAGCAGTGATAAGAAACAGGGAAGTGAGCATGGAAGTGAAAAAGTTACTACATGACAGTATTGTGATACCAGCTCTACCGTATGGGAGTAAAGCTTGAACGTTGTTGGAGGGACACAAGTCAAGAGTGACAGCAGTGGAAATGAGTTATTTAAGAGGAGCCTGTGGAGTCACATGGAGAGAGAGGCTGACAAATGAGGATATAAAGGAGCATTGTGGTGTGGATGTGATAGGAAGTGTTAGGAGGAACACACTTAGGTGGTTTGGTCATGTGGAGAGGATAGAGAGTGAGAGACTGACGAGGAGAGTGTGTGAGTGAGGTGGAGGGCGGGAGAGGGAGGGTGAGGCCGAGGATGAGATGGAGGGATGGAGTGGAGAGGTATATGAGAGAAGGGGGTGTGAGTTGGAAGCAGGGCAGTGAAATGGCGGAGGAAAGGGCGACGTGGAGGCGATTTGTTTGTGGCCACCCCGTACGGGATTAAGGCGTCTGGCAATAGATTGATAGACAGATGCTAATTTATCGGACAGCAGTGCTTATCCGTTTTTAATGGGCGGAAAAAATACACATGGCTCCTTATTCGTGATCAAATAAGGAAATATATGAATATGATGTTTTGATGGCTTAGTTGGATCACTAGCTTCCCAGACACCGGTCTGACAATATATTTATTGCAATGGATTCACTCTCATGGTATAAGCAAAAGTGAATATTGGTTGTAAAATTATCCCCTTCAGCTCAATTACATCTATATTTTATTCTTGTTGTTTTCTAAATATTTTGTGTGCTGTACGAGAGACGTTTCTAATTTAAAATGTGATATATACCCTACCCACATCCCTTCAGTACAGAAGGCTTCTCCTAGGCTGAGTGAGGTCGGGAATAGAAAAAAAAAAAAAAAAAAAAAAAAGAGCAATCGTAGTACGCAACCCGAACACCCCCGCCCACCAAATTGTCTTTTGGCTAAATATTTGACCTTCCTCTTGTACATTAACTTTTAAAAGATTGTTTTTAAAACTGAATTGCTTTCTTTTCTGACCCTTAATGCTATCACTAAAAGTTTTGTTTAAATCAGGCCATAACTGTTTCCATTACCTTTGACCTTGGACCTTTCCCTGTGACCTGGAAGTTTGAAGGATTTCTCTTAATTGTTTTCTTTTAATCTTGGCTTGTCAGGAACCCTCCCAAAACGTTTGGTCTGCATCATATAAAAACTGTTTAAGTTGATCCTAAAATGTGATCTTGATCTGAGAACGGTTGTCCAAAAAAAAAAGAAAAAAAAAAAATGCTTACCCGTTCATTAATCATCAACTGTTTCCTCAAGGTTGGTTAAAATAAAATATTTGGAGTTATTTTGTTGGCAAACACATAAATGGATTGAAGTTTGACTTTACCCAAAGACCTTAAGCACTGATTGATTGTTCTGAAAGTGGAACCACATTATTCCTGCATCACACTCAACTCGGTGTCGTATGCACGGAGTGACTTACGCAGGAAGTTGCAATTCTCTTCTCTATTTAGCCTGAATTAATCTAACCTAACCAAACCTAAACTAACCTAACCTTATCCTAGATCAATTTAACCGAAATAAACCAAAACTAAACTAACGTTAATTCACGAAATGACTGATTTAACAATCTGCCTGTAACACATACATACATTTATTAAATGTATATTATCTATGTATCGACCTATAGTTACCTATAGGCCCATAAAACCTTCAACTATCTCCCTGACACATGAATTTCATAAAATGTTGATAAAATGACACAATACTTGAGATATCATGCAGATACTTTCAGCACAGCAGCTAAAAGGGCACTCAGCTCATGCGCACTGAGTGGAACGGTAACTTTCAGCATAAGTCAATCCATGCATACGACGCCGGCTTCTAAGCTTAGCCTCAGTTTCATTTTTTTTAAATGTGTAAGTGTATTTGATGGAGGGAAAGTTAAGAGTAGGTAAGAGATGGGTGAGAGCTAGGAGGGTTAGGTGTGGCAGATAGGTTTTGAAAGTGAGTGAGTTGGATAAAAGAGAGAAAACGATAGAGTATCAGGAGAAATTGAAAGATGAGTGGAACGCAGTGAAAGATCGGGAAAATGGCAGTGTGGAGGAGGAATGGCAGTTGTTTAAGAGTGCTGTGGTGGGGTATGCAGAAGAGGTGTGTGGTGTGAGACGTGTGGGTGGTGGTGTAAGAAAAGGAAGTGAATGGTGGTGCAAGGAAGTAAGTATGTCTGTGGCTGAGAAGAGACGTGCATATGAAGTGTGGCTGCAGAGGAAGGATGAGATTTCATATGAAAGGTATAAGGAAAAGAGGAATAGGGTGAGAAGGGCTGTGCGTGATGCTAAAGTGGCAGCAGATGAGAGGTGGGGTAGGCGGCTGACAGAGAATTTTCAGCAGAATAAGAAAATGTTTTGGAAGGAGGTGAAAAGGCTGCGAAAGGGAGAGTCTGGGAAGGAAGAACGAGTAAAAGCAGAGGATGGAAGGATGTTAATTGAGATGGATGCAGTAAGGAAGAGATGGGCAGAGTATTTTGAAAGATTGTTAAATGTAGAGGAGGAAAGAGTGGCTGAGATTGTGGAGGATGGAAGGGTGCAAGGAATAAATGTGTTGGGAGAGTTGAATGATTCTTTGATCACGAAGAAGGAAGTGGAGAAGGCAGTAAAGGAGATGAAAACAGGGAAAGCTGCAGGTATGGATGGGTGTGCTGTGGAATGCCTGAAGGGTGATTAGAAAAATTGTTGAATGTGTGTTTTGTGAAAGGTATGGTGCCAATTGACTGGGCAAGTGCTTGTGTGGTCCCGTTGTATAAAGGCAAGGGTGATAAGCATGAATGTACTAGCTTTAGGGGTATAAGTCTGTTGAGTGTTGTAGGTAGGGTGTATGGTAGAGTGTTAATTATGAGAGTTAGAGAGGGTACAGAGGGAGTGATTGGTGATGAGCAGTTTGGCTTTAGGAGAGGGAGGGGATGCGTGGATCAGGTGTTTGCTGTGAGACAAGTGTGTGAAAAGTATTTAGCAAAAGGCAAGGATGTGTTTTGGGCATTTATGGATTTAGAGAAAGCGTATGATAGAATTGATAGGGAGGCTTTGCGGACTGTTTTAAGATTGTATGGACTTGATGGTAGGTTACTAAAAGGGGTGAAAAGTTTTTATGTAAATAGTAGAGTGTGTGTAAGAGTGGGAAATGCTGTGAGTGATTGGTTTCGAGTGAGAGTGGGGCTGCGACAGGGATGTGTGATGCCGCCTTGGTTGTTTAATATTTACATGGATGGTGTTGTAAGGGAGGTGAAAGTAAGAGTTTTAGGTGGAGGTCTGAGTCTGGTGAATGTTGATGGTGGAGAGTGGAATCTCAAGCAGCTGCTGTTTGCAGATGATACTGCACTGGTGGCTGATTCAGAGGAGAGATTGAGACAGTTGGTAGAGGAGTTTGGAAGGGTGTGTGAAAGGAGGAAATTGAAAGTAAATGAGACTAAGAGTAAAGTGATGAAGTGTACGAGGTTGGTAGATGGTAGGGGGATGAATATAGTTATGAATGGCGAATTGCTTGAGGAGGTAGAGTGTTTTAAATATCTAGGGTCACATGTTGCTGTGGATGGAAGAATAGATGCAGAAGTGAAGTTTAGAGTAAATGAAGTAGGAAAGGTGCTGGGAGGAATGAAAAAAGTATTTAGATGTCGTTAGCTTAGAATGGATGTAAAGAGAAGGCTGTATGAGGCTGTTGTGGTACCGACTGCGTTATATGGGGCTGAAACATGGAATATGGGTGTAGCAGAGAGAAAAAGTTTGAATGTAATGGAGATGAGGTGTCTGAGGAGTATGTGTGGAGTGACGCGTATGGATCGAGTGCGAAATGATGAAGTGTGAAGGAGAACTGGAGTTGTTCGGGAGATGGCTGGTAGAGTTGACCAGAGGGTGTTGCGATGGTTTGGGCATATGGAGAGAATGGATAATGAGCGATTGGTGGAAAAGATAACTAGATCTGATGTGAGAGGTGTAAGGCTGAGAGGAAGACCACGAATAGGATGAATGGACAGTGTGAAGAGAGCGCTGGATGCGAGAGGGATGTCTGTTGAGCAAGGAAGAGTGGCTGTGCGTGACAGAAATAAATGGAGAGAAATTGTGAATGAATAAGTGATGACGCAGCCCTGAGGGGATATTCTCCTGCATTTGGTCTGATCAGCTAGTCAGGTCAGGTGCGGGTAAGGGGATGGGTCTGTTATGATGTGGCAGGGGTAAACAGTTCTGCTGTCACGCCCTGCTGCGGATGTCACTGATTGCATTGCACAGTTGACCCTTGTGCGGTGTGGTGTGGTGAGGATCTGTCCGTTCTCCCCTTTGGGGCTAAGATGCGAATGTATGTGTTTGAATGGATGAGTAAATGGGGAGTGTGTCGTCCTGTCTAAGCTACCTCCCTTTCCTTGGGGGAAGCAGCCTGGGTATATAGATAGATAGATAGTATTTTGTTCAGTTAACTTTTGAACTAAACATGTGGCCTTGACGTTTTGTCGATAGGTAGATGAGGAGGTAGGTAAGTGCCACTTGCGTCAATATTGTGGATGATGCAGGGAATCATTGCCACCAGTGTTGGGTATCATAGATTACACTGTGTAAGAAACATAAACCAGTTTTTTGTTAATGTTGATTTTTACGCTATTTCTGATCAATGTCCGTGCGTAGATTCAGAATACGCTATTTGTTTTTGTGTAAATCTAGTGTTACAGGAATTATGTGACAACATATCTATCATAGAAGGACAGGAACTGCAACTTATTACCATTTTGAGAGAGAATGTCAAAGATTTTGTATATTGCCGGGTGTATATTATGAACTGGGTGTTTCAAAAGTCTCTCATTATTTTTTTAAATTCATTAAAATTACAGTTACAAGAGGAACTAAATGACAATTTGGTTGCTGAGTCTACGATTCACGAGAATTTTGATGGCATCAAACTTGGCTTCATAAGTCCACTGGAAAATCACTGGTACACCTCAACCTGGCCACCGCCTTTTTTGAAAGAAGCAAGCCACCATTTTACGCATTCTTGGTTGACATTGGACAACATTTCGCGGGTAACAGAAGCACACACATTCCTGTTCCATTCTTCTAGTGTGGGGAGTTTTCGCAGCTTGGTGGCATACGTTTTGCTCTTAATGTAGCCCTACAAAAAGGAGTCGCATGATGTGCGATCCGGCAAGTGAGCAGCCCATTTGATGGGACCACAGCGACCAATCCACCGATCTGGTAACTGCTCATTCAGAAATGAGCGAACGTCACGTGAGCAATGAGCAATGGCACCGTCTTGCTGGAAACTGAATTCTTGCATGTCAGCTACAGCTGACAGTTGCGGGATGCAGAAATCCTGAAACATACTAAGGTAATTGTCTGCGTTGATGTTCATGGAGTTTCCACCTTTATCCCGGAAGAAGAACAGACCAATCAGCCCACCTGAGGAGATGGCACACCAGACGACCAATTTTCAGTGTGTCCCTTTCATGTTTACAGATTTCCATAGGATTGTGAGTTCCCCAGATGCGGATGTTGTGGCGACTGATGCCTCCAGAAAGGTGGAAGAGAGCTTCATCACTGAACCACATGTCCTAAAGGATCGATGGGTCTGTTTCGTAATGATGCATCAGTGTCTCACACATCACCACCCGGCAATTGTAGTCTTGAGGTTCCAGCTTCTGAACCACCTGGATCTTGTACGAGTAAAGCTTGAGATCATGCCGCAAAATTCGTTGGATAGATGTCACGCTGATGTTCAGTTCCGCAGCTGCTCACCTAATGAACTTTTCTTGACACTAACAAAAGTTTCACGGAATGTTTCGACATTCTCCTCACTCAGCCCACTTCGAGGTCTTCCAGATCGGGGTATGTCCTTAACGAATCCGGTCTCCATAAACTTCTGATGGGTGGCGATGATGGTGCTGTCTGTAGACTGCCCAGAATCATCGCTGCACATTAACCACAGACTGAAAAACTTTCTGCCATGCGGCAATTTTACACCTCTGCTCTAGAGTCAACATGGTAGCAGAAGAAAAGGGTGCAAAACTTTAAATGTAGACTCAAAAAAATTCTCAGCTACTGAGTATGAGTTTATCACAAGATGAACGTCGTTGGTCGATTACCTGTAAAGAAAATTGAAAATCAAGTTAGTGAGGGACTTTTGAAACACCCAGTATAACTAAAAAATTAGCAGACAGTAACATCATCACTCGGAATGCAGGGCACATAGTGCCTAGAAATGCACTTCTGATCTTGACTTTCTTCTGTAGCTGTCATGACAATCACGCAACAATCCCCAAACGTAATGGCCCATCATTGCCTCGTTCAATCTGCCCTGATATCTGGTTTCCATCAGCAGAATGCCCCAGTGGAACCGTTCTCCATGCTCCTTGCTTACTGCACCCAAGTTGCTTTTGAAGAAATCAAGGTGGCAAGGCAGATAGTGTAAGTTGATTGAAATTCTGTATCCAAGCCAGTGGAATGCACCGATCAGGTCATCAACTAGCTGTGCAGAATTTGGTTTCCTCTGGTTGCCAAGAAAACCTTTCACAACGCCTCTGGAAGAATTCCAAGTGCACGTTTCATCACAGGTCATTTCACCCTCGAGTTCACAACTTGCAAGCGTTCTTTGAACTTGCGGCCCAGTGAGTATGCTAGCCATCACTTTTGCCCCGCTCAACTTGGGAAACATTAATCAGATATGCAGACACACATCGCCATCCTTGTCGATGGCTTTCACGAATTTTTTCACAAGACCAAGTTTTATGTGTAGCAGCAATAGCAATACCTCCTCTCTGGAGAACAGTAGAGTTCTCAAAACATTGCACAAGCCTGGTGTGAGACACTCTCTGAGAGGCCAGTCTTTCCTCATAAGATGTTCTGCATCGCTCCAGCTGTCCCACATGCATAAAAAACATGAGTACTTCATATAACCGCCTTGCATTCTGAGTAGGAACAAAATCATTTTGAAATCCCCACAAACCTCCCAGTTGTGACCCGAGTACTTGAATTTTGTCAGATAAATCTTCACATTCTTATAGCCTTCTCTCATCTCCACAGAATGTGCAACTGGAATTGATGGGAGTTCGTTGCCGTTATGCAAAAGTACAACTTTTAGACTCTTCATGGAACTGTCGATGAAGAGTCACCATCCTGAGGCCTTGTAATCCACTCCCATGGCTTGGAACAAACCCTTAACATCAAAACAATAACACAACAAGGTTTCTTCACAAAATTTGAAGAAGGATGCAGACTTGCCATGACAATTCCTATAACTCGACTTGCAACTGGGATCCAACAAATTCCATTCACTTAGACGTGCCGGCAGCAGCTCAGCAATGGACTTGGTGAGTCCTAAATCTCGGACCAAGTCATCCAATTCTTGCTGATTGGGAAAGTGGAGTGTCTCCGGAACATTCTCCAACATACAATTTATCATCACTTTCTCCTCCATCATCGACGATGTCCTTATGGTGAGAGACAACTTCCGTGTCCGCAGGAGGGACAGGAATCGCCAGCTCATCGTTGTGAGACACTGGAGATATCAAAGAAGGCAAAATTGGTTATACAATGTTCTTTCTGCCCTTAATGCTCTTTGCACTACTTATATCAACGATGCAAAAATAACAATCATCAACGTGAATCGAAGTCTCTTGCCGCACTCTCAGAACTGCATCTTCTTTCTCGCTCTTCATAGTCAAGCTTCAAGCCAGAGCGACAGCTACCACAAGTGTAGTGTGGAGCCCAATCCTTATCTTGATAGCCCAATGGCACGCCAAAAATTGTTTTGTATGCACGAGCAAATTTGGTATCAAAGTGGATTTTATGTTTGACCATCATCTGTCCAATATACGTATTCACTACACACATATCAAAATGTATTGACTGACAGCTTGCAAGAACGTTTATTGGTCATCTATCTATCTATATATCTATTGCCAGACGCCTCAATCCCGTTTGGGGTGGCCACAAACAAATCGCCTCCAAGTCACCCTGTCCCCCGCCATTTCACTGCCCTGCTCCCAACTCACACCCCCCTCTCTCATATACCTCTCCACCCCATCCCTCCATCTCATCCTTGGCCTCCCCCTCCCTCTTCCCCCCTCCACCTCACTCACATACACTCTCTTCGTTAGTCTTTCACCCTCCATCCTCTCCACATGGCCAAACCACCTCAGTGTGTTCCTCATAACACTTCCTATCACATCCACATCCACACCACAACGCTCCTTTACATCCTCATTCGTCAGCCTGTCTCTCCATGTGACTCCACAGGCTTCTCTTAAATAACTCATTTCCACTGCTCTCACTCTTGACTTGTGTCCTTCCAACAATGTCCAAGCTTCACTTCCGTACGTTAGAGTTGGTATCACAATACTGTCATGTAGTAACTTTTTCACTTCCATGCTCACTTCCCTGTTTCTTATCACTGCTTTCAAAGAACCAGCAACCTTTCTTCCCTGCTGTACCCTTTCAAGCACTTCATCCTCCAAACCTCCATCCTTACTCATCACACTACCCAAATACTTAAACGTACTCACATTTTCCAATTCCTCACCATCCAACCTCGCTGTACATTCACTAACTTCACCTCTCTCAAAGACCATCACTTTACTCTTCCCTACATTCACCTTTAGGTTCCGTTTCTTACACACTCTCTCAAACTCATCCACCAAGCCTTGCAGCTCCCCTTCGTCTTCACTCAACAACACAGTATCATCTGCAAACAACAGTACAGGGAGTTTCCAAACACTATCCTCTCTCACCAGGGCCACTCCAACATCCACCACCCTACCTTGTACCTCTTTTATTACCCCATCCATGTACAGATTGAACAACCATGGAGACATGACACATCCCTGTTTCAAACCAACTTTCAAAGAGAAAAATTCACTTTGTTCACCATCCACACGCACTGCAGCCTTCGCACCATCGTACATACTCTTCACAGCATTCAACAACTTCCTATCTATTCCATATATTCTTAACACTTTCCACAATCCTTGTCTATCCACCCTGTCATATGCTTTCTCCAAATCCATGAAAGCCGCATACAACTTCTTTCTCTTCTCTAGAAACTTTTCCACTAAAGATCTAAGAATGAATATCTGATCTACACAACCTCTTCCCTTCCTAAAGCCTCCCTGTTCTTCTCCAACTAATTTCTCTGTTCTTTCTCTAACTCTGTCTATAAGTATCCTACCATACACTTTTCCTATTATACTAAGAAGACAAATGCTCCTATGATTACCACACACTTCTTTTTCCCCTTTTCCTTTGTGCAAGGGAATAATTATACCTGACTTCCAATCCTCCGGGACTCTACCTTCCTCCCAGGCCAATCTGCACATCTTCCACATCCATTCTACTACTATCTCTCCCCCATGCTTCAGCATTTCACCACACACTCCATCAATTCCTGGGGCTTTCCCCGATTTAACTTTCTTCATTGCTTCCACAACTTCTATCCTACTGATTTCTTCCTGTCTTCTCACCTCCCTCCTTCTCCCAGCCATTCCCCAGCCACTTATACTCGCATTACTTCCATCCTCTACGTTCAACAATTCCTTAAAGTGTTCTTTCCATCTGCTCACTTTTTCTCCCTTCTCCACTAGTAACCTACCATTTTTATCTTTCACTCCCCTGCTAACTTCACTTCCACCCTGTCTTACTCTTTTCACTTCTCTCCAGAACATTTTCTTACAGTCACTCCACTTTACACTCAAATTCCTTCCAAATTCCTCATCCACTCTCTTCTTAATCTCTCTTAATAATCTTTTCACCTCTCTCTTTCTTTCCACATATAACTCTCTCTTCTGCCTCTCAACTTCTTCCACGCCCCTATTTCTCATCCATTCATTGTATGCTTTCTTCTTTTGTGCCACAGCCTGTTTCACCTCTTCAGTCCACCACGCTGTTCCTTGCACCCCCCTCCGTCTTCTCTTCCTTCCACACACCACATCACATGCTGCACATATTTCTTCTGTAAATATCTTACACACACCTTCCACGTCTCCCATCTGCTCCAATTCATATTTGCCCAATCGTTCCTCCACTTCTCTCTTATACTCTGCCTTTTTCTCATCCTCTTGTAACCTTTCCACTCTCCTTGCAACTACTCCTTCCTCTCGTCTTTCCCTTCTTCTATTCCTCCATCTTACTTGCATTCTAATTCTGGCCATCACCAAGTAGTGGTCAGAAAGTCCACTCCCCCAACCTCTATACACTCTTGCATCCTTTACACATCTTCGCATCCTTTCATCCACACACACATAATCAATCATTGCCTTCCTTTCATTCAGTTCACCACCCACCCTTCTCATCACTCGCCATGTATACCTGTGGTCATTCTCATCAATAAGAACGCCTTTAGAAACAGCTCAAAAACACGTCAACCTGCCAAACTAGCAACGTAAGACTGGATCATCGAATGAACTGACTCAATCCGCGTTGCATGATGCATTAATGGCCATATCAGTGACATCTGAATGGATGCAGATGGTGTGTGTGTGTGTGTTCTTACCTAATTGTATCTTTACCTTTACAGGAATGAGTCAAGCTCGAACTGTCCCGTGTCTTAAATCATATTTATCGTACATATCCTTAAATTTGAGAATTGTTTTAGCACAAACTATTTCATTCGGTAGTGCATTCCACTGATCAATTGCTCTGTTTGGGAAACTGAATTTCCTTACGTCTTTATCACCTCTCTTCTTATGCAGTTTTTTGCAGTGTCCTCTTGCTGATGCTTCCCCATATGTTAAGTAATCATTTATGTCTATTATCTCCTTCCCTGATATGCATTTATATAGCATTATCATGTCACCTCTTTTCCTTCTCTCCTGTAGTGTTGGTAGATTCAGTTTATTTAGTCTTTCTTCGTAGCTTAGATCCCTTAAGCTTGGTATCCATCTTGTAGCGGCCCTTTGAACTTTTTCAATATTGTCTATGTGTTTCTTGAGATGAGGACTCCAGACTAATGATGCATACTCCAGGGTTGGTCTGATGAATGATGTTATTATCCTTCTTAGCATGTCTTCATTTATGTATGTGAATGCTATTCTCATATTTGCAAGCAGTAAATACATGTTCCGTACCTTCTCACTGAATTGGTCAGCCGGAGATAGTCTTTTATTGATAATCACACCTGGATCCTTCTCTCTGATGTGTGTAGGGTTTTATTTCCTAACGTATAATCCCAATCAGGTCTTTTTCCACTTTTACCAAACTTGATTTCATGACACTTGTCCACATTGGATTCCATTTAACATATATTATTCCATTCATGAAGTTCATTTAATTCTTCTTGTAGCTCTTTACAAGAGTCTGTGTTAGTAATTCTCCTTTGTATTTTTGCATCATCTGCAAACATATTTAGATAGCTTTCATTTCCAGTGTTACTGTTTATATAATTTATGTACACTAAAAACATGATTGGTGCCAGCACTGAACCCTGTGGTACTCCGCTAGTCACTTCTTTCCATGATGGGTAGTTTCCCCTTAGTACTGTTCTCATTTCTCTTTTTTTGAGAAAATCTTGCATCCAACAAAACAGTTTGCCTCGAATTCCTCCTTGATGGTACAGTTTCCATAAAAGTCTTTGGTGTGGTACTGTGTCAAATGCTTTCTTGAAATCTAAATAGATACTATCCACCCATTCTTCTCTTTCCTGTATTGTGTATGTTACTCTGTCATAGTAGCTCAACAGATTAGTAACACATGATTTTCCTTTTCTGAAACCAAACTGTCTTTCTGTTATCATATTGTGTTCTTCTAGATGATTTACCCAAGCTTTTCTTATAAGCTTTTCTAATACCTTGCTTACAACACTGGTCAGTGATACAGGTCGGTAGTTGAGTGGATTTTGTCTATTCCCTTTCTTGAATAAGGGGACAATATATGCTTTCTTCCAAATATCAGGTAGTTTACCTTGACTCAAGGATTTCTTGAAAATTAAAAATAATGGTTTACTTAACTCCTTTGCACGTTCTCGTAGCACCCAACATGAATTTTCATCAGGACCATTTGCTTTTCCTCTGTCTAATTTACTTAACTCCTCCTGTATTACTTTTTCTGATACTTGTATATCTGGTAGTATGTGTGGACATGCATGTTCCACATAATCCCTCTCAAATTTTTTTTCTTCTGTAAAAACTGATTGGAAATTCTTATTTAGCACTTCACAAATATCTTTCTCTTGTGTATAGGTGATTCCCTCGTCCGTAATGGATTGTATTATATTTTTTACTTTGGTTTTGCTTCTGATGTAGCAGTAAAGTAGCTTCGGTTGATCACTACTTTTATTATATCCTCCTCAAACTGTTTTTGGGCTTCCCTCCTTATTCTTGTATAATCGTTTCTTGCCTGTTTGTAATTATTATATGCCCTTTCACTATTGTGTCTTCTGTATCTATTCCACAACAAATCTCTTCTTTCTTTTGATTTTTTACATTCTGTATTGAACCATTTCTGTATTTTCTTATCTGCTTCTTTGTGCTGTGGGATGTACTTCTGGACTCCTATTTCATAAAATTCACAGAATTTTTTATATACAGCATTTAAATCTTGTCCTCTAAGCTCTTTTTCCCAATCAACTTCTAAGAAATACTTCTTTAGGTCTTGATAATTTCCCTTTTTATAGTTTAGGCTCTTTTTGTAACTTTCATTGCTGTTAACTATGTCATATACTATCCTGAAGTTGCAATTTAGTACTGCATGATCGCTTTTGCCGAGTGGAGGGTGATATATTAAACTGTCAATATAATTTTCTTGCCTAGTAAATATGAGATCTAGCATTGAAGGTACATCGAGTCCTCTTTTTCTGGTGGTTTCCCTCACATGTTGCGTTAGGAAAAACTCTTACACGAGATCCAGGAGCTTTTGGTACCAGTAGTTTTCTTGGCTAATTATATCTAGAGTATTCCAATTTATATTTGTATTAAAATCTCCAGTTAGTATAATTCTTTCCGATTTCTCTTCCATTTTATGTAGTAATGCTCTTAAACTCTGAATTGATCTCTCTGCCAGGTCCTCATATTCGTCTCTTTCCCATGTGTTTGATCTGGGTGGCATGTACATATTGGCTACAATTACTTTCCCTTCAGATATGTTGATCTCTACTGCAATCAGTTCTACTTGTGAGGGTATATCTAGTTTTATTTCATTGACTTTTAGATTTTTCTTAGTTAATATTATAATTCCTCCTCCTTTTTTTAAGTATCTATCTCTTCTCCATATATTGTATTCCTCTAAGTTTAGTATGTCATTGGATATCCTTGGTGTTAATTTTGTTTCAGTTAGGCATATTATATGTGGTTCATTTTCTCTAACATAATCATTCATCTCTAATAATTTAGATACCATTCCATCCACATTTGAGTACATCAACTTTATCATCTTGTTTATATACTTGTCATGACATGGTTCTACTACCTTCCTCCTTTTTATTCCCTTTTGTTTATGTACCACTTTCGTACCTGCAATCCTATTACTTTGTAAGAAAATGTGTTCTTCTCCTCTTCTGATCTTCCCTCATTTTTTGTTTTTGCTTCCTTCCTCTTCTCTTTTCAGTAATTCCAGTTCCTCTTGTGTTAGGCATCTTTTTATCCATCCATTTTTGAACTCCTCTTTTTCCATAAGATTCTTTGCATTTTTTAGCATCTCCTCCACTCCTCTACTCCTACACTCTGGAAAGTTACCTTTAGAGGTCTTGATTTGCTTTTCTCGTATTTCCCTAACCTTTTGTGTTCCTCTATGTCTTTACTACAGATTTCCTCTGATACTTCTTTCAATAAGCTCATTACATTTGCCATCTCCTTTTTGTCTCTTTAGATCTTGTTTTTTACTTCTTCCTCTTCTATACCAGTGATTACTATAGATTTGTTTATCTCTACTGAATCTCTGACTAAATTTGGATTGTTTTGGTATATTCTTTTCACTTCCTTTTTAATGCTTTTTTCTTCCACCCTTGTTTCTAAGTCTTTCTTTACTTTCACCATTTCAGCATACGTGATTTCCACATCATTTTTGTAGCTTTGCACAGCTTCATTCACCTGTGTTATCTTCTCCTCAATATCACTGCTCTGGTCTATCAGACTGCATACTTGCCTAATTGTCTCTGTATCATTTTTGAACTCTTCCATAATACTCTCGTGGTTAACTACGGTACTTGCCATTTCACTCATTTTCCTCCTAAGTGTTCTCAATTCCACTGTTAATTCACATATGGTTGTGTCTTTCTTGTTGACTTCCCTTCCTAGTTTTTCTATTTCTTCCTTTTGCAAGTGCATCTGCTTCTTTATTTAATCAATTTCATTCTAGAAAGCCATCTCTAGTTTGTGGACACGTTCAACCAGTCTTTTGTGAGTCTCCATTTCAACCAGTTCTTGGTAGAAATCATCATCTTGCTTTCTACCTTTATCCTTTTCTTTTCGAAATTTGCTTTACTAAAGTATGTGGCCATTTTGCAATACTAAAAGCACAGAGTACTTACATTCCCTGGGGCAGTTGTAGTCTAAACAAACATCAGCTGATTGAGTGCATTCTTTCGCTACTCGGTTCTCTTTTCTGTTTGAACAAGTCTTGTTTAAACTTCTTATTTTTTTTTTTTTAATAATAAAAAATCATTTAGTCTAACCTGGTACAGAGCTTGACTCATATAATGATACTAATTTAGGTAATGCCACTGGCCGTGCTGGCTCGATATGGAGCGCTGTCGGCCCACGTCTGTTTTCCTTGGTAGCTGCTGTGTGTGAGTGTGTGTGTGTGTGATAAGCGATATGTCAGGCATGACATCGGTGTGTGGTAACAAGACTGGAAATAAACAATTGCCAATTGTTGACAAAAACCTAGAGATAAACAAATAAAGCATACACCATTGGAATCAACGTGGGAAACTGAGTCTAACAAGATAAAAAAAACTGAATAAACAGATTCTTTGTTACGTTACTGATGCTGCCAAATGTAGATCATTGTCACCAGTATAGATTAATGTGGGCTGCTACCGATGCAAAAGTGTCGTGAGGCATCAGATAGCGTGGAGATGATGTGTTTGTTGGTTTTATCACTGTAGTCACGAGATAAGTCTTTGTCTCTCTTACTCCCTCCTCTGTCTCTCTTGTATCATAAGTGAAGGTGAGTTAGAGATGCTCCGGGGTTATGGGACTTCATTGTGACACAGTAATATTATTCCTGCCTATCCCTGCATTTGGAGACGGACAGTTGATCTCACTCGCGACACACATTTTTTACTAATTGTTCCCAAGTTTTCAATCCTAGCTTGCATTCTGTGCATAGTCGATGTTACTTTAGCTTATATGATGGAGAAAATTATAAGGATGATTGGTTCTGCGTTATAAATATAATGTGGATTAAACATAATCCTACTATATTCCTCCTATGGTTGCACTGTTTAACTGATCAGTTACAATACATGGTTTCTAACTTAAATGAAGTTAACTTAGTATGTGTACTTATATTTAAATTCATCGT
Source organism: Coenobita brevimanus (assembly GCF_032717465.1). Taxonomy (NCBI): domain Eukaryota; kingdom Metazoa; phylum Arthropoda; class Malacostraca; order Decapoda; family Coenobitidae; genus Coenobita; species Coenobita brevimanus. The sequence goes on along the minus strand of NC_137008.1, from coordinate 23,309,737 downwards.
AGGTAATTGTTGGAAGAACTTATTGTGTGCAGTTTAGAATAGCATAGTGGTTTCTAGTAGGTATGGTGAACAATGAAGGGGTTAGTACTGAACAGTAATCCGGTGATATGCACAAACCAGATGCTGATGTTTGGGTTGGAGGTGTGTCTGGGTAAGTTACGAAAACTGACGTATTTTTGGTGAAACAGAAAAACTGAATGTCCAGTGTGTTGATGATGGATGAGTTTATCTGGAGCAAATGTGAAGCTGCAGTAATGGATGTTTTCATTCTTTATGATGGCCATTTCACAAGGGACTGTCTCAGCTGGCTGAAACATGAAGAAAGACAAAGGTGAAAGGCATGTAATGATGTACAACATTAATGTTCAGTTGTTTTTTCACTAGTGAATGTGACAGTGTCCTCTTTATTGGAGAGCATGATTGCTTCTGCTTTGATGATTATATGACTAATGAGTCATATTTTTAGAAGGAAATGGGTATATTTGATAGACCGTGAAAAAAATCATCCGTTATGAATGGAATACGAACTACTATTGATGTTGGTGTGAGTGTTGCTTCTAACTATGGATAATATAACGTCATATTCCTTTCCTCAAACGAAGGCTTCAAACCAAGCTGATTTATGCCTTGACTGATTATTTGACGTAGATTGAGAATGCGAAGTGAATTAATGGTGATCCTACCATTGCCAGCATTACGAATGCCATTAATAAAAGCTTGATCCCGAGCTCAAGTACTGTCTAACTGATGTAATATTATGTCAGTATGGTCCATGATCAGTGAGAAGTGTTGGAAAAGTGTAGTATTTCCTTCCAGTGCATTTACTTTCTCCTCAGTTTCTTGAGTTGATTTCTCTGTTTTTCGTACGTTCTTAACAATCGTCATAATTACACTGTTCTGGGTATCATCTACACGCCAGTCTCATCCTACCCCCAGCTCTTCCATCATAAACAGCCTCCCCAGGCCTAGCACTGAGGGACGCACTGCACAACCACCTAATCATTGTTATTTCTGTATGTCTGAGTCTACGAATATCCGCTTCCTTTACTGCCGAGGTCTCACTACCATACAACATTGCATTCCTAACACAAGCTGCATACAAAGATCCCACAATATGGAGAGAGAGTCCTCTCATTGTCAGGAGAGTCAAGAGCCCCCTGAGCTTCTTCAAACCACTCCTCACTCTAGTCACATCTTGCACATAACATGTCTCCCAAAAAACAAAACTCTTCCACACACTCTAGAGACTCACCAGCAAGTTCAATCCTTTCACGCCTGGCAATCTCCACATGGTCTTCGCGACACACCACACACATGAAATCAGCATTATCTAGCAGCGTTCCTCTGATACCACTACATCTCTTACGTACCCACTTTTCACTGACACTGCACAAGCTAGAATTACTTCCCATGCCCTTGTGGCAAACTGCACCTGGCCAGTCTCCCTCTTCTTTGACAGTACCTCCACCAGCCCTAGATATCATTACTTTTCTTTTATCTGTATTCACTCTTAAATCCTTTTACCCCATACCATTTCTCCACTTCCTAAATCTTTCCTCTGCCTCTCTTTCATTCTCTGCAGTCAGTACCAAACCATCAGCAAACAACATCTCCCAAGGGAGTCCATTTCTGATGTCACGTGAGAGGGTTTCAAGCACCATGACAAACAACAAGGGGCTCACCGACATTCACAGAACACTCCTCACTCAAATCTCCATTCACCCTTATCTCGGTGTAAGCATCCACATACATGACCCATAACGACCCTAACCAGCCACTCCTCTATCCCAAGCTTATTGCCCACTTCACCATCTCAACTTTACGTACCGAGAGAACAACTTTATTAGATAGCTCATCCAATGATGTTAGCAAGTCATGCTAGGGATGATGATACTGACGAAGAACTTTTCAGTGGTCTTGAGTATAATCTGGTTCCTGGTGAAAAATTACTTTGCTCTTCATTGTTCAGCATATCTTAAATGATGTCTAAATCTATTCCTAGGTCATGTACTGTAAGTGCTTGTTATGGTAATCGCTGCATTAGTTGCACCTGTGTTTGTATGTTTGGTATGCGATTGTAATTTATTCCGGTATGTATTAACTTATTCCAGTTTATTTACATTGTTTGTACTAGGTCTTTAGGTTCTGTCCGATGTTTTATATTACAAGCTAAATTTCTTGAGACCATTTTTAAATAATATGAATTTGTTTATCTTCTTCACTCGCTGGTGACCTCATACCTTATTGACTGTTCTCATTATTGCCCTGTATGTGTCTTCAAATTTCGGTGACAGTTTATTGTCTTTAGTGTGAATGATGCAATAGACAATGTCACCTATGTTGATATTTGATTGTTTTGCCTTTTTATTAAATACTTCCATAATTTCTTCCTTGGACATCATTCATTGTTTCTTTAACTTTGTGGAATTCACGTAAACGAAGTCTAGGATAATCATCATAATTGTAAACAGGCATTTGCTTGCCTTCAAGTATCTCGTATGGGAGACGTTTGTCTGTCCTGTAAAAAATAAAATGAGATGTGTCTCCAATAGACTTGTTCTTTGCACAATTGATTGGTGTTTCAACTCTGGAGATCCAGTTACTTCCAGTCTGCATAGTTTTCATTGAGAATGTGACGGAGTACATCTAGTACTTTTCTATTCCTTCTCTCTACTAATCCTCTGGAAGTTGGATGATAGGCTAAATCATTAATGTTTTTTCTATTGTTCATTTATTTCTTGTAAGATTTCAGAGTTAAATTCTCCTCCATTATCATTTATTAGGACATTTGGTGTGGTGAACCTACAGATAACATTATCTATGATACCCGACGCTGGTGGCAACGACTCCATCATCCACATTATCAACACTGGTGGCACCTACTTACCTAGGTACCTACCTACCTCCCTATCTATCTATCGACACTGGTGGCAGCGGTAAAGAACAGTGGTAAAGAAGATTACAAGTGGTAGAGAAGAAGCAGTAAAAAAGAAAGAAGAATTACAACTCTACAATTAACAGTTCTGTGATTTACAGCTCTACGATCAACTGTAACTTCTACAAGTAACAAGTCCTACAAGCTAATCACAAGAAGAAGAAGAAAAAGAAGACAAAGAAGAAGCAAATAAGGAGCTGTGTTGACCTGCAAGTGAATGGACTTTAGATGCGAGCAGCTGAAGTATGCATAACAAGACAACCTCCACCTTCCACAGCCACCTCTACCACAACTACCACACCTACAACAATTACTGTACTACCTCATCTACCACAACTACCACAAGGCCCCAGCAGAAATGCAGTGCTGACAACAAAAGCTGACGGAAGCATAAAACCACCCCTAACCTGGCACCTCCTTCACCACCACCACCAAGAACAGCTACCATCATCGACTGTAAAAATTCCTACCACAGTTACCTTTAGCGAATTAAATATTTTTTCTTTTCAAGGTTGCATTGTTTTATTAGCACTTCATCATTTATGTATACGAATTTATACATAAAATAACATATTAACATTAATTCATTTATCATCAGTAATAAAATATCAACACATTGTACTAACAATAACTAACAATTCATATATATATATATATATATATATATATATATATATATATATATATATATATATATATATATATATATATATTTATATATATATATATATATATATATATATATATAAGAGTGTATTATAAATGACATTATATATATATATATATATATATATATATATATATATATATATATATATATATATATATATATATAATGCCATTTATAATACTCTTATATAACTATTATATTACTTTCATATCTCAATAGTTTTCCCTACACAACTACAGAGAAAGACAAATAAAAAATTTTCACAGATATATAGTATGTTTTATGTTTTACATCTTAAATTAATGGTCAATCAAGAGAACTGTAAATTGTGATTAGTAATTAATGCCGTATAGTGAGTAATATCATTTAAAAAAAAGATCCACGCTTAGTGACGGCAGAAACCGCATTAGCATTACCTAATAGCTCTATACAAGTAGAAACAGAACACCATAACCAAGAAACAAATAATCTTGCAGTTTACCTTCGCCAACGAAGTGGGTGAGGTTATGTATTCACCCGTGTCTGTCTGCTTGTGTACAAAGTACCTCAAAAAGCTGTTGTCGAATTTGAATGAAACCTGGTGGATAGGTGGACAGTGGGTCATGAAAGATATTTTGAGTGGAACCGGCTCTGCAAGCAGGAATAAATCACACAGTTTACTGCTGCTGGCGAAGGTATGCGGAATCTGATACTGTGTAATAGGACAGACTACGACTGCAGAATTAATAGATTGACTACATGGGACAGTAAAAGATTCGTCTGGTAGGAAAGAGGAAATACACCAGTAAATCTTAGTGTTTTTAACCCGTCACATCTCGGCAGATTTTTGAAAAGTTCTTTTTTGGCTAAAACCTCCGCTTTTCATTAGAAACATCAAAAATTCGGAGAGAAAGTGCTCAGTTGAGTTTAGAAATACGGTAGAAGTAACAGTACCTTCACCTAGGTACTGTGTTCTCTCAGGCCAGGCTCCAGGGAAAACATTTTCTATGGGAGAAGTAACTATTCCAAACCATTCATAGTTGGTTAGATATTTAATTATTTGGTATGAAATTATATGTAGTACAAGAGTATATTGGTTTTCAGACAATAATATAGGCAATATAAGCATTGTTCACTCACCAAACACATCAACATATGGCACCTTCGTTTGTGAAGTTACCGCATCATCACTTCTGCTTCTTTCTTCCTCTGTCTTGTTTCTTCCTTTGTCCTCCATCTCAGGAATCACTTTCCCCTTGAATTTCGTCACTGGAGAGACCGTGGTGTGATATGTCTTTACTGGCCAGATCACTGCTAACAGGTCAGTTGTCGAGAAAATGGCGTGTGGGGGGGAGGGGGGTCAGGTGGGGCCAGGCATTATCCCAGCGTTGGGTAGAGGAAGGTCTCTCACATATGCCTACCAAAAATCACCCGTGAAACTTGAAAAATATGCAAATGATGGACCTCACAATTGCAAAATGTATGGATACATTGTCAGGTGTCACTGTGACAAAACGTGGCAACGTATCCACACGTCGGCGGGATGCCTCGGGTTAACATTGGCAGAGATTATGCGTTCTCTGAATGCCTTCTAGATACAGATGTTCTGTGTGAGCTCTATGGTTTGGATGTCAGATATCTGGTACTAGATAGCTACAAGTGCTCATGGGCCCTTCAGGCCCTCTTGCACTTGCTCCTGCCGAGGGCTCTTGCACTGCGTGCTCGCTTTCTCGCACTTCAGACTCGTTTCCTCATGCTTCTCACCTTTTTCCTCACACTTTGCGCACGCATTGCGATAATTTCAGGTAATCCAAGTCATGTCTATGTGTTGTTCTAGTCTAATGTTGTCACTATCGGCTGTCAAGGCAACATCAAAGGGCCCATGATGAGCTGAAAATTCATCTCACCTTTTTACAAAAATGTGTGCCACTCTACGATGCTTTTCACTGTGGCATATTAACAACCACCAAAGCAATGGCACAGGAAATGCACAGTATAAACGCTCAATTCGGCGGCTCTGATTGTCTAAAAATTATAGGTTCGTGGCACATGGCTCGAGTAGACTCTATTTCTAAAAGTCCTGGTACCAAATGAACTGTTTTCTGAACCAAACTTTGATCGCTCTTAACTCTAAAAAACAATCATCAATCGAGATGAGACCAAGTTTTTCGATAGCGAATTCTCTGCGATTTTCATGCCAATTTTGGTGCACCAGGACGCCTCCGTATTGAAGAAAGGTGCCCTCACCTCTCTTCGGGAATGGAACCCAAGTTGTCCGCACGCAAGTCTGAGATATTAACCACTTGGCCACAGCAACTGATTGGGCGCCGGTAGCAGCGTTTTTTGGTCAAAATTTGATCATTCATTAAATATAGTAAAAGTGTTTCAATCGTGATGGGACCAAGTTTTTTTTACATCAGCGATTTTTGTGTGATTTTTGTGCCAGTTTTGGTGTGATGTGAATGTGTAGTTTTGGCTGCCCAAAATACACACACACACACACACACACACACACACACGGCTACTGCTATAGTATATTAGATATTGTGTATGTACAGTATCTGTATCAGTTTATTAAGACTGGAGACTGGGTGTCTGTAGGAGAGTGAGGAAAGGTTTGAATGATGTATCTGAATGCAGGCAGCCCCAAGTGGGGTTTTGGAGTACATAATATTTTCCATAGTTGCCCATATGGTACTTGAGTTATTAATGCAATTATTTAAAAAATACATCATATTCAAAGACTGGATAAACTGCTATTAAGGTGTTATACATTATTTACAATTTCACTGGTTGAAATATTTAATAAATTCTCCTACAAAATTAGCTAATTTCGGTAAAACACTGTTGTCTGTTGCTAAAGATGTGTGCCATTTAACCTTAGATAGGAAATCTTCAAAATGTTACATATTAGGTAATGTGGGGTCGGAAAAAAATAATAAAAAAAAAAAATACTTCCGTGTGAGATATTTCAAAATGCTTCAATACACAAATAATTCAACACCTTATCTTTAAATAGGGCCAGAAAAAATTAAGTTTAATTGAAAAATATATATTTTTTTAAAGTTTATACAAAAATGATTAACCCATCGCCTCCCGGAGACGTGAATTCACGTCCTCACATGACGTGCACTCATATCCCGGAGACGTAAATTAATGCGGCAACATTGCAAGGTTCCTAATTTGCACAAATTTCAATTTTTGCGAGTGATTTTGCGAGTGATTTTTGGCATGTATACACGGGGCACCTTCCTCTATTCCTCTACAAGATGCCAAGCAGGGACAATGCCTTACACCGCATAACCTCTTCCCCCCCCTTGCATGCCATTGTCTCGGCAATTCACCTGTTACCAGTGACCTGGCCAATAAAGACATTCAGGGCCAGAATGATTCCCCAATCGATGACAATGTGGAGGACAAAGTTTACATAGCATTAGGGGAAGAAACAGTCAGAAATGATGATCAGGTAATGTGGGAAAAAAAGGTCATGAATGGCGATGAGTTGGTGAGTGAAACAATGCTTATAATGCCTATATTACTGTTTGAAAACCAATATACTCTTGTACTACACATAAATTCGTACTAAGTAAATAAATAAATACTGTTTATGAGTGGATAAAATAGTTACCCTCCCATAGAACTCGTTTTCTTTGGTGCCAGCCTGTTAGAAAACCCGGTCAGGTAAGGAGGTACTCGTACCTAGATCGAGTATTTTAAACCTCAGGTGAGCGATTTCTCTATGAATTTTCAATGTTTCTCACCAAAAGTGGATGTTTGAGCCAAAAAAAAAAAAAGGTCCAAAAATGTCGGGACTGGGGCGTACCACTGCCCAGAAAACGTCGGGATGGGGCGGGTTAAATTTTAGGTATGCAAATTTTAAAATTAAATCTTGCAAAATTGAAAAGTAATATCATGATTCCTTGGGTGGCCTGCAGTAGACCGATGTTGGGACCTTCTGTATACAAAAGGAGAAAGACAGCAAATTGAAAAAATAAAAAAATCACAAGAGGGCTCAACTAGGTTACATTATAGGTAATCTGGGGGTCTAACATACCCCAATGGCTCTATAGAGCAAAATCAGAGCCAGATACAGCTATAGCCCCTTCATCCCCATGAAGAGCATCACTAGGCAGGAAGGTAATGAGACGGACAGATCTGTAGACCTTATGCTCATATTTTTAGAAATCAAATTTCGGGGACTGGAGTTTATGATACCCCACTTCACCTGTCTAGGGTCTAATGGTATTATTGTCATAAAAATATTTTTCAGAATACAACTTCCATTGCAAATGGAAATATGAGCTCTTAAAACAAATAATGGAATTCATCACCACTATCACAATCATTGCATAGATTACGCACACGATTTTAGATTAATGTTGTCATGCCTTCCCATAACACCTGGTAGCTTTTGCTTTCCACAGCTGAACATAACAAAACAGTATTATATATGTGGTTTAATAAGATTATATTGCAACTCTTTGGTTGAGGTCATTAATCTGAAATCAAACACACAGTAGTTTTGTCAATACCCTCCTTCCATTGTTGACCATAAAAATCACTTGATCTGAAGATGAGTGCTTCCTGAAATCACTTGCCGTTAAAATTCATTGGGTCATTAAATATATCTGACATACCATTACTGTCCATAAGGAAATTCATTTTATTGAACCAAGGCAATTTACACAGTTCTGAATCATGCACTGCCTTAGTAAACCTATTTACACATTTGAGATCTTCAGTTTCTCGTCTCATGAAATCCAGAACCAAAAATGACCATTGTATTTTTATAACTCATAGTTCACCACACACCAAACATGTAGCAAGAGACTTATCCAACTTAAGTGGCCCCTCCAAGAATCTCTTGTATGTTCTGTTTAAAATATCCAGGTTCTCATAACCCTAGATTTCACATCCACACAATGAAATAGCCAATATATATTATTTTTAAATCAATACTTGTATCTAAATGAAGTAGAACTCATTAGCATTGCTTAATAATCCAAACATTGCTTTCTTACTTTTCAATTTTTGTTTTTCTTCTTTAACTCTATGAAATAAGCCAATGAAGTTAATTGTCATTTCAGAGTATAATCATGAACTACTTCAGTATTGTCATTATCAAACTTTAAGCTCTTGTACATTTTTCTCTTGCCCCTAGAATATACAATTATTTAAGTTTTATCTGAATTTTTCTGCAATGACCAAAAGCTACGGTACAATATTCTTGAACAGCATCTAGAGAAATGTGCAACCACCTATAACTTTCTGTGAATACTATGGTGACATCAGCACATTAAGAAAATACAGATTGAAATACGTAGTCATACTCTCATTCAGGTAATTTCTCTGCCAGCACCAAACTACATGCACAGTACACACTACACTTTCTTTTAAAATAAAAAAAAGAAATATGGCGGTATTCAATCAGGCCTTGGAGTCCCCGGGGGGGGGGACATAAATGTCTCCACCATCCGCCCCTCTCCCGGTGACGACTCAGCGAGATGCCTGGAACCACTGTCTGACTCACTTCTTCTTCATTTCTGCAACACTAGTGGCCTTTCCTCAAACTTTCTCTCTGTTGGACACCACCTATCCTCCTCTAAACCTCAGCTTCTCTTCCTGACAGAGACTCAGCTGTCTGAGGCAATTGACAGCAAACCTTTTTCTGTTTCCTCCTACCTTCTCTATACTCATTTCAAAACCAAAGGTGGCTGTTGTATATATGTATGCAATGACTTATCTTGCTCTCGTGTTCCTGAACTTGATTCTTCTGAATTCTCTACTCTCTGGCTTTGGCTTTCCTGTCATTCTCTGACTAAATATATCTGTGCTGTTTACTTATCTCCTAATTCTACTATGAAAAATGCTTCGACTATCTTACTTCTACAATGGAACACATTCTATCCATTTCTCCTTTCTCTGAAATCTCCATTCTAGGAGATTTCAATTTTCACATCCACCTTTGGCTCTCCTTTCACTGATCCACCTGGTGAACAAAAGCTACATCTTTTCTATCCTTAATGACCTAAAGCAGCTTTTACAGCACCTTACCCTTATCCCTGACTGCCTTGGAGAGAGCTCCAACATACCTGACCTCTTCCTTACAACTAATCTTTCTGCAAATACTGTTAATCTTTCCTCTCCATTGGGCTCCTCCAATCACAACCTTATTACCTTGACCTGTCCTATAGCTCCAATACGGCCTGTGGACCCTGCAAAGAAACGTCGACTGTGGCACTGTGGAGTTACGGATTGGGAGGCCCTCAGGAAGCATACATTCCCTTCTCATATCCTCTGACTAATGCAAGAAAGACTTGGTTTAATCATGCTAGTTCTAATGCTGTCCGTATCAAGGGGAGGGCCTATAAATGGTATCAGAGCTAACCAACCCCTGAATCACATCTTATATTTCTTCCCGGAATCATGCTAAGTCTGTTCTTCACCTTGCTAAAAATAATTTCATCTCCATTAAAAGCTCTCAACTCTCCAACTCGAATTCTTCCTTCTCCTTCTGGCACCTTGCCAGAAACCTTTCTAACAACTTTACCTCATCATCCTTCCCTCCTCTTTTCTACTCTGATGGCTCGGTAGCTATTTCTTTTACTGATAAAGCAGATCTCTTCGCTCAGACTTTCTCCTCCAATTTCACCTTAGATAATTCCGGTGCTGTTCCTCCATCATATCCCCTCTCTGACTTCCTCATGGTTGACATTAAAATTCCTTCAGCTGATTTATTTTCTGCCATCACTGGCCTTGATATTAACAAGGCATATGGGCCTGATGGAGTCCCTCCTGTTGTCCTCAAGAACTGTGCTAATGTGCTTACACCCTTCCCGGGTAAGCTCTTCTGCCTTTGTCTGTCAACTTGTACCTTCTCTTCTTGCTGGAAGTTTGCTCTTATTCAGCCAGTCCCAAAGAAAAGTGACCATTCCCAACCCTCTAACTATCGTCCAATTGCATTAACATCCTGTATCTCAAAAGTTTTCGAGTCAGTTCTTAACAGAATAATTTTAAAGCATCTTTCCAATCACATCCTTGTTCCTGATCGTCAGTATGGGTTCTGTCAGGGACACTCCACTGGCGATCTTCTCACTTACCTTTCATACTCCTGGTCATACTCCTTTCGGGACTTTGGCGAAAGCTTTCCCATTGCACTCAACATCTCAATGGCTTTCGATTGAGTCGGTCATAAATCTTTAATTTCCAAACTGCACTCTTACGGTTTCTATTCTTCTATCTGTGCCTTCATCTCTAGCTTCCTTTCTGGTCGTCTATAGCTGCTGTTATAGGCAGCCATCATTCTTCTCTTAGATCTATCAACAATTGTGTTCCTCAGGGCACTGTCCTATCACCAAATCTCTTCCTTTTATTCAACAATGACCTTTTAAGCTGTACATCTAACCCTATCCACTCATACGCTGATGATTCCACCCTTCACCTTTTCATTTGGTTCCCACAACGTCTATCACAGTAGTTACTTCGACAAACAAGGGATGAGGCTATGGCACACCTAATGTCTGTCTTGGCTCGTATCTCTGACTAGGATAATAATAATCTTGTTTTTAATGCATCAGAAACTCAGTTTTTACACCTATCAACCTGACACAGTCTTCCACAGGAGCACCCGCTAATGTTTAATAATATCCAGCTCAATCCTGCATCATCCTTGAACATGCTTGGGGTTTCATTCACTTGGGACTTATCTTGGAAAGATCATATTGCATCTCTTGTCAATCTGCTTCCAAGAGATTAGGTGTGCTAAGCCGACTCCATACCTTCTTTACCCCTACACAGTTGTTGACTTTATACATGGCTTTTATTTGCCCGTGTAGAGTACAACTCTCATGTGTGAGGAGGCTCCCCACATACATCTCTTCTCAGTAGGGTGGATTCAAAGGCTTTTCGTCTCATTAACTCCCCTTCTCTTACTGGTTCCCTTCAACCTCTGTCTCTTCGACGCAATGGTGCATCTTTTTCTCTTTTCTATTGCTACTTCAGTGGTCACTGCTGTTCTGAACTGTCTGCTTGCATCCCTCCACCTCTACAGCAGGTGCGTAGCACCCGTATAGCAACAAACTCTCATCCCTTTTCTGTCCAACTCTCTAATCCAAGAGTTAACCGTTACTCCCAGTCCTTCATTTATGCAACAGGTCAACTCTGGAACTGTCTCCCTCTGTCTGTATTTCCCACTGCCTATGATTTCCAGTCTTTCAAACGCAGTGTGACCAGGCATCTAGAAATGAACGGGTCTTGAATTTGGCTCTCTTTTGTATTGTTTTTGTTTTTTCTTGGAAGGAACTATTTGCGGGCTCCTGGCGTTTGGTTCCTTCTTTCTTTCATAAACAAAAATTAGTAACTGCATCACTGATAAATGGAACCCCAGAAAAGAATTACTTACCGTATGTATTTAAGGATATTGGAAAGGTACCGGGAACAAGTTATTGCTTTGTCTTACTTCAGTATTACAAGGAAAGGAAAAAACCTGTTGCTATAGCCTACTTGAACCCAAAACTTAACATTATCATAAAAACTGTATAACACCCATAATGCAGTGACTATTACTGTGTGTGATATTTTGGATGCGCTATTGGCAGAACCGGCAAGGTGCGAAATTATGCAAGCGATATCACTGTGTACTATCACTTCCACTACCATAAGCCTATGCCCAGAGTCGGACACATAAAATAAAAAATGCATTCTACACTTTTTTTCTTTTTTTTTTCAGAGCCAAGGTTTGATGTATATGCATCGTAAAGCTAGTACGCTGCCGAACGAGTCAGTGCCCTGTTTTGAATACCTCAAGTAAAATATTCTTTGCCTGATTCATTTCTTTTTAATTTGTAATTATCAAACTTAATTTTGTAGCTAATACACTTTGAAATAATGTACCTGGTTCATATTTTGTCATTAATGAATACATAGTTTTAAACGTACAATATTAATGAACACTGATTCATTTACTACTAATAATACCGCAGGTACAACTACCAGTAGATGTAATAGTAGTAGTCGTAGTAGTAGTAGAAAATCATCATCTTTATCAGCATCATCACTACGAGTTTGAAAATCATCATGATCATCATTATTATCATTACTATCATAACATCATAACCAGACTTACCTCAGTGATGATTGCTATAATTACCCTTATCCTTATTCCAGTCATCATATTCACTTTAATTACTGACAGAGTGCTTACACGTGGTACACCAAGCGGCAGATATGTGAAGCATGCTGACATAATATGGAAATGAAGAGAGTTGCCTGCAGTTTTAACGTCTTCTACCCAGTGACACATTTTGAGTGTTATCTTTGCTTCCCGTAATATTTATTTTAGTTTAGGAAAGCTATTTGCTACTGAAGGGATTTGATTAATGCTGCATTTAACTCCTTCAGTTAGAAAAAATAAATAAATAAGATCTACAAAACTCAGTAAAAGTCTGGGAAGGCAACGAGAACAAATGAAATATCAGTCATGGGGCAGAAGTATTTAACGTTCAGGGTTCTGTGGTCACTGTCAACTAAATAAAACCGTCCGGCGTTTGGTGGGTTAGAATACTTTAGTTCTTCCAAACCCTCTCTCTTATAATGCTTTCACATTCTCTCTCTCTCTCTCTCTCTCTCTCGCTCTCTCTCTCTCTCCCGGCAATTTTTTTCAGCTAATCAAAAGTAAGCTGATGAACGCTACATTATTGGATTCAAGTGGTTAATTACTACACAGGCCTGACAAAGCATATTTATTCCTGCACGGACATATGCAAAAGAAATTAAGTACTTAAGCTCGAAGATGCCATTTACATACGGAAGTAAGGCATTTATATATGAAAATAAGGCAAAAACGAGCCAAAATATGTAATGAATATGCATAGTGTTTTAAGGCACGGCGGACCTCATCTCTACAAGAGAAAAATGTTACTACATGATTTAGTGTAACATATATTTTTTCAAAAGCTAAAAACTCGAGGGAGAAATTTGTTTGGCACTATCACCACTAAATGTAAATGGGATTAAGACTGGCCCTACTTTAATCTGATTATACACTACGGAAAATTTTGAACAGAGCCCTTGTCATACTAGCCAAGCTTGATTGTGTCTCCTGACATAATTATGTGTATATCCCTGTTGGACAAAGCGATTCAAGTGAACCATGTCTTTTGATTATTTAATATAATACTTCCGCGAAGAACTGAGGACTATTTCCAATAACCTACTAGCTAGTTCACATGTTAATACTGTATTCTCGATATATTTGCCAAAATAGGCAAAGTAGATTTTACATCCAGTAAACTCAATAGACAAGTAAACAACCAGTCTGTTGAATAATCATATTAAGCTTTTTTTCTTTTTTCTTTTTAAGGTGAATACTGATCACTACGTTATTTTGAGCTCCAAGTAAGACTTAGAGTAATAACCGACTGGACAGATGTGTTAGGTTTGCCTCTGGATATGTTGTGTACAGGAAGCAATTACGTACAGAAATTATGATAATCATAATACTTAGGATCAACAATAATGATAATACTTAGGGATCAACATATAAGTGTCAGTGGTGAAGTATTTATGCAGAGGTAGTGTAGTCTGTGAGTGGGCGTGTAATGAAGGATGTGGAATAATGTTTTCAGTTTAAATGTCAACCACAGCAAGGTCTTAAAGCTAATCTGTTAGGGTGAGAAGCGATCGTAGAGGAAGGCTGGGTCGTACAGCTCTGAGTCAGAGCCAGTAAAAACGAAGCATTAAACAAATACTGAACATGGTCCACGAGACATTCTAGCTGGTACAGTGCTAAACAAAGCAAAATACTGCACTACTCGCTCTGTTGGAGTAATGCCGGAAAAACAGAAGAACGATTTACCCCCGTCAAGTTAATTCACTGCTTACTTCAGATCACTGACGGCAATTTCTCCTCGTACAAACCACTTAAGCTGTTTGTTCTCTTTCACACATTCCTGTCATCCGGCTAGAACTCAGACCCCTATGATGTAAAATTCTTTCACACAATCCTTCCACCTACTCACAAGCCTTTCCCTTCTTCCAAATCTGACCTGGACTCGTTAATCTCTCAACACACATCCTCTTAATGAGACTTTGAAAATCCCAACCCTTCACACCAATATGGCCATACCATTTACTCATCCCTAGCCTACCCAACTTCCACATCTCTTTATTGATATCCACGTCTGTATCATTGTCTTCGTACATGCATCATTTTCGCTTGAACAGAGACTGATCTCTTCTTCCTTTACAATGTCCCAAATACATTTGTCCTGGTCTTCTTTCCGATGGCTTAGTCCATGAGTTCCAGCTGTTGTTGTATCGAAGATCATAATTTATGTTCTCAACATTTCTCTTCTTCCAGTCTTCTGCACTGGGACTTGCTCTGGCCTCGTTCTGCTCCATCTGTTTACCATCTCATCACCTTACCCATTAATGCATTCGCTCTCAACTTCGTCCTTTCACACTCTTTCAAAATAAGGTACTAGTTGCTGATGTTTGTTTACCGAGTCGGCAGTCAACTTTGCGTGATATGCTATACCTCATACCAATTAATCTGGCCAGGCATGTATGGCAACACTGTTCCTGCCGAGATTCTGATTGGCTGGAAGTGTTTGTTCGATTTCGTTGTTGCTTAAACCGATACCCTGTTTATTATCAGATGTGATACTGAGCTTGCCGACAATACAATCGTCAAATGCAATAAGAAATTCGTTATATACTTAACAACAATGAAGTTTTCGTAGGAAGATAGAGGTATTGAGTCAACAAAGTATTATAACAGTCCAAGTCAAGGTTAGCATTCGAACAATTCCTTTAAATCTCTGACACTCCGTAATATAACAAAATTAAGGAAACCTGCTTAATCTAAGCGTTGGTATAACATATTTAAATTTTAAGATCAGTCCGTACTGTGATAGTAAAGGATATAATTATAATGAAATAGTTTTCTTTAGCCTACTTTGATTTCTCGCGATTTATTCAAACCTCCCTCCCCGCAGAACTCGTCTTTTCATTAGAAATTTTAATTATTCAGAGTTGTGGCGCGATTTAAGGGTGCAGACTGATCTTAAAATTTAAATGTGTGTTATATCAACGCTTAGATTAAGCAGGTTTCCTTAATTTTCTGTTATATTACGGAGTGTAAGAGATTTAAAGGAACTGTTCGAATGCTGACCTTGACTTGGACTGTTATAATACTTTGTTGACTCAATACCTCTATCTTCCTACGAAAACTTCATTGTCGTTAAGTGTATATCGGATTTCTTATTGCTTTTGATGATTGTATTATCGGCAAGCTCAGTATCGCATCTGATAATAAACAGGGTATCGGTTTAAGCAACAACGAAATCGAACAAACACCTCCAGCCTATCAGAATCTCGGCAGGAACAGAGTTCTCATACATGCCTGGTCAGATTTATTGGTATGAGGTATAGTAATTAGTGGTTTACTTCCTAGTCTTCCCTTCTCTCGTCATCTCATGAGCTAGGCCAACTTCCTTGTAACCTGTTATCTATCTCTGTCACCAGCCCAATCAAGACTGACATAGAATACCTGACCCAACCCCACCTTTACATCAAACCACTCACTATCGTCCCTTCCTACTTTCACACCTGTTGTGCTCCTTTGGTAAGAACGCTTCACTGTGCTTAAAAGCATTGCTCTCACCTTATACATTTGTAACACTGGTCACAAATAAACTGTCATCTCTGTCATGTGCCCTCTCAAGGTTCACGGATAGCATAAAAGTTCATCTTCTCCAAATGTTTCTCGTACAAATTTCTTAAAGCAAACACCTGTTCCACACCACCCCTGCTACAAATAAAACCTCTCACCTCGTCCAAATTATGATGTTCAATGTGTTGCATCACTTTCTATCAATACTCATCTATAAATTATCGTACCTGATATGCTCAACAGACTTATTGGAAAGTAAGATTATTTTCTTTTATCACTCTTGCCTTTTACAGCGGCATTGTCATGCAATCTGCCAGTCTTTCAGTACCTCACTTTCATCAAAGCACAACGTGAAAATTCAGGCTAACTGCTTCACAACACATAATCTCTGGTTTCTTAGGACACTCTACCACAGTTTTCGTTATCCTAGCGGCTTTTCAATATTTCATTTTCTGTGAATTTTTTTTTTCTGGTGGTAGGTGGGGACGCTCCCCATCTACTCATTCGATGTAATACTGCGTTGGGTGTCTGCCCTTTCCTCTCTTCCTTCCTTCCTCGTCTGTCTTACTTTCCTTCATTCTTTCCCTTTCCTTCTGCCTACGGGTGATTTTACATTCCCTCTTCTGTTTTTCTTTCCTTCATTTTTCCCTCTTCCTTCTGCTTATGGGTGACTCTACATCGAGTGACAAGCCAAATGGTTTTGTGTACACCAGGAAACCATTTACTACGCTGAGTGGTAACCATATAACCAAATTATGGCGCGTGGTGGTTTAGTGGGTAATTAAGGAGCTCAATTGGATTGAGTCTGTTTAGGTTCATATCCAAGGGGTAGTTGGGGTTTACTGCTCACGTAATGCCACTCAGGGATGGGTGAGGCTAGTCACTCTCATCTTAAATTGTCACGACCAACTTGCCTAGCCCAGGGCTGCTACGTTTCTCATGGGGCATTGTTGGACTGGATGATCGATGGATGGATTTGTCTAGCTCTAATAATCCTGTATAATCACACCATTCATCTCGCCTTGGAAACCAGTACCCATGTCAGGACTCCATATCATAATAATACAAATCATAATAGATAGGAACACAAATGTGTAGTCTTAATGGTAGTCAAGGTGTGGGAATAGGAAATATGTCGGCAAGAGTTATCCAAAGGAAATGTGTTTGCGATTTCAGTGGGAAGGAAATGTGTCTGCATTTCTGTAAGGAATGCCAGACGTGCACTATGTCACCGGAAACGATACATACACACATACACACACACACAGGCTTCTAGAACATTTGGACGACAGTCTAGCCCAAGTTATGGAAGTTCTTATATAGGGAAAGAAAGAGGAGGAGAAGTCAGAAGGAGGCTACCAACAGGGGTGAGAGGGTGGCAGAGAGAGGTAGAGCGAGACAGTGGGGAGGTAAGAGAGGGACTCTATACTTCACTCATGTGTGAGAGACTTTAATCTTTTCAAGATAATAAAATTATAAATAGTCCCATACTAATCTTTACCTCTCCTGTCATTGCATGACAAAAGGAACTAAGATTATCTACTTACAAACCTACTCACGTATAACAACAGCTCGTCCACGAGTCCAATATATGTATAACTGATCTACAAACACACTACAAGAGGTTACGAAGCTTTACACCCAGCATGTTCATCACAGCAACTCGGTCATAACTAACATTCATCATTTTATTTTCAGAATATTCATTCCATCTCTTTTTCACGTCTCCAGAGCATTTAGTTACGTCTCTTTTCGGTCCTCTTACTGTTGCATCTACTTGCTCTTTTATATTCTCACAGTGTCTTTTCATCCATAACAGATTCCTTTCTCGTCCGGGAATTAGCAGCGCTTAATCACTCCATCTATCGTTTGCTCTTCTCTTCAACTTCCTTTCTCTTGACTTGTTTTCTTGTATACTCATCACTCCTTTGCGCCTCTTCACTGCAAATACATTCCTTAAAAACTCAGTGTGTCTCGCCAAGTATTTGACTTCCTCTTTCCACTACTCACTAACCCTTCCCTTTTTCGTTCTACTCTGTCTTCTTCTGACACACAAACTCTTATCACTCCCAGATACAGCTTCCTTGAGCTCATCCTATTCTACTCCCATCACTTTTAGTAGAGTACCTTTCATTATAAACTTTCTTCTTTATTTTTTTCTTAACATATAACCATTTACTCCTCTTTTGAAAGTTCACTGATCAGCACGGCCTCCCTCCTACTTACATTTCCTGCTTCTGCCAAAACAACAGGACGTTTTCACAACTGTCTCCACCAAAAAGTAATCTAATATCCCTTTTGCTGTCCACCTACGAACATCCACATCAAGCACACTCACTCCTGTCGACTAACAAAGAGTCTATCAGTGTCCGCTGTCCATCCACTTCACTCATCACTGCATACTTATGTGTGTTTGGTAAACCACGTGTTTCCATTAAGAAACTCACTTTCCCTTCTAATGCTGGAGAGGGATACCTTACTGAGATGGCACCGAACGTCGGCGGAGCTACGCAGTTATACAAACGTCCTTCAGCTCTCTGACTCCCGAAAGGAGGTTGGTGAGCTAAAGCAGAAAGGCAACTCTAGGCCCATGGTCACCAGGTTCACATTCAGATAAATTTGGGGTAAAAAAAAAAAAAAAAAAAAAAAGCCAAACTATATTCTCATATATTTCAAGCCTTATAGCCAAGTCTCCAACCACTAGCACTTGTTTCCTTTCCTTACACACTTCATTTACTCCTCCCTGAATCCTTCCCTTCCCACACACCCCTCTCACTACCTGGTCCTCATACACCATCATTCACCTCTTGTTCTTTGCAATCCTTAACCATAACGCATCCATTTACCTTTTTGCACTCAGTCATACAGTACCAAAGTTCCTCTCTCATCAGTATTGCAACATCTCCCTTACATTCTCAAACATAGTCTATCTCTTCGTCTTCCATCCAAATTTGAGTCACACAAGTTCATCACATCCAATTTCATTTCACTTAACACGTCATATGTCTGGCACCTCTTTTAATCCATGTTACGTCCTCGCACATTCAGACTCCTCAGCCTGAACTACGAGAACCCTTTTTCTGGCTCACTCTCCATCTTGATTGCTTCTCATTAACTTTTAAACAGGATGGAAGGGTTTCTAGTAGCCCATTCCCACCCCTTCTGATCATCTCTGCGACATGCGGGGAATAAGCAGGAAGTAACATGTTATGCTTATCCCCGACGAACTGAATATACCTCTGTGGAAAGATATGCATATACATTATCCTCAGTCTAGACAGTGATTGCGTAAATGTGGTTGAGTCAGCCCTCTGGGAGAGCTGCGAAAGACCCGCCACAAAACTTTGGGCCTGACCCAAGTCCTATGGCAGTACTGGTACCTCCTAGGACAATGACGCCAGTCCATTTCTGCCTGTCTGTCCGTCGCTCTCTCTCTCCCTCTCTCTCTCTCTCTCTCTCTCTCTCTCTCTCTCTCTCTCTCCACACACACACACACACACACACACACACATATATATATATATATATATATACATATATATATATATATATATATATATATATATATATATATATATATATATATATATATATATATATATATATTCCTCCACAGAGTAAAACTAAAACCATTTTGCAAGATACCAATACCTTACCACCAGACCACAAGACAAAGCTGTCCGGCACTATTCTGAAAGTATTTTGGATCCAATAGGCGTAGTGGGCTGAGGGAACCGATGTGTGTGTGTGTGTGTGTGTGTGTGTGTGTGTGTGTGTGTGTGTGTGTGTGTGTGTGTGTGTGTGAGAGAGAGAGAGAGAGAGAGAGAGAGAGAGAGAGAGAGAGAAGCTCGGGAAAAGCAACCTCTGGATAAAAGATACTAAAAGAAACATACGTAGATGTATGTATTTTGTGGGATGTTGATTTCTAGCTAATTCGGCAATTGGAGACAGTTTACAATGTGCAATAATGACCAAACAGTTAGGGTGCCCAAAATTAGTTGAAGGAAGTTTCATGAATGACTGTCGTGATTATAAACACAGAAGATAGAACTCATCATCTTCCGGTCCTTCTTTTCCTTCCTGGTAATGGAATGACACATGTTAAAAAAATAGAGGAATAGGAAAGTAGGACAAACGTGTCCAGAGTATTGGATCATGCAGTCATTTATACCTCATTAAAGACCAGCAATCCTGACTGCACCTCACGCCGCAAGTATTCTCAAATCTCTGCATTGTAGAAGAAAGTGAAAATGCTCTGAAAAAGCGAAAAGTCTATGCAAGCCATGAAAATAAAAATGAAGGTAAGAAATATGCAAAAAACTAGGGAAAGTATAAGCATGTTAAGAAAATAATGTCAATGGTTATTAAGAACTGTAAAAGTGAGCGATAAGTAAATACTGCTGGGAGGGGCAGGTGTCGCTTATGACACCATGTCACACCTCACTAGGACAGTGACCCCAGGCAGCCTTAAAGCTGCCCTCACCTGCCGAAATGAGGGGTACTGAGGAAGATGGCGGAGGGATGAGTGAAGGAGGCGAGGCAGACTAGGTGTAACGCAAGGTCTGAGGGTGAGTGACGAAGTATCAGAGTTAAAGCTTGTATTTAAAGTGAGCATGAATGTCAGAAATGTACAGTATAAAGAAGAGTGGTGAAACAGAAGCAAGAAGTGGGTGAGTAAAGCAGGTATAGTAATATATCGAACATAATTCTGGCTGGGTGGGAAAGGTCTACGGAGTGAGACAGAGATAAGAGGGGAACTTATATCATTGCTGGTGGTGAATTAATATGGAGAAGTCAAGGTAAGTGAAGGGAGAGGGAAAAATGTAGACTGAATTTAAAAAAAAAAAAAAAAAAAAAAAAAAAAAAAGCATGGATTGCGAAAGTATGTTTCAAGTTTGAGATGTAAAACTAATAAAAAATGCTGTGCAGAATGACAAAAATAACGAAAGAAGAGTAGTGCTGAGTGTTGGGAAAGAAACACTGGAGCTGTGGCAGCGAAGGTGCCATTTAATAACTTGAGCTTCAAGCATGTGTTAGCCACTGCTTTGTCACATCTTCAGCAAGATCACAGCCAGGATATAATGAATGCATCAAGGCAACTGTAGATTTTAACTGTTCTGTTTATGATAATTATCAATACCACGCCTGAAGTGGGGGCACAAGCAGTCAGAAGTGTGGTTCGTCATTACCACACCTCTGAGGAGCGAGCGTTGCTTAAATTTGTAAAGGGAAAAATGTGTTGGTTATAACCAAGTTACACTTGTTTTATTTTTTTACGTGACTAGATATGATTTAATATCTGGTATTCCTTACCATGATTTTCATGACAGCTAGCAAACGACGAGGAACAGTCACCAAACCGTGTAAACGATAAATAGTAAGCTCACTCCACATTTTTAGGATACCTTTCAACATGGAGATGTTGCTTGCCTTCATTTTTTTTTTTTAACTGAGTTTTTATTAGGTTTCACAAATCCGTTATTAAATTTAAATTTGCCTATGTGAACACATGTCTGTAATATATCCTAATTCGCACATTTCTAACTATTTTTTGTCAGCACACCGTGATAAGAAAAGCATTAGCACTGCTTCACAATATATTCAGATATTTAACACATCAAATATCATCTTCATATTCTTGATCGTGGCCATCAGAATTTTAGAGCTTCTAACTTCCTTCGATAAACTTCTTGTAACTGCAAAGATACTTTCATCAAGTAACAGCATTCTCCTGCTCTTGTTTAAATGCCAATTTTCCGTTGTTTTATTAATATTCAGTCACTTTATTCTGTGTAGTTTTGAGGAGAAGTTTCACTGTCTGTCTTCCTAATGACAGTTGAAGGTCACGTAATATATATCTCAGAACACTCTTTACAGACACATTACGAAGTAAGCAGGCTTTTTTTTTTTCTACTGATGGACGTTTTGTAGGTGAAGTAGTCAGCTGTGACTCTAGATTATTGTGTCCATTTGTTACATTTTCTTTTCTCCCTACTCCGATGTTAATGTGTCTTATGCGATACTGTTTAGAAATTCCCGACTTTTCTTTCACCATTGTTCAGGTGTCCTGTGATCCAGTCCCATCGGCTCGGTGTTGTTCTTTGCTCGAAAACCAGCCTTGTACAACCAGAGACAAAAGTCCTGTCGTTGTTTTGTCCAAAGATTAACAGGAACACGTGAAACATTATGAGAGCTCTGCCACAGTTAAATTTCCACGGTTGGCTACCCTGACTTCAATCTTCACATCTGCTGCTGGTGGGATGATGACCCCTGGAAATTCAAAGCCCTAACATCGATAATTGATGCATCTGGGTGACGAAATATGAAGCATATTCGGTCTGGCGATGATTACCTGGTCGTAACGTCTTACATTTTACCACATAACATGAAGGAGACCCAGTATTTAACTTGGTATGGAGAGGGAAAGCAACATGTACCCAAACTACAAGAGAGAAGATAGAGAGAGGAGTAGACTGTAGCACCAGTCGAGCAGGGCAGTACTCCCGAGGTGGATGGAAAGCTGATGACAGGGAGTGCTGGGGCTCCCGTTTCATCAGCCATCAGGACTAGTTCCTGACCATCCCCCTTTGCTGAACTTATTTAGTGTCTCAGTTACACAGAGAGTAGGCCAGCATGCTCTCCAGTACAAATTTCTCTAACTATCTACACCAAACTACATGCACAGTACACACTACACTTCCTTTTCCAAAAGTCAAAAATTATGGCGTCTCATCACCAAGCCTCAGAGTCCCCGGGGGGGGGGGGGACCATAAATGCCGCTGCCATCACTGGCCTCAGTACTAACAAGGCATATGGGCCTGATGGGGTCCCTGCTGTTGTTCTGAAGAACTGTGTTTCTGTGCTTACACCCTGCCTAGGCAAACTCTTTCGCCTTTGTCTGTCAACTTGTACCTTTCCTTCTTGCTGGAAGTTTGCTCTCATTCAGCCAGTCCAAAAGAAGGGGAACCACTCCCAACCCTCCAACTATCGTCCAATTGCTTTAACGTCCTGTATTTCAAAAGTTTTCGAGTCAATTCTCAATAGAAAAAATTTAAGGCATCTTTCCTATCACAACCTTCTTTCCGATCGTCAGTATGGGTTCCGTCAGGGATGCTCCACTGGCGATCTTCTCACCTACCTTTCAGACTCCTGGTCATCCTCCTTTCGGGACTTTGGCGAAAGCTTTACCGTTGCACTTGACATCTCAAAGGCTTTCGATTGTGTCTGGCATAAATCTCTAATATCCAAACTTCCCTCCTACGGTTTCTATCCTTATATCTGTGCCTTCATCGCTAGCTTCCTTTCTGGTCGTTCTATAGCTGCTGTTGTAGACGGCCATCGTTCTTCTCCTAGATCTATCAACAGTGGTGTTCCTCAGGGCTCTGTCCTATCACCAACTCTCTTCCTTTTATTCATCAATGATCTTCTAAGCTGTACATCTAACCCTATCCACTCATACGCTGATGACTCCACCCTTCACCTTTCCATTCGGTTCCCGCAACGCCCATCTCAACAGTTACTTCAACAAACAAGGGATGAGGCTATGGCACACCTAATGTCTGACTTGGCTCGTATCTCTGAATGGGGTAAAAATAATATGGTTGTTTTTAATGCTTCTAAGACTCAGTTCTTACACCTATCAACCCGACAAAATCTTCCACAGGTATACCCACTAATGTTTAATAATATTCAGCTTAATCCTGCATCATCCTTGAACATGCTTGGGGTTTCATTTACTCAGGACTTATCTTGGAAAGATCATATTACATCTCTTGTAAAATCTGCTTCCAAGAGATTGGGTGTGCTAAGCTGACTCCGCTCTTTCTTTACCCCTGCACAATTGTTGACTCTATACAGGGGTTTTATCTGCCCCTGTGTGGAGTACAACTCTCATGTGTGGGGAGGCTCCCCACATACAGCTCTTCTCAATAGCGTGGAGTCAAAGGCTTTTCGTCTCATTAACTCTCCTCCTCTTACTGACTCCCTTCAACCTCTGTCTCTTCGCTGCACTGTTGCATCTTTATCTCTTTTCTATCGCTACTTTAATGGTCACTGCTCCTCTGAACTGTCTGCTTGCATTCCTCCACCTCTACGACGGGCACGTAGCACCCGTCTGGCAGCAAACTCTTATCCCTTTTCTGTCCAACTCTCTAATGCAAGAGTTAACCGTTACTCCCAGTCTTTCATTTATGCAACAGGTCAACTCTGGAACTGTCTCCCTCTGTCTGTATTTCCTGCTGCCTATGAACTCCAGTCTTTCAAACGCAGTGTTTCCAGGCATCTCAAAATGATCGGATCTTGAATTTGGCTCTCTATTGTATTTTGTTTTTCTCTTGGAGGGAACTGTTACTGCAGGCTCATGGCCTTTGGTTCCTTCTTCCTCGCATAAAAAAAAAATCAATCTTTATTTAAGGGGAGAGGATCCTGAACAGATAGTGCAAACATCTGATGAAAGCAGAATCCTAGAAAAATAGATAGGTAATTTCGGGAGGAGGGCACAACCGAGAATGGTCACTGTTCAGGTCGTCCTCGTGTTACGACACAACTACAGGACCAAGAAATAATCATACCAATGAAAGGCAGCAACTGCAAGCAGTGCCTTAAGACGCGATCTGCACCCAAAATGAAGACATGAATAGTTGTGCGAAGACTTCGGTCCACTATCGTCTGGGATTAGTTTCGGCACCCGCAATAAATCATTCGATCATCATTAAACAGTAACTCCATCCTCACATGGAAAATATTTTATACACTTTTTCTTGATAGCACTGATAGATACTGACAATCACAGCTCAGAATTATCAACTGAAGCTAAGTATAAGTTAAATTAATAGAGAAGAACTGATGTCAAGAGAGTTCATTAGCTAACTGAATTACAATATTGCTGAAGTGAGAGTTATAATAAACAGACATATGAGAAATGTTCATTTTCATCAAGTAAAAGTAGTAGTCGGAAAAATACAATTCAGTATATAGACATGTTTCGCTTTATATCAAAAATATCTTTGTATCTATAAGTTCGTCTCCTGGAGGAACTGGCATCTCACGACAGTGTGCCAACCGTCCTAATGACACAAAGCAGAGCGTACCAAAAATTGAGTTTTTCGGCAGATGTCTTCACTGAATTCAACGACACGATTTTCGTCTCTAACTAAACACTGTGTGCAAATGAATTATTATATCCTAAGTAAGTTGAGGCTTACAAACCATGTTTTATGATGATCAATAACAGCTTGAAAAATCTTGCTAAAACTATATGGTCCTGCTGTCATAAAAGACTTTGTAGTAACTTGTAGAGAAGTTTTGTTGTTTAGTTGTCACTCTCGATTTCTTGTAGTAGGAATTAAAGATGAATACAGTGAGTTGATCTTAATTTATTATCTTCAGAGAAAATCTAAGTTGAGCAGGGTATGTCTTACAGAGACAATATAATAAGTAAGTCTAGTTGGGCCCCTCTTTCTTGTTCACTCTCTCCACTACCTGTCGGTTCTAATGCTAGCCTCCTTCTGAGCTCTGCTTCCTAAATTCTGGTGAAACAGGGGTCGTGTCACGCGTGTTACACTGTGGTTGGAAAGTTCCAGAAATCTGTGTGTGAGTATGTGTGTATGTCACTAGGCTTTGTTCGCATGCTATCTCGCTGACACACTACCTATATCATCCCCTGACTTGTTACTTCCTGTGTATGGTCAATATTTCCTCAGTTAACTTGCAAGATCATTTCCCTTTCCCAGGCTTGCGTGGAGCTCCGTATATCTATCTATTTATCTATCTATCTATTATGATTTGTAATTATAATACGGATTCATAACATCGCTCGGCCACGCTGCTGAAGGTCCTCCGACAGCAGTTATCATTGACATATGCTAATCTATTAGTACATAATATGGATTATAATATTGCATACATATAATATTCATAGTAAATTGCAATGATCCAGTAATATTACATTTTAAACAAGTTGTATACATATTTGAATAAATGCACTAAAGGTAAACTATTTAATTGTAATACAGTATGTACATGGGTTACTGTAGTGAAATGCATAGATGAAAGAAAAAAAAAAAAAGATTATGGTAAGAGTTATTAATATTTCATTTAAAGTTAATGGTACTGGTATGCCATACTTCTATATCATGGGTCATTCTTCTTTGTTATTTTTTTTTATTATTTTTTTTATATATATAATTAATACTATATACAAAATATGTACACATCATTCAGGGGGGTTAACTCGAATGTTAACTCTCCCCCCACTAAATACTGACTCCAAATGTGCAATTCTTGCATGCATTCTGTGCATTCCGAACAGCAGTACTGCAAATGCAATGCAGAAGATTATAAAGACAGTAGGTGCTGGGCTATACACATAATATGGGTTGAACATACTCAAACTCAAATCTTCCCAGGGCTTCATTGTTTCATTGATCAGCTGCATAGTTTCAAACTTAGGTGAAGTCAACTTAATACTTGTGCTCATGTTTAAGTCCATATCAGGCAGTGGGTGGAAATGTTTGTGTGTATGATTGAGGATGGCGTAGTGATTGATGGTAGATAAAGTAGACATGGCTGGTGTAAATACTGCATAGTAGTCTGGTGCTATGTATAATCCTGAGGCTGAAGTATGAGATGGTGGTATATCTGGACAGACTATGTAAACTGATGTGTTATGAGTGAAATAAAAAAACTGTGAGTGTCCAATGCGTTGATGGTGCACAAGTTTATCTGGAGTAAAAGTGAAGTAGCAATGATTATGAATATTGTCATTTCTGATGATAGCCATTTCACAAGGGACTGTATCAGTAGGCTGAAGCGTGAAAATGTACACAGGACAATGATGAACAGCATGTAAGGATGTGCGGCACTTTCGTTCAATCGTTGATTCACTTGCGAAAGTGACAGTGTTCCATCTCTTGGAGACCATGATGAGTTCGGTGTCTGTGTTGATGTTGATGATGACCAAAGTGTTGTTATTTTTAGAGGGGAAGGGGTGTATTTGGTATACTGTGAACAGATCTTCAGTTATGAATGGTACATGAACTACTACTGATGTTGGTGTTAGTGTTGCTTCTAAATATAGATAATATTGCATGAATTCCCTACTTCGGAACAAAGGCTTCAATTTATGTTTATGTATGCCTTGACTAATTATCTGACGTAGCTCATGAACTGGGAGTAAGTCAATGATGATCTTGCCATCACCAGCATTCGAAATTCCTTGCATAAGTGCCCTGTAACGATCTCTAGTGCTGTCTAATTGTAGTAGAATCTTGTCAATATGTTCTATGATCATGGAGAAGTGTTGGAAAAGTGTTATGTTACGTTCCATTTCATTTATTTTATCTACACTTTCAAGAGCTATGTTTTCTGCCTTTTTCAGATTTTTCACAATTGTCTTCATTGCTGAGTTCTATCCTGTGATGAATTTATCTTGGTATGTTAGTACCTGAGCTATTTTATTAAATTTGTTGTTTATTTCTTTAAGGTCATCCTCTGTAGCCAATCCAAAGATGCTCCCAAGAACTGCGCCACCCAGGTCGAACAAACCGCGCTTTTGGCGAGTACGTGTGATGTTCCTGTCGCTCAATACCTCCGTTCCATAAGGTGGGAGATCTTGGATCATGATGAGCATAGTTGACTTTGCCTGTTCTATTTTCCATTTCGCTAACTTCACCATTTCTTTCACTTCCTTTGTGTTATTTGCTTGTGAAACATAGCCTCCTATCATGAAGTCCAGAGTTTGCATAGGCTTCACGAGATTTTCTAGATAAGAAGGTAATTCATACAAGTAATCCAGGCTTATTTCAGTACTCATGACGTCTTTTACGATTGAAGTCGTGGCCGTTGGAGCTATGAGGCATCCTTGCCGTACTACTCTTGCTATGTAGAGGAGAATCCATAGGATAAGTCCCTTCATCGTTACCTACTGAAAAAAAAAAAAAATCTATTAATTTCCCAATATGGTCATGCTGTGGTCGATGATAGTGATGATGTGCGTTACGGTTGATTGTTATTTCATTTATAGAAGGAGTTAAATCGATATTTAATTCTCGTAAATGATGTACTGTAGATTTTATTGGAACAGTTGCACCTATGTTTGATTGTTTGGTATATGACCTTAATTTCTTTTTGTAATCATTGTTGTTTTCTTGCTTGGTTTCTTGAGGTACGTTCGCCTGTTCGGTTGTATCCGATGCTGAATAAAGATTGGATAATTCCCTTGAAACTCGTTTTAAATGATCAATATGAACTTGTTTCTCTTCGCCAGTTGACAGTGACTTAATTAAAACTTTGTTTGCTTTTAAGTTAATTACTCTGCATGGGCCCTCAAATTTTGGGGATAATTTATTGTCTCTCGTATGAATGATACCATAAACAATGTCTCCTAAGCTGGTAGGTGAATCTTTTGCCTTCTTGTTAAATGCCTCCGTCATTTCTTCCTTGGACATCGTTAATTGTTTTTTGACTCTTTTGTGTATGTCCTGGAATTCACGTAAACGGAGTTTAGAGTAATCATCGTAATTGTGTATGGGCAGACTGTCACCTTGTAGGAGCTCATATGGTAATTTTTTATCTGTCCCATATATAATGAAATGTGGTGTGTCACCTATGGATTTATTTATAGATCCATTAATTGAGGCTTCTACTCTGGGAATCCAATCATCCCAGCTTGCATAATTTTCACAGAGAATGTGCCTTAGCACATCTAATACTTTTTTGTTTTGTCTGTCTACTAACACATTCGATGCTGGGTGATAGGCTAAAACGTTAACCTTTTTGATGTTGTATTGTTTACATATTTCTTGTAAGATCTCAGAATTAAATTCTCCTCCATTATCACTTATTAGTACCTTTGGGGTAGTAAAGCGACATATTACATTATCTGTTATTGCCTTTGCTACTGTCTCTGCTGTCTTATCTTTAATTGGAGCTAAAATGACATAACGGGAAAAATGATCCGTTGCTACGAATAGGTATAGGTTATTATTGTATGATAATGGCATCTTGAGTAAATCAACAGCGACAACGTCCCATGGTTGATGTAGTACAGGGTAATTACCCATCGGTGCAGGTGTGATTGGGTATCCTTTGTGTTTTGCACATGATTCGCGTCTGTCTATATGATTGTTTATATCTTTTCGTAATGAAGGCCAGTAATATAACAGCTGGGCTTGTTTGAATGTCTTATCCTTTCCAGGATGTCCTGCATGTGGGCTATCGTGTATCGTTCGTAGTACTTGGGGTATCATGTCATTAGGTACTACCAACTGGTTAG
Organism: Coenobita brevimanus; assembly: GCF_032717465.1. Taxonomy (NCBI): domain Eukaryota; kingdom Metazoa; phylum Arthropoda; class Malacostraca; order Decapoda; family Coenobitidae; genus Coenobita; species Coenobita brevimanus. The sequence goes on along the minus strand of NC_137008.1, from coordinate 23,280,207 downwards.
TATTTCTTTGGCGTTTTGGTTGTTTAGAGTTCTATCTATCTATCTATTGCCAGACGCCTCAATCCCGTTTGGGGTGGCCACAAACAAATCGCCTCCAAGTCGCCCTGTCCCCCGCCATTTCACTGCCCTGCTCCCAACTCACACCCCCCTCTCTCATATACCTCTCCACCCCATCCCTCCATCTCATCCTCGGCCTCCCCCTCCCTCTTCCCCCCTCCACCTCACTCACATACACTCTCTTCGTCAATCTTTCACCCTCCATCCTCTCCACATGGCCAAACCACCTCAGTGTGTTCCTCATAACGCTTCCTATCACATCCACATCCACACCACAACGCTCCTTTATATCCTCATTCGTCAGCCTGTCTTGTTTAGAGTTAATCTTGTATAATGTATTATTGATTATTGTGAATTGTTCGAGTGGTACGTGCAGTTTGGGTAATTGTATGTCATCTCCACTTTCTAACTTGTATATAACTTTAGACCATATTGGGTCAAGTCTTTGTGCTTTTGCGATATCATCGTGGTTTGAGATATTTCCTTTGAGATCTAATGTCGCGACCTGAATTGTGTTCGGGTTCCTAGATAATGCGTCAGCTACTATGTTCATTTTACCTTGTATATAATGAATTTGTACATTGTAATTTTCAACTGTACATTACCATCTTGCTCTCCTCCCAGAGAGGAGTTTTTCTTTAAACATACCTACTAGTGGTTTATGGTCGGTGAATAAGTGGATTTCGTAACCATATACCAAATCTCGAAACTTTTGTAATGCAAAAACCACTGCAAGTGCCTCTAAGTCTGTAGTGCAATAATTTTTCTCTGCACCTTTTGTTTGTCTGCTGGCAAATGCAATTGGTTGATTCTTTCCTCTTTTATCTTCCTGCATCAGTACAGCCCCTAATCCTTTAACTGATGGGTCTGTACAAATAAGAAATTATTTTGTGTAATCCGGATATGCTAAACAAGGTGCATTTGTTAGTTTAATTTGTAGATTGTTAAATGCCTTTTTTTTTGTTCTTCTTCCCATTGGAATATAGCATCTTTTTTGAGTAGTTGGAATAGAGGAAAGGCTATATGAGAGAATTGTGGTACGAATGACCTATAGTACCCAGCTAGACCTAAAAATTGTCTAACTTCGTCAGTCGTAGTGGGTTCAGGAAAATCTCTCACTGCCTGTATTTTGTCATCAGTGGTGTGAATACCATTAGAACTTAATTTGTGGCCTAAGAAATTTATTTCCTTAAAGCAAAATTTGCATTTAGAAAGATTAATTTTTAAACCAGCATCACTAAGCTTTTGTAAGAATAAGTCTAATTTCTTGAGATGATCCGTAATATTCTTCGTTGCGATGACAATATCGTCAAGATAAACAAATATTCCTTGTCCTAAAATTCCGGACAATACGTAATTCATACGACACTGGAATGTGACTGGGGCTGTCCTCAGTCCCATCGGCATCCTTGTATATTGGTAATGGCCTCTGTTTGTAGAATAGGCAGTGTATTTACGTGACTCCTCTGAAACCGGTATCTGATAATAGCCGCTTAGGAGATCGATGGTTGAGAATATGTTATTCTCAGGACCAATATTCTGTAGAACGTTGCTTAGCAATGGCATGGGAAATCGGTCTGGGATTGTGTGATTGTTTAGTTTACGGTAATCTACTACCGCACGCATTTCTCCATTTCGTTTGGGCACGAAGAATAATGGGGCATTCCACGGGGAGACTGAAGGCTCAATAATTCCAAGTTTTAACATTTCATCGACATACTGATTTGCAAGTGAACGTTGGGAGTGTGGGATGCGGTAAGCTGGTACGAAAATTGGTGGTGTTTCTGGGTGCACATTAATCTTGTGATTAATCAGGTTGGTACACCCTAATTGTTCTCCGGGTAATGCTATGGTGCCCCTGTGTGTTTCCAGCAGGGTTAACAAATCATTTTCTTCATCAAATTCACCTGAGTGAATTAAATTCTCTTTTATGCTTTCTCTATCCGTAGATTTTATCTCACTTGTCACTCCAGCTATAACTATTTCCTTCACAGGGGTGTGACATTTTTCAATATTAACTATGCAAGTCCCCTTTTTCAACTGAACTTCCCCATTCATGTGATTAATTATGAATATCTGAGTTTGCCCCTCGTCGTTCATCTGACATAATGCGTTTTCTACTGACAATCCCTTTACTTTACATAATTCTTCTAAGACAGAACAGTACTATTCCGTAATTTGCTCTTTATGGTAACTTTCATATAGAAATTAGGTGGTATAACTAAATCATTGGTGAGATGGGCTGGAAAAACTGATAAATCAGTAATTTTATCTGGGTCACTAATTCTGGAGGATGGGGCTGGTGGTGGGAGTGGATCTATACACTCATCTGTTTGTGTATGTTTGTTTAAGCCTTTAATATTACCAATTCTTTTTGGTTCTCTTTTACTAATCGGTGTGGGCTCTGATTGTATTTCCTCTATGAATTCATTGTCAAAGTCTATTCCATTCATTTGTGGGAGTATAGTTATGTTCTCTGGTCTCATGGATCTTAAGCCCAGTAACATATGAGCTTTAATTGCTAAGTTTTCAACGATATAGAAAAATGCAGAGAATGGTCTTGTAGTCTCTGTGAAACTGATATTTAACCTTATCATACCTTTCACTGTAATTTTTTATCCGTCTACCGTATATAAATCTAAATCAGCTTCTTCCAGAAAAGTTACTTTCTTCTTATTTCTAAGAATTCTATTTATTTCTTCATGTGTTATTAAGTTCACTGGAGAGCCTGTATCTAAAAATAAGGAAACGTTTTGATCCTCACATACAGCTGGTATCAAGATACACTCATTTCCCAACATGCCTCCTATGTGAATTTTAGACTTACTTTTCTTTACGTTTGTTCGTTTTTTGTCATGACTTGGTCTTCCCCCGATTTGAACATAGACACAATTTTTTCTACTGTTTTGCAGTCACTGGTCCAGTGCCCTTGGTATCTATGATGCATACAGTAAGGACCAAATCCTTGTGTCTTTTGTCTATCCTCTTTTGCTTTGATAAAGCATTCATACCTTGTGTGTCCTGGTTTTGCACAATAATGACATAGAATGGACCTATCTCTTGACTGTGACCTACGAGGTGACTTCCCATAAGTAGTGTTGTTTATGGCGTGAGACCTGCTCGGGCTGCGCTAAAACTTATGAAACTGCCTGTAGCCTGGTGTTTGTGATCGAATCCTCGTCACGTTTGGTTGTTTGCTCTGCCTGCTTTCGGGTCGCGATCGATTTTGTTCTCTGTTTGGGGTCATTGTTGATGTTTTCACAGCTGATACTGTCTCAGGTACTCTCATTCTACTAGAATGTGCGGGTGTGTCGACCATACCTGCTTTACTGCACTGCATCTCTACCTCGTTCATTAAGTCTAGTAAGCACATGCCTGGGGTGTACGCGATCGTCTTGGCGATCTTAAGGGTCCTATCAGGTAATTTACACAAGGCTGCTACATAACTAATGATGTCCACGACGAGGTCTGGGGACATCTTTCCATCATCTGTTATCCAATTTGAGTTTTCCAAAGTAACTAAAAATGTTCTTTTGATTGTGGAGACATCAGCAGTTATTTCACTGAGCACATGGTTTGTAGTGTGCTCCCTTACAAGATCTACAATCTTATGTAATTCTGGAATTATACCTGGCAAGAAGTTCATACCTCCAGAAAATTTCTTCAAAAATTCAGTTTTAAATTCATCATATGTCCTTGCCTTGAGGAGCTTGTCTGATCGCAATAAATTGCTTGCTGGAAATCTTTCCTGGCTTATGCAAGATGAAGAAATGGCAATTTTCTCTTGTTCATCTAGTATGTGGCGCTTGATGAAGATTTGTTCGCACTGACTGACCAATGAAATGACGTCAATGCGATCTTTTTCTGTGCCAGAGAATTTTGGGGCTGTTTTATCTTCATGGTAAACGTAAACATAATGTGGGGATGTTAGATCCGCAGTATTTGTTTCGTGATTCATTTTCACTGTTTGTTCTGTTAATTTAACTTGGACTTGTTTATCGTTGTGTGAGGGAATGGTGGAATATATTCGGCCGGAATGGTGAACCCTGTTAAGTGTATTGGCATATGTGTGCAAGTCAGCGACAAAGTCCTCACTTGCCACGTCAGAGGGGGTTTCCCACTCATCATCTGGAACTGACGTATTTGTTTCTTGATTTTTAGTTTGTGGTGAGGTTTGTACAATGGGTGTGTTGCCTTGGTGCTCTCCTAATTGTGAATCTTTTGTTGGAGCTAATTGTGTTTCATCTGGTATTAACGTGGGTGGTGGCGAAAATATCCCTGTCATTAAGATCTGGTGTTATGAAATACGCCTTTTGTTTGTTTATGTTCTAACTAAATAGATGAGTAAATGAGTTGTAATAAATGATAGATAGTAAGTGTATAAGTGTATATATAGAAATAAGTAAAGGAGCTGAATATACCTAATTTTAGCACTGAGAAGAAATGAGTAAGTATAATTTCACCCACTTGATACAGATCGTAGAGGCGTGTCGATGCAACTGTCGATCTCGGAAGAAAAATGCAGGGTTGATTGAAGATCTCTTGATAATTCTAGTGCTGTGTTGATGGATGATATTACTCAGGAAATTCCATGGCCTGGTGCTTGTGGTGGTTAACAGCTGTCACAGGCAAACCTCTGCATAGAACGTCGAATTTCGAACTCAATACTGTGGAAATAAATGAGTATGAGTAGGAGCTATGTGAATAATGAGTAATGAGTAGTGGGTGAGAAGTGCCTGGTGTCAGTCACACGATGCTTGGCGTGACCCTAAGTCAGCAAACTCACGTTGTAATGTCATCTCAGCACATGGTGACGTCGGCTTCCCACACTGGTAGCTGTGGTGAATACTGAGTAGCGATGCATAACCTGAGTGAAGAAAGGTGAGTAAGACGCATTATAAATGTGGCTCTGGTGTTTTGCTGCATGTCTTGACCTCTGCGTCAGTGATGGAGGTAGGCGGGAGAGAGTGGTTGGGGTTTGTGTGCTTGTTGCTTTGGTCTTTCCTCTTTTTTACTTGCTTTGTTTTATATTCTTCTTGCTGCTGCTTGAAGTTACGTGAAGATTATAGAGTTGTTTTGTAGACTTTTAGGCTATTTGCATTGTAGGCTGTATTTTGTAGGAATTCACTGTAGAACTGAAGCTAATCTTGTAGAGTCTCGCCTGCTTTTGTAGAAATTCGCTTTTGATTCGGAGACGATGTCTGTAGATTCGCTTGCCACCAAATGTCATAAAAGACTTTGTAGTAACTTGTAGAGAAGTTTTGTTGTTTAGTTGTCACTCTCGATTTCTTGTAGTAGAAATTGAAGATGAATACAGTGAGTTGATCTTAATTTATTATCTTCAGAGGAAATCTAAGTTGAGCAGGGTAGGTCTTACAGAGACAATATAATAAGTAAGTCTAGTTGGGCCCCTCTTTCTTGTTCACTTTATCCACTACCTGTCGGTTCTAATGCTAGCCTCCTTCTGAGCTCTGCTTCCTAAATTCTGGTGAAACAGGGGTCGTGTCACGTGCGTTACACTGTGGTTGGAAAGTTCCAGAAATCTGTGTGTGAGTATGTGTGTATGGTCACTAGGCTTTGTTCGCATGCTATCTCGCTGACACACTACCTATATCATCCCCTGACTTGCTACTTCCTGTGTATGGTCAACATTTCCTCAGTTAACTTGCAAGATCATTTCCCTTTCCCAGGCTTGCATGGAGCTCCATATATTTATCTATTTATCTATCTATCTATTATGATTTGTAATTATAATATGGATTCATAACACTGCAGGCAAAAGCCAACATTTCTATTCAACCACGACCGGCATAACACAGATAACTTTGGTGGACACGGGTGAGTTGCCATAGGCTGCTTTCGGTGAGAAATATAAGTCAGAATAAATTTTGACAAATTTTTACAGCATTGCTCAATACAGAGGGTGTAGGAAAAATGGGAACTCAGCTGATCATGTGGTAACATGTTTCACTCCATTCTATTATCATACCATGTTAGATCTGCCTTCCATACAACTTACATGAAGTTCATCTCCATTGAGCTGTTCACATCACCACAGGAGCCTAGATTTAATTTTAAAAGTCGTCATGGTGTGTGTTTACAGAAAGTCATTATCAAGTCAAATCAGCTAGATTACCTCGGGAGCAATATTGACTAATCTTGACCAAGGATTAATTTCATATTTAAGAGGAGCCTGTGGAGTCACATGGAGAGACAGGCTGACAAATGAGGATATAAAGGAGCGTTGTGGCGTGGATGTGGATGTCATAGGAAGCATTATGAGGAACACACTGAGGTGGTTTGGCCATGTGAAGAGGATGGAGGGTGAAAGACTGACGAAGAGAGTGTATGTGAGTGAGGTGGAGGGGGGAAGAGGGAGGGGGAGGCCGAGGATGAGATGGAGGGATGGGGTGGAGAGGTATATGAGAGAGGGGGACGTGAGTTGGGAGCAGGGCAGTGAAATGGTGGGGGACAGGGCGACTTGGAGGCGATTTGTTTGTGGCCACCCCAAACGGGATTGAGGCGTCTGGCAATAGATAGATAGATAGATAGACTTTCTGCTTACGAAAACGGGTATCCACACTGTGGTCAGTGTAAGATACCAGGAATAACCCTAGGCGTCCTGATAACGTATGGATACGATGCAACATTTTGTCACGGTGAATCCCAGTAACATATCCATACTTTTTGCAATTGCAAGGTCCGTCATTTCCACAGTTTTCAATTTCCGCGCGTGATTTTTGGTACGTAGACGTGGGACACCTTCCTCTACCTGCCACCAGGCAGGGACACTGCCTTACCCCACGTGACCTCCCCCCCTGCCGCACGCCATTGTTTCGGCAACTCACCTGCTACCAGTTATCTGGCCAGTAAAGACATCTCATGCCACGGTACGAAATTCAAGGCAAAAGTGATTCCCCAATCGATGACGATGTACAGGACAGATATTACGTGGCACCAGAGGAAGAAACAAGCATAAGTGATGAGGAGGTACCTTTACCAAGGAAGGTGCAGTATGTTGATGTGTTCAGTGAATGAAACAATGCTTATACCGTCTATATTATTGTGTAAAAAACCGTATATTCTTGTACTACATATAAATCCGTACCAAATAAACAAATATCTACCTATTGTGAGTGGTTTGCAATAGTTAGCGCCACACAGAAACAACAACACTCACAGTGCGCCTCCAGAGAACACAGTACCAGGTACCAGGTGAGCAATTTGGGGAACATTTTCCATGTTTCTCGTAAAAAGTGGAGGCTATAGCCAAAAAAAAAACTTTTTTGAAAATCTGCTCGGATTGGGGGGGAGGGGTCAGTGGTGAGAAATCGGTCAGGACGTTGGAGGTTAATAAAAACGTCATGACTTTTAACGTCGCTATTATCCGTCTCATACGAGTGGGTAGACATTAATTAACGGTCATCCATACAAATAATGAGAGGCTTTGGCAATGAAGTGCACCGAGATGTGCAGTGCTAAGACCAACTTATTTTTTTCCGCACTGCAAATGTGCATTATATTAGTTTTATTAGTGGTGATACTTCCAATAATAATAGACTCCTCTATGGTTGCCATTGACGAAGTATATATTCGACTTGTCAGCGAGATTTCTGACCCTTATATGGGGAGGTTCCTTACCCATTATGAAGATAATGCGCATAACTAGCAACGTGTTATGCAGCTGCTCTTTACCGTTTCAGTCCATTTGACAATTTCAACTCTCTATTGTGCACAGAGAGGGACAGGGTATCACATAAGAAAAATCAGGTCTTTACACATACCAAACCTGCATTAATAATAATAACAATGATAATAATAATAATAATAATAATAATAATAATAATAATAATATTAATAATATCTATAATAATAATAATAATAATAGTAATAATAATAATAATAGTGATAACAGATAGATAGAACATCGTAAAATTGTCCAGGGACAATTTGGTTAAGAAAAATCTTCCCACAGCCATTGCCCACATGGATTCGAGTTATAAAGGAACCTTGAGGTCAAGACCACTCACTGATCTTGTGCATGTCACATTAAGTCAACACAGTCTACAAGTCCACCAAGTTTGGTGACTCAAGCTTTAACCCTTCATGGAAAAATAGGTGACATCCGGAAGATCCAGGGAAGTTCCAATTTTTGACCCAAGGCGATCTCAGAATAATCAACCGATGACAGCCATACTCCTTTCCGTACTGTGTCGGTCTTCAGGTTATATTGTATTAACATTACAGTTTCATAACTTTAGCGGTTCTTGCGACAGCGTAGTTGACTCATTTTTCTGTGTTCCTGATAATATCCGGAGGTCTGGTTGTCGGACTGCCTCTATCCTTCGGCAAAAGAAGTGGACAGCTGTCCGACAAAGTTTACCAAGTTTGAAGGCTCTCGGCCAAATAGTCTTTGAAATATCGCAATTTTAAAATATGTAATAATAATAATAGTAATCATAATCATAATCATATTAAAGACAAAAACAAAAAACCTTCCCACAGGGATGTGGGAAGTTTTAGTAAGTCATGGTTTATCATCCTGCGAACAGGTTGGTACCGTTTTCGGCAATGCGCCCTTTACCGTTGCGCTGGACTGTGTGTGTGTGTGTGTGTGTGTGTGTGTGTGTGTGTGTGTGTGCTTTACTTCCTCCTAGCCTATTGATGGATCTGAATAAAACTTCGCAGATGAGTTCAGCTGGTCCGCGGGAAGGGATTCCACTATATACATTTTTGCGACCGTGATTTCTGGGGAGTTCAGCCCCCCACACCAAATAAATCTCAGAAATGGTGAAAGGAGGGTAGATAAGGCTTTGGTGTCATAACATTTGTTGTACAGCCATGAACACTAATAAATTAAAAGGAGAATGCCAGTAGTCTACAACTAGAGGGCAGATTAATCGCACACGCCCCCCCCCCCAATAAATAATAATAATAAATAAAAATAGAAATAAAAAACTCAACCTCACCAAACCTCTGATTTGTTAGGCTGATGGATCGGATATCTAAAACTTCGCTCACTCCCTCGTCTTCCCGCATGTAAAGTTGTTTTCGTTAATCATACTATTAGGTGTAGAGTATTATGTTTTTTGTTTTTTAATGCTAGGAAGAAGGAACCAAAGGCCAGGAGCTCGCAAACTGTTCCCTTCAAGAGAAAAAGAAGATACAAAGGAGAGCCAAATTCAAGATCCGATCATTTCGAGACGCCTGAACACACTGCGTTGGAAAGACTGGAGATCATAGGAAGCAGGAAATACAGACAGAGGGAGACAGTTCCAGCGCTGACCTGTTGCATAAATGTATAAAGATCCACCTTCCTTTCCATGAGAAGTAATTATATTGAAGTTTTAGCTGATTTGAACAGAGTGACACCAATGTTTAGAGTTTGGAATTTAAATATTTATCCAACGTCTTCGAAACGATATACTGAAATCCAAGTAACAGCGATAGGCTATAATTTATTAGTCATATTAATCATATCTCCTGTTTTGTCATCTGGGGAGAAACAATGCCACATATCCATCCATCCACTCATCCACCTATGCACTCATCCACCTATCCACACAGCTTACCCAGTACAACGCACCTACCCGCGCTGGTCACGCACCTTTCTTAGCCACCTGGACGACCCAAGCTGGCCGGTCATTCACCCTGCCCACCCACGAATGCCACCCACCAAGCTCACCTAATACTGCTAACCAACATTTTCATCCACTCACCTTCCCACCTTGAACTTATCCAGCCACCTTCCTCCTCCCCCCCACTCAGACCACCCTGGCAACTCAATCTTCTCAGCCATTCTGGCGACCCACCGTGCCCACTCGCCCTGGCTACCCACTCTCCCCATACATTCCGACTGCCAATCATGCTCACCAACCACGGACACCCACCCTCCTCACCCATGAATGCCACTCACCCTGCTCATCCAACAGTGCCATCCAACACATCCATCCACCTAATCCTCCACCCGTACCCACTCATTCTCTCTGACTACTCACTCACCCTGCCCACCCACCTATCCCTGGGAACCCACCCATCCTAGCCAGCCACTCCCACCTGCCCAACCGCCCTTCTTCCACAACCCTGTACATCCCCATCCCACCCACCCATTCGAATTCCATTCATCCATCAATAGATAGATGTTGGAGGACTAGGTATGTCCTCCTCTCTGTAACAGCTAAATAGGTCCACTGGGATACAGATCTCCCCCACATAAGGGGAAGTAGATCCAGGAGGGAAAGGTTAGTTCCCCTATACGGGGAATCAGGGCAATGGAGACTGCTGAAGAGGCACCCTCACAATTGAATATAGGTCCACGGGGAATGGTTCCTCTGTGTAAGTAAAATAAACCCATTGGGCATTATGGGAGCTCATCTGAAAGAAACACCTGTCCATCATGGTAATAAGTCACAGGAGCAAAATCAATTCCTTGAGGGAACAAATCTGTATTGTAGTATCCGTAAGGGAGACGTAAATGAATCCTTTAGATTATTTGAAAAGAGAAGACAATGGGGAAAGGGATATAACTGGAATATTAAGTGTTCTAAACACATTCGACGGGTGGAGAAGGAAAGAAGAGGAGAGAGGGGGTTGGGGAGAGTGCTGTGGAGCGAAAAGGAAGTAGTTGAGTGTGGTCGAGAGGAGGAAGAAACGAAAGAGCAAGAGAGGAAGGGGTGTGTTGAGTTAGGTGGAGGGAGGAGGGAGAAAGGGAAGGAAGGAAGAGCTGAGTTAGGTGGAGGTTTAGGGAGAAGGGCTGAAAGGAGGGAGGGAGCTGACTATAGAAGAGGGCAATGGAGGGAAGGAGGGGGAGGATGCGGGGATGGTAAAGGAGGAAGGGCACAAGAAGGAAGAATGATTAATAATTCTTAGAACAGTCTGCATATCATTAACTGAATTACCCAGGTATGCTTGCTACTGTGTCGCTCTGCTGTTGTTGCATTGAAAATCAAACTGAATTATATAATTAAACT
>NC_137008.1:23191680-23264180 GCF_032717465.1 Coenobita brevimanus | reverse complement strand
CAGCGGAAACATTTCAAGTAGACTACGTGGTTAATTATTGTTGAGTAAACTAAGAAGAGCAACCTTTTTTTTTTTTTAGTCTTTATTCTAACATTCAAGCACTTGTCTTTCAATGTACACACACTCAAAAAAGTATCGTTACACCTTCTGCACGATACAAACTGACACCACGATTGAAAAGTTTGATAACAGCCTTCCTCCAACCCTACCCAGACACCTGGATTGTTCAGTATGAAACTCATCGGACCCCCCTGTACCGATACTTCTTTGACTGTGTGTACGTCCATACACGTTGGTTTTACGATTTACTAATGTTAACCATGTCCTATAACTTGCTCTTATCTCAGTACAAGTCATCTGACGATAAAAGGAACAGAGTACTCTAGTTATACCTACTGTACTATTATACGAGGATCTGTGACAGCGCTGGCAATTTTCGAGACCTATAAATCATTCAGATGAACGATTTGACGCTGACAAGGATACAATACTCGAGTTGTTCCAAGCATGAGAATCATAAATTATCTGCTCTCTGGTCATGTCTCTCATTACAGTTCTGTTGACAATAATACCACATTCAGTAATACATATAAAGTTATCAAGTTCCACGGGGTGTTGTTCACAGTTTTTCACGCGATGTCGGCCATAAATTGCTTCATATTTTTAATACATATTACTAATCACGACAACAACTCCCAGCATAACATTACTTTGGTTATATATATATATATATATATATATATATATATATATATATATATATATATATATATATATATATATATATATATATATATATAAAGTGGATAAATAATCATGCATGCAACTTCAAATATCAATGAAACAAGTAAGTTCTTATCTCAAACTGAAATAAACTGCTGATACGGTAAGCAACATTCTTACTTAATTTTTGCAAAAAGTGTTATTATCTTGCTTCGATTCGGTTGGTATGTATTCGTTTAATTGCTCGTCAGTGACTGTACTATACACACGGAGATACACACACCTTTCCCAACCCTCATTACACAACTGCACTTCTTACTTCTCTACACACCCTCAACCTCTCTCACCCCCACCACTACACAACCGTAAACAATACATACATTCTCCTCGACACATCCTTACCCCCTCACAACTCCACCACTACACAACTACACATCATACATACCCTCTCTTATACACACCAACCCATCTCACCCCCACCACTACAAAACTGCACATCACACCATTTGTCCCTCTACTCTCCCCACCCTTAACCCTACTCACTCCCACCACTACACAACTGCACCATACATACTTTCTCCTTCATATACACTCAACCCCAATCGCCTCCATCTATTCACAACTGCACCATATACCATACCAACCCTCTCTTCGACACACACTTAGCTCCTCTTACCCTCACAGTTACGTATCTGCTTACTATGCCTACTCTCTCTACACACCTTCCTACTCTTTCATTCTCACCATTACGTAACTCAACCCTATACATACCTTCTCCCTTAGGCAACATCAGTCCCTTTCACCCTCAGCACTACACGTCTGCATGCTTTACCTTCTCTACTTTCAACACACCTTCAACTTTCTCATCACCACCACCCTCAAAAATTAAATTTAACGTTCCGGTTCTGCGAAGCATATTTTAGGGCAGTGGTTCTCAACTGGTGGTCCATGGACCACTGGTGTCCACGGTGACTTTTTGGGTGGTCCACAGGACGTTCACTATATTTGGTAATAAACTGGAGATTGGTGCATATATTTTTAAATTTATTGAAAATTCAGTACGAAAACTTTATCAAAATAAATAATTGGCCATTCATTTTATTGTATTATTCGTATTGATTATTCCAGTACGATGGGTACTTACCCAAATCTGTCAATACATGCAGTCAGATGTCTTCTGCCATTTGCATCAACTTCCATGTGTGAGAGCAGATTTTTATGTTTGTTGCACATTAAGTCCAAACAAAGGAATCGGCTTGCAGTGGAAAGCGATATTCATTGTGCATTATCGAGTACCACCCCTAACATTGAAAAGCTTGTCAGTGAGAAGAGAATCCAAAAGTTTGGTTGTAAAGAAAAATGTTAGTTGTATACTCCTACATATTTTCAAAATTCTGTTGTTAGAAATAAATTTCACAGCAAAATGTTAGAGAAGTATTCATGTACTTCCTGGATATTATGTTTGGAAGAAATATATTTCAGACCAAAATGTCAGCTGTCTACTATTTTATATCATTTCTTGATATTCTGTTTATAAGAAATATATGTATAACCAAAATATTTGTTGTCTATGCTTTATTTATCATTATTCAAAAACGAAATGGTCCAGGATATTTTTTTAATTGGGCTGGTGGTCTATGGCCTGAAACGAGTTGAGAACCACTGTTTTAGAGCTTGAAACTAATGACATCCTGTGCAATCGTCTTTAGAAAGTGACGGAATAGCTTATTCAAACAAGATCTAGCAGATCATTAGCAAGGTCAACAGAGGAAAAAATGACGGATGACCTGATATGGCCCCACCGCAAATAAGGGGGACTTGGGATGTGTCTGGCGAAGTGGACGACAGACGGAGACAGTACTGGAAGTTAAAAGTTATTCAAGGATTCACACACACACACACACACACACACACACACACACACACACAAACTGGACAGGATTAACGTATTGCGTTATACGTACTCGGCGAGTGACTAAAGGCAAGGAATATCAGGGGAATACTTTTATCAGTAGTTACAGAGAAAACACAATCTGATTTTTGATAGGAATGAACCACTGGCATTTGTTCCGGATCACCTCAGCGTTTTATGATGGTTTGTAAAATAAGGTTTTCACATATTAGAAAAAAAAAAAAAAAATGGTATGAAATATGAAAAGAATGATGGAACATCATTATGTGTTAACACTGCCAACCGTGAAGATGGATGACGTTCCGGGGATTATCAGAGTTTATGGGACAAATACATTTCACAAAGAATTTTCTTTTTACTTTAGTCTCAAGAATAAAAGTGGGATATTGATTAAAGTACTGCCTGTTAATTTGCATAATGCTGTCATTATAGAAAACTCTTATCTTAATGTTTTCCATGACAATAACACCCAAACTACAACGCTGGTTTTTAAGTGCTGTCCACTCTTTGCCGCATCACCCAATACCATACCTGGTAGTCTTGCCTGTCATTTCTACACAGCCGAGTGTCTTTGGAGCATCATTTTGTACAAACTTGTATAATTTTGCTGTTTTATGGTCGGAACAACTGTTATATTTTATTGCAGCTAACATCCGATTTCCTTTTAGCCGATAATAAGTCTTATGAGAATGAGTGATAAAGCTGGATTCAGTAAACCTCTCGCAGTCGGGATAGGTTTTAATAACAGTCTTATGGCCGTGCCAAAGAAATCTAAAAATCATTTAAATGTTGCTTTTTTCTGGACAAACTTACCCAAATAACGTCAAAATATAGAGCCGTTCTAAAAACCTGAACACACTGAATAAAAAAAAAAAAGTAATACAGGCAAAGGGGTTTGCAGATTAAAGAATGCTGATCAATAGCTTACACGACGGAATGACAGTAAAGGTTAACTCTCATTAAAATAACGAAAAATATATTTTTTCTTGAGAACAATGAGTCAAAGGTCAAGGTCACATGGAAAGGTGAAGGTTCAAGGTCAGTCAGCAAAGGCAGCCCTAATCGTTTTGGTATGACTAAAGCCAAAGTTGGTGGAGGATTTAAGGGTTATTCAAGAATGAGGTAATTCGGTTATGAGAGTAATCTGCTGAAGGTTGAAGGTCAGGGTCAAATATTATGTCCTTAGTCCATGTACTGGACTCGGGTGTTGCACTCTCTAGGTACTATTTTTTGTCACTATTTTTGAGAGAGAGAGAGAAAGAGAGAGAGAGAGAGAGAGAGAGAGAGAGAGAGAGAGGGAGAGAGAGAGAAATGGAGATTTGAATTCCCCGAGCTAGACAACTAAGGCCAAATAGCCCCGCTGGGGTTGCAGGAGGGAGCTACCCCTCCCGGCAACGGTAGCCCGGGCGAGGCTCGAACTAGAGAGAGAGAGAGAGAGAGAGAGAGAGAGGGGTGGAGGTTGGGGGAGGGGGCTAATAATAATACGGAAAATGAGAGAGGAAGATGCTTCAGACACGAATGACTGTTCCAGTTTTACCATCCACCTGACGAAGCCGGAGGAGGGTACTGTTATAACTGTCATCAACAAGAATAGATGGTGCAGAGATTTCGTTTGCATGTCAGAAAGCAGAAAATATTCACTATACAGTCATGAATTTTCACACAGTTATGTTTTTTTTTTAATGCGAGGAAGAAGGAACCAAAGGCCATGAGCCCGCAGTAACAGTTCCCTCCAAGAGAAAAACATAATACAATAGAGAGCCAAATTCAAGATCCAATCATTTTGAGATGCCTGGACACACTGCGTTTGAAAGACTGGAGATTATAGGCAGCAGGAAATACAGACAGAGGGAGACAGTTCCAGAGCTGACCTGTTGCATAAATGAAAGACTGGGAGTAACAGTTAACTCTTGCATTAGAGAGTTGGACAGAAAAGGGATGAGAGTTTGCTGCCAGACGGGTGCTACGCGCCCGTCGTAGAGGTGGAGGAATGCAAGCAGACAGTTCAGAGGAGCAGTGACCACTAAAGTAGCGATAGAAAAGGGATAAAGATGCAACAGTGCGGCGAAGAGACAGAGGTTGAAGGGAGTCAGTAAGAAGAGGAGAGTTAATGAGATGAAAAGCCTTTGACTCCACCCTATTGAGAAGAGCTGTATGTGGGGAGCCACCCCACACATGAGAGTTGTACTCCACACACAGGGGCGGATAAAACCGCTGTATAGAGTCAACAAATGTGCAGAGGTAAAGAAAGAGGGAGTCGGCTTAGCACACCCAATCTCTTGGAAGCAGATTTTACAAGAGATGTAATATGATCTTTCCAAGATAAGTCCCGAGTAAATGCAACCCCAAGCATGTTCAAGGACGATGCAGGATTAAGCTGAATATTATTAAACATTAGTGGGTATACCTGTGGAAGATTTTATCGGGTTGATAGGTGTAAGAACTGAGTCTTAGATGCATTAAAAACAACCATATTATTTTTACCTCAGTCAGAGATACGAGCCAAGTCAGACATTAGGTATGCCATAGCCTCATCTCTTGTTTGTTGAAGTAACTGTTGAGATGGGCGTTGCGGGAACCGAATGGAAAGGTGAAGGGTGGAGTCATCAGCGTATGAGTGGATAGGGTTAGATGTACAGCTTAGAAGATCATTGATGAATAAAAGGAAGAGAGTTGGTGATAGTACAGAGCCCTGAGGAACACCACTGTTGATAGATCTAGGAGAAGAATGATGGCCGTCTACAACAGCGGCTATAGAAAGACCAGAAAGGAAGCTAGCGATGAAGGCACAAACAGAAGGATAGAAACCGTAGGAGGGCAGTTTGGAAATTAAAAATTTATGCCAGACTCGATCGAAAGCCTTTGAGATGTCAAGTGCAATGGCAAAGCTTTCGCCAAAGTCCCGAAAGGAGGATGACCAGGAGTCTGAAAGGTAGGCAAGAAGATCGCCAGTGGAGCGTCCCTGATGGAACCTGTACTGACGATCGGAAAGAAGGTTGTGATAGGGAAGATGCCTTAAAATTTTTCTATTGAGAATTGAAAACTTTTGAAATACAGGACGTTAAAGCAATTGGACGATAGTTGGAGGGTTGGGAGTGGTCACCCTTCTTTGGGACTGGCTGAATGAGAGCAAACTTCCAGCAAGAAGGAAAGGTACAAGTTGACAGACAAAGGCGAAAGAGTTTGCCTAGGGAGGGTGTAAGCACAGAAGCACAGTTCTTGAGAAAAGCAGGAAGGACCCCATCAGGCCCATATGCCTTGTTAGTACTGAGGCCAGTGATAGCAGAAAATGCATCAACTGAAGAAATTTTAATGTCAGCCATGAGGAAGTCAGAGGGGGAAAGTGATGGAGGAACACCACCGGAATCATCTAAGGTGGAATTGGAGGAGAAAGTCTGTGCGAAGAGATCTGCTTTATCAGTAGAAGAAATAGCTACAGAACCATCAGAGTAGAAAAGAGGAGGGAAGGATGATGAGGTAAAGTTGTTAGAAAGATTTTTGGCAAGGTACCAGAAGGAGCGGGAAGAATTCAAGTTGGAGTGTTGAGAGCATTTAGTATGGATGAAATTATTTTAGCAGAGCAGAGAACAGACTTAGCACGATTCCGGGTAGAAACGTAAAGATGGTGTGATTCAGGGGTGGGTTGGCTCCGGTACCTTTTGTAGGCCCTCTCGTTGTTGCGGACAGCATTAGAACAAGTGTGATTAAACCAAGGCTTTCTTGCGTTAGTCAGAGGATATGAGAAAGGAATGTATGCTTCCATGCCCGAGAGAATAACCTCCGTAATGCGCAAGGCACACTCAGATGGCTCCCGGCCATGGAAGCAATAATCATTCCATGGAAAACCCAAGAAGTGCTGCCTGAGGGCCTCCCAGTCCGCGGCTCCATAATGCCACAGACGACGCTTCCCTGGAGGGTCCACAGGCCGCACTGGAGTGATAGGACAGGTTAAGGTAATAAGGTTGTGATCGGAGGAGCCCAACGGAGGGAAAAGATTAACAGAGTAAGCAGAAGGATTAGTTGTGAGGAAGAGGTCAAGTATGTTGGAGCTCTCTCCAAGGTGGTCAGGGATATGGGTAGGGTGCTGTACAAGCTGCTCTAGGTCATTAAGGATAGAAAAGATGTAGGCTTGTTCTCCAGGTGGATCCGTGAAAGGAGAGGAGAGCCAAAGGTGGTGGTGAACATTGAAATCTCCTAGAATGGAGAATTCAGTGAAAGAAGAAATGGATAGAATGTGTTCCATCGTAGAAGTAAGATAGTTGAAGAATTTTTGATAGTCAGTAGAATTAGGGGATAAGTAAACAGCACAGATATATTTAGTCAGAGAGTGACAGAAAAGCCGAAGCCAGAGTGTAGAGAATTCAGAAGAATCGAGTTCAGGAACACGAGAGCAAGATAAGTCGTTGCGTATATATACACAACAGCCACCTTTGGCTTTGAAATGAGTATAGAGAAAGTAGGAGGATACAGAAAAGGGTTTGCTGTCAGTTGCCTCAGACAGCTGAGTCTCCGTTAGAAAAAGATGGTGAGGTTTAGAGGAGGAGATGTGGTGCTCAACAGAGTGAAAGTTAGAGGAAAGGCCGCGAATGTTGCAGAAATGAAGAAGAAAAGAGTCAGACAGTGGTTCCAGGCATCTCGAGTCATCACCGGGAGAGGGGCGGATGGTGGGGGCATTTATGGTCCCTCCCCCCTGGGGACTCCGAGGCTTGGTAAAGAGACGCCATTTGTTAAATTTTGAATTGGAAGTGTAGTGTGTACTGTGCATGTAGTTTGGTGTAGATAGTTAGAGAAATTTGTATGTGTCTTGTACTGGTGCCTCTTGATAGGTAGAGTGCTGTCTTTTTTTTCTTTTACAATGGCAAAAAAAAAAAAAAAAATATCCTCAGATTTCATTGTGACCTGCGCAAGGCATCTGAAGGGCTCAATGCATTTTTCTGTTGAAACTTTGGAACTATTACACATAGGAGGCAGAAATTGTACATGGTAAATTAATTTATGAATCTCTAATTATCTATGAGGTTTCATGACTGTGCCTATTATGTAATCATAAAAAATACTTGCTTAATTGAGAAAAGCATGATTTCATCGGATCTCATAACTTCATTGTGACCATGGATAAACTACCGAAATTTTTAAGTTTTAATGTCTCTGTGTTATATAGTGAGGGAGGGGGGCTTAGGGCCTTAATGCGCTTGGTTAGGTGGGCAGGGAGGTAGGGGTATGTAATTGGTCAGAAGGAGAGTTACAACAGTGTACTGCTGCCTATATTTTACCTCACATGTCGCGTGAATGGCAAAGGAGGAGGAGGGGTGGTGGCAAATGTCAGAGGGTACATGCTAACAAAGAAAGGATAGACAGGGCAAGAGTATTCTGAAGAACGAAGTTATGGTGACATTATTTAGTGGAGCGGGAAATGAATGCAACTCGTGACAAGATGAAGAGAAGGGAGTGAAATCGCGGGAAGGTTAAGAGTTTTGGCGAGGAGGAAAAGGAATTACTGTATATAGAAAATTTGTACTGCTTATGATATAAACTCAAATGCAGAAACGTGAATGCTACATACTGGATGGGTGTGTGAAGGGAAAATAATTGTGAGAAGGGAAGTGTTAGGGTGGGAATAAACGTGTAATAACGGAAGCAGAGTATGCAAAACGACAGTGATGAGTAAAAAGTAATACTGCGGAGAGAAAACTTGCATGGAAAAAGAGTAGGTAACTATGACAGCGAAATAATTGCAACAGTATATGCCAGGATTATGAGAAACTGAGTGAAGGATGGCCTAGAGGTACACATTGACAGCTATGAAAATATAGCTGTATTAGAAAATGAAAGATTTCCTGAAGTGAATAAAATGTGAAGTCCAAAGACATATACCATATATCTCATCGAGTTTCACCAACAAGCTATGTTCTCCTGCCAGAGATGGTTGTCAAGCAGTAACGAGCATAAGCAATATTTGATGAATAACAAGCATGGTCGGTAACTGGGCTCTCTTCTCCTTTCACAGATCCACCTGATGAACAAGCCTACATCTCTTCTATCCTTAACCCGCCACGTGCCGGCTATTTTTAGCCCTATGGGTCACACCAGTGCCGGCCATTTTTTGACCTTATTTTTTTGGCTAAAATCCAACAAATTTCGCCATTAAAATGCTAACCGAGGCTCTGAAATGAGTTTTATTGAGTCTTGCATACTCGTGTACAGGTATAGTCGCTCTCTCACGCTCACCATGTACGTGAGAGAAAGCCGTTTTCTCTGTAAGGTATACTCAGGTATTTATGCTGGGAAGGTATAGCAATGTTCAGTACACTTTTCTGATTACTTATTACTTCAGCATTTATCACAATTTGCGTGTCTTTCTCACTGTGAATGCATTATCTTACACATACTTGAAGATAGGTACAACCTGACTTCATTACATACAGTCCTAGCACTTACAAGAAGGTATTTACAACTTGACTTCACTATATAGTCCTTACACTTACAAGAAAATATTTACAACTTGCACTTACATGAAAATATTGACAAAATGCCTTCACTATGTACAGCACTGGGTGAGGCACACAGGCAGAGTGAGGCAGAGCGAGTGTGAAGGGGGGAGCGAGTAAGTGTATGGCCTTCATAGCCTGGGGGATGGTAGAGGAGCAGTTACCTTACATGCCTGCCAATTTTTACTCACGAATCTTGAAAAATGCGGTCACAGTGAAGTTTTTTATTTTAGACCGTTTTAAAATGGCACTGGCACTAGCCACAGAATCATGTCAGACCGTTTTAAAATGGCACTGGCACGTGGCGGGTTAATGACCTAGAGCAGCTTTTACAGTACCCTACCCATATCCCTGACCACCTTGGAGAGAGCTCGAACATACTTGACCTCTTCCTTACAACTAATCCTTTTGCTTACACTGTTAGTCTTTTATCTCTGTTGGGCTCCTCCAATCGCAACCTTATTACCTTAATCTGTCCTATCGCTCCGGTACGGTCTGTGGACCCTCCAAAGAAATGGCGACTGTGGCACTTTGGAGCTGCAGATTGGGAGGCCCTCAGGCAGTACTTCTTTGATTTTCCCTGGAATGATTATTGCTTCCATGGCTGGGAGCCATCTGAGTGTGCCTAGCACATTACGGAGGCATGGAAGCATACATTCCATTCTCATATCCTTTGTCTAATGCAAGAAAGCCTTGGATTAATCGTGCTTGTTCTAATGCTGTCTGCAACAAGGAGAGTGCCTATAAAAGGTACCAGAGCCAACCCACCCTTGATTCATATATTTTTTTTTTTAATGTTTCTGCCCGCAATCGTGCTAAGTCTGTTCTTCGCTCTGCTAAAAATAATTTCATCCATACTAAATACTCTCAACTCACCAACTCGAATTCTTCCCGCTCCTTCTAGCACCTTGCCAAAAACCTTTCTAACAACTTTACCTCATCATCCTTCCCTCCTCTTTTCTACTCTTTTGGCTCTGTAGCCATTTCTTCTACTGATAAAGCGGATCTCTTCACTCAGACTCTCTCCTCCAGTTCCACCTTAGATGATTCCGGTGCTGTTCCTCCATCACTTCTTCAGTTGACGTATTTTCTGCCATCACTGGCCTCAATACTAGCAAGGCATATGGGCCTGATGGAGTCCCTCCTGTTGTCCTCAAGAACTGTGCTTTTGTGCTTATACCCTGCCTAGGTAAACTCTTTTGCCTTTGTCTGTCAACTTGTACCTGTCCTTCTTGCTGGAAGTTTGCTCTATTGCAGCCAGTCCCAAAGAAGGCTGACCATTCCCAACCTTCTAACTATCGTCCAATTGCTTTAACATCCAGTGTCTCAAAAGTTATTGAATCTATTCTTATCAGAAAAAATTAAAGGATCTTTCCTATCACAACCTTCTTTCTGATTGTCAGTATAGGTTCCGTCAGGGATGCTCCACTGGCGATCTTCTCACCTACCTTTCAGTCGCTTGGTCATCCTCCTTTCGGGACTTTGGCAAAAGCTTTGCCATTGCACTTCACATCTCAAAGGCTTTTGATCGAGTCTGGCATATTTCTTCATTTCCAAACTGCCCTCTTACGGTTTCTATCCTTCTATCTGTGCCTTCATCTAAAGCTTCCTTTCTGGTCGTTCTATAGCCACTGTTGTAGATGGCCATCGTTCTTCTCCTAGATCTATCAACAGAGGTGTTCCTCAGGGCTCTGTCCTACCACCAACTCTCTTCCTTTTATTCATCAATGATCTTCTAAGCTGTAACATCTAACCCTACCCTCTCATATGCTGATGATTCTACTCTTCACATTTTCATTCGGTTCCCGCAACGTCTATCCCAGCAATCACTTCAACAAAGAAGGGATGAGGCTATGGCACACCTAATGACTGATCTGGCTTGTATCTATGACTGGGGTAAAAATAAGCTTGTTTTTAATGCATCAAAGACTCAGTTTTTACACCTATCAACCAGACAAAATCTTCCACAAGAGTACCCACTAAAGTTTAATAATATCCAGCTCAATCCAGCATCATCCTTGAACATGCTTGGGGTTTCTTTCACTCGAGATTTATCCTGGAGAGATCATATTACATCTCTTGTAAAATCTGCTTCCAAGAGATTAGGTGTTCTAAGCCAACTTCGTACCTTTTATACCCCAGCACAGTTGTTGACTTTATACACGGGATTTATTTGCTCCTGTATATAGTATAACTCTCATGTGTGTGCAGGCTCCCCACATACAGCTCTTCTTACTAGGGTGTAGTCAAAGTCATTTCATCTCATTAACTTTGCTTCTCTTACTGGCTCACTTCAACCTCTGTCCCTTCGCCGCACTGTTGCCTCTTTACCTCTTTTCTACCACTATTTCCATGGTCATTGCTCCTCTGAACTGTCTGCTTGCATCCCTCCATCTCTACACGGTAGCACCCGTCTAACAATAAACTCTCATCCCTTTTCTGTCCAACTCTCCAATGCAAGAGTTAACTGTTACTCCCAGTCCCTCATTTATGCAATGGGTCAACTTTGGAACTGTCTCCCTCTGTCTCTATTTCCTGCTTCCTATGATGTCTAGTCTTTCAAACGCAGTGCGTCCAGGCATCTCGAAATTAACAGATCTTGATTTTGGCTCTCTTTTGTATTGTTTTTGTTTTTCTTGGAGGGAACTGTTTTGCAGGCTCCTAGCCTTTAGTTCCTTCTTCCTCGCATAAAAAAATAATACACACACAAAGGCCAATAAGACTACCAGGTCATGTCATACAAGGGCAAATTTGTGTCCAGCTCGCGCACACCATCACACTATGGATACACCTTAGAAGAGGTTGCCAGACAGTAATAAACAGCCATAAATTGTCTCACCTCATGGTCTGTGATAGCTTTATTGTGCATTGCAGTGCATGTATATATTTGTGGAGTATAACATTTAAATATAATGAATAATCACTCAGTCATGCATTCATTTAGCATAATTTGACGAAAAAGAGTAACTGGTCAAGTGTGTTTCTGATGTTCATATTTTCCCACAATATAAACTGTTTCATCTCCCGCCCATGTCAAGGCAATTCTAAATGATAAGCTTAGCAATCACCTTTACTGTTCGACATGATATGCATTCTAGTAGGTATTTGCATACCGTAGGATTAAACTGATTTAGGGTGTTCAGTATTCTGGAAATGTTTGGCAACTATCCCCCCATTGCCCCTTCCTCAACCCCCTTTCTCTCCCGTCTCTCTCCCTTTCTGTCAGGTCTCTGTTTAATGAGGCAAATTATATACCCAAACTTCAGCTTCCTTGCTCCAGTTAATTATATTAAAACATGGAATACATGACTGTTCAAGAACTGAAGGGAGATGAAAGTATTCTGAGAGTATTATAAAGAGTTACATTAACTCTTTATCACCATTACATCATGCTTATTATACTTCAGCTACCTCTGTATCAGCTGGCAAGAATCCCGCCACTGCGACCGATATTATGTGTCGGTTTGTATGAGTTCCTCAACTGGTCACTAAAGTATCAGCTTATTGGAACCCCACAGCTGATCACCAATTACAGTATATATCAGCTTAGACGTGCCCTCACTGTTCCAAGCAAGTTTAATAACATTGCGCCTGGTCGAATTCACTTCCGGCTGACACTCTTCACCAAATGTCTTTCTCACACACTGGAGATGGTGGGAATCGGTGTAGATCCTGTTGAAGGAATAGAGGTAGGTAGCGTGTGCAGGTGAACTGAATACTGAGCAGATTTATCTCTCTTTAATGGCCACAGAAAGATACAACTGTGACACAGAGAGAGCTCAGAGTATATACGTCCCTCTCGTTTGAATGATAAGTGCATTCTGCTGTTAGCCGCCTTCTCCCACTGGGGAGTGGCACTGGAATCAGCATATTCAGAGATGCCAAACCCCACAGACAACTGGGATTTATACATAAACAGAAGCATCACAACTTTACCATGCATATTATACACCTCCATAAAATAGTATTGATTACATTAAAGTATACCAGCAAGGTAAATATTTCCCTAAGACTTTAAACATATATACAATACATTTCTCTATCGCCTTCCCTTTACCCTAGGTTGTTTTGATTGAAAAAGGCTGTCTGATTGCGCATCCTATCCGAAGCCACACTTTACAGTGAAATGGTGTTTCGTTGCTTATCATTCATACTTTATTACACATTGTTAATTATGAATAAACAACTTTGTATGTAATATGTAACAACAGTGTGAAACTACAACTCGTCATGGGAAATTATGTTGGCACCAGAACATTGCTCGGCCATATCTTTCGACGTCCCCGTCGACATTGTTGTCCTAACTACTGTGTAGCCTAACCGGTGTGTAGGGTAGCTAATTATTCAGCCACGTCCACTTGCAATCCGCGAGTATGGACCCATGGTTTTAGTGGGTTTCTCATTCGGCCTCAACTACTGTGTAGCCTAACCAGTGAGTAGGGTAGCTAACTATTCAGCCACGTCCACTTCCAATCCATGAGTACGGACCCGTGGTTTAAGTGGGTTTCTCATTCGGCCACTTAGACAGTAGCCCCAAACACAAACACAGAACAAGACCATAATAAGTAGAAGACCAACGCCAGGACCAAAATAGGAAGGAGAAAGGTATGAAGGGAGATAGGACAGTACAAATGGTTCTAAATCAGTTTTGTTTAGGTGAGCGAGGAACTGTATCTCTTTGAGCACATGAGACAGCCTAGTCACATTCAAGGTAGAAAAATTGAATGAAGGTAAACAGGGTCGTAACTGGGACGAGAAGTTCACCGACAAGGCTAGATGGTGCTTGTTAGGTAGAACTGCTACCTCTATACTGTGCAACTCACAATAATCAGGTGCAACATAGTAACCCTTTACCGTAAGGAACTGCTTTTGTGAGGCACATGTGGGTGTTACGTCCTCTGTCTCACGAAAGAAGTATTGTTTCGCATGTACATGAGCATGGAAAACTGACTTCAATTGAATGGGTTGGAAAGTGCAATGTTGCAGTGCAGAGGACGTGTTTGTGTCCAACAAGGTCATCTTACATTTCTCTACCCCTGACGGGATAATGACAAAATGGAATGCAGGACATACATGGAGATCAAGAAATGAGGCCTTACACTTCTCAAATTCATCCACAGTCGTTTCAGCCATATACCCTTTGTCATCCGACACAACTAGCATGCTTCCTATCCCAAGCCACACTTTACAGTGAAATGGTGTTTAGTTGCTTATCATTCATACTGTATTACACATTGTTAATTATGAATAAACAACTTTGTATGTAATATATAACAATAGTGTGAAACTACGACCCATCATGGGAAACGATGTTGGCACCAGAACAACTCCACTATCCCTTCCACTCCACAGTCTCATTCTAATCTAGGTAAACTAGAACAAAATAATAAAAGCCGACAGAGTACTGAACAGACAAAAAAAATAAAACTTGGAGTCATGGTATGTCCGCCTCTACCTCTCTCTCATAGCTGTCACAAGAGCAGTGGAGGGAGTGGAGAGAAAAACGGGAGGAGACAGTCCTCCACACCGTGACGTCACGACATCTGTGTAGTACCACTGGCTGAAGAGACTTGGTAGTCTTATTGCCCTTGATATACACATGGGACAGCGTGAAGTTAGAGTGCACATTGAGTCTCTGTTGCTGAAAACAGAGACTGTGGGTGTGTGGAATAGACAGAACACAATGAGAGAGGGGAAGTAAGGGTTATGCTACAGGGGATCAAATTCCGAGGATGACAGAAATAGAGGAGGATATAGCGAGAAAGGGGCAATTAGGATAGCAGCAGAGGGGAAAACAGGAGGAAGACATTGAAAACAGAGGCAGCGGAGAACTGAAAAAGACGATGGAAGACTTAGAGGAAGACCGACTTGAAGCTGCACAGTGAAACGAAGGCAAAGTATACAGTGGGAGGGGGGAGGGGGACAAAGGAGAACACAGAGAGTGGAAGAATGGAGCAGTTAAACAAAGGCAGGTGTGGAGAAAGAGGCAGAGGGGACGGTGAAAACAGGCACATAGGAGGAAAGTAATGCAGCAATGGAGGATGACCACAGGCAGCTACATATGATCCTAGTCTGAGATGGAAATGTACAATAGGACAGAGGAGATTGCATCTACTTACATATTTCACTGTAATGTACAGCAGACTCGGAGAGGTAAAACACACACACACACACACACACACACACACACACACACACACACACACACACACACACACACACACACACACACACACAAGGAGTCAAGGAGAACAGACGTGCGTTGACAGAGCTCCATACTGAGCCAGCACGGCCAGTGGCATTACCTAAATTAGTATCTTTAAATGAGTCAAGCTCTGTACCAGGTTAGACTAAATGATTTGTTATTATTTGAAAAAATAATAATAAGAAGTTTAAACAAGACATGTTCAAACAGAAAAGAGAACCGAGTGGTGAAAGAATGCGCTCAGTCAGCTGAGGCTTGTTTAGACTACAACTGCCCCGGGGAATGTAAGTACATGTACTCTGTGCTTTTAGTATTGCAAAATGGACACATACTTTAGTAAAGCAAATTTGGAAAAGAAAAGGGATAAAGGTAGAAAGCAAGATGATGATTTCTACCAAGAACTGGTTGAAATGGAGACTCACAATAGACTGGCTGAACGTGTACACAAACTGGAGATGGCCTTCAAAAATGAAATTGATGAAATAAAGAAACAGATACACTTGCAAAAGGAAGAAATAGAAAAACTAGGAAGGGAGGCCAACAAGAAAGACACAACAATCAGAGAACTAACAGTGGAACTGAGTACACTTAGGAAGAAAATGAGTGAAATGTCAAGTTCAGTAGTCAATCACGAGAGTATTACGGAAGAGTTCAAAAATGATACAGAGACAATTGGGCAAGTAAGCAGTCTGATAGACCAGAGCAGTGATATTGAGGAGAAGATAACACAGGTGAATGAAGCTGTGCAAAGCTACAAAAATGATGTGGAAACCACGTATGCTGAAATGGTGAAAGTAAAGAAAGACTTAGAAACAAGGGTAGAAGAAAAAAGCATTAAGAAGGAAGTGAAAAGAATAATCCAAAACAACCCAAAGTTAGTCAGAGATTCAGTAGATATCAACAAATCTATAGTAATCACTGGTATAAAAGAGGAAGAAGTAAAAAATAAGATCACAAGAGACAAAAAGGAGATGGGAAATGTAATGAGCTTACTGAAAGAAGTATCATAGGAAATCTGTAGTAAAGATATGTTACATCCTGCTTATTCCCCGCATGTCGCAGAGATGATCAGGAGGGGTGGGAATGGGCTACTTGAAACCCTTCCATCCTTTTTAAAAGTTAATGAGAAGCAATCAAGATGGAGAGTGAGCCAGAAAAGAGGTTCTCGTAGTTCAGGCTGAGGAGTCTGAATGTGCGAGGACGTAACATGGATTAAAAGAGGTGCCAGACATATGACGTGTTAAGTGAAATGAAATTGGATGTGATGAACTTGTGTGACTCAAATTTGGATGGAAGACGAAAAGATAGACCATGTTTGGGAATGTAAGGGAGATGTTGCAATACTGATGAGAGAGGAACTATGGTACTGTATGACTGAGTGCAAAAAGGTAAATGGATGCGTTATGGTTAAGGATTGCAAAGAACAAGAGGTGAATGATGGTGTATGAGGACCAGGTAGTAAGAGGGGTGTGTGGGAAGGGAAGGATTCAGGGAGGAGTAAATGAAGTGTGTAAGGAAAGGAAACAAGTGCTAGTGGTTGGAGATTTGGCTATAAGGCTTGAAATATATGAGAATACAGTTTGGCTGTTTTTTTTTTTTTTTTTTTTTGTATGTACCCCAAATTTATCTGAATGTGAACCTGGTGACCATGGGCCTACAGTTGCCTTTCTGCTTTAGCTCACCAACCTCCTTTCGGGAGTCGGAGAGCTGAAGGACGTTTGTATAACTGCGTAGCTCCGCCGACGTTCGGTGCCATCTCAGTAAGGTATCCCTCTCCAGCATTAAAAGGAAAAGTGAGTTTCTTAATGGAAACACGTGGTTTACCAAACACACATAAGTATGCAGTGGTGAGTGAAGTGGATGGACAGCAGACACTGATAGACTCTTTGTTAGTCGACAGGAGTGAGTGTGCTTGATGTGGATCTTCGTAGGTGGACAGCAAAAGGGATATTAAAATACTTTTTGGTGGAGACAGTTGTGAAAACGTCCTCTTGTTCTGGCAGAAGCAGGAAATGTAAGTAGGAGGGAGGCCGTGCTGATCAGTGAACATTCAAAAGAGGAGTAAATGGTTATATGTTATCCCTGACGGGATAATGACAAAATGGAATGCAGGACATACATGGAGATTAAGAAATGAGGCCTTACACTTCTCAAATTCATCCACAGTCATTTCAGCCATATACCCTTTGTCATCCGCCACAACTAGCATGCTTCCTATCCCAAGCCACACTTTACAGTGAAATGGTGTTTAGTTGCTTATCATTCATACTGTATTACACATTGCTAATTATGAATAAACAACTTTGTATGTAATATATAACAATAGTGTGAAACTACGACCCATCATAGGAAACGATGTTGGCACCAGAACAACTCCACTATCCCTTCCACTCCACAGTCTCATTCTAATCTAGGTAAACTAGAACAAAATAATAAAAGCCGACAGAGTACTGAACAGACAAAAAAAAAAAAAACTTGGAGTCATGGTATGTCCACCTCTACCTCTCTCTCATAGCTGTCACAAGAGCAGTGGAGGGAGTGGAGAGAAAAACGGGAGGAGACAGTCCTCCACACCGTGACGTCACGACATCTGTGTAGTACCACTGGCTGAAGAGACTTGGTAGTCTTATTGCCCTTGACATACACATGGGACAGCGTGAAGTTAGAGTGCACATTGAGTCTCTGTTGCTGAAAACAGAGACTGTGGGTGTGTGGAAGACAGAACACAATGAGAGAGAGGAAGTAAAGGTTATGCTACAGGGGATCAAATTCCGAGGATGACAGAAACAGAGGAGGATATAGCGAGAAAGGGGCAATTAGGATAGCAGCAGAGGGGAAAACAGGAGGAAGACATTGAAAACAGAGGCAGCGGAGAACTGAAAAAGACGATGGAAGACTTAGAGGAAGACCGACTTGAAGCTGCACAGTGAAACGAAGGCAAAGTATACAGTGGGAGGGGGGAGGGGGACAAAGGAGAACACAGAGAGTGGAAGAATGGAGCAGTTAAACAAAGGCAGGTGTGGAGAAAGAGGCAGAGGGGACGGTGAAAACAGGCACATAGGAGGAAAGTAATGCAGCAATGGAGGATGACCACAGGCAGCTACATATGATCCTAGTCTGAGATGGAAATGTACAATAGGACAGAGGAGATTCCATCTACTTACATATTTCACTGTAATGTACAGCAGACTCGGAGAGGTAAAACACACACACACACACACACACACACACACACACATGGAGTCAAGGAGAACAGACGTGCGTTGACAGAGCTCCATACTGAGCCAGCACGGCCAGTGGCATTACCTAAATTAGTATCTTTAAATGAGTCAAGCTCTGTACCAGGTTAGACTAAATGATTTGTTATTATTTAAAAGAATAATAATAAGAAGTTTAAACAAGACATGTTCAAACAGAAAAGAGAACCGAGTGGTGAAAGAATGCGCTCAGTCAGCTGAGGCTTGTTTAGACTACAACTGCCCCGGGTAATGTAAGTACATGTACTCTGTGCTTTTAGTATTGCAAAATGGACACATACTTTAGTAAAGCAAATTTGGAAAAGAAAAGGGATAAAGGTAGAAAGCAAGATGATGATTTCTACCAAGAACTGGTTGAAATGGAGACTCACAATAGACTGGCTGAACGTGTACACAAACTGGAGATGGCCTTCAAAAATGAAATTGATGAAATAAAGAAACAGATACACTTGCAAAAGGAAGAAATAGAAAAACTAGGAAGGGAGGCCAACAAGAAAGACACAACAATCAGTGAACTAACAGTGGAACTGAGTACACTTAGGAAGAAAATGAGTGAAATGGCAAGTACAGTAGTCAATCACGAGAGTATTATGGAAGAGTTCAAAAATGATACAGAGACAATTGGGCAAGTAAGCAGTCTGATAGACCAGAGCAGTGATATTGAGGAGAAAATAACACAGGTGAATGAAGCTGTGCAAAGCTACAAAAATGATGTGGAAACCACGTATGCTGAAATGGTGAAAGTAAAGAAAGACTTAGAAAGAAGGGTAGAAAAAAAAAAGCATTAAGAAGGAAGTGAAAAGAATAATCCAAAACAACCTAAAGTTAGTCAGAGATTCAGTAGATATCAACAAATCTATAGTAATCACTGGTATAAAAGAGGAAGAAGTAAAAAACAAGATCACAAGAGACAAAAAGGAGATGGCAAATGTAATGAGCTAACTGAAAGAAGTATCATAGGAAATCTGTAGTAAAGATATAGAGGAACACAAAAGGTTAGGGAAATACGAAAAAAAGCAAGACAAGACCTCGAAAGGTAACTTTCCAGAGTGTAAACACTGTGGAGGAGATACTAAAAAATGCAAATAATCTTATGGAAAAAGAGGAGTTCAAAAATGGATGGATAAAAAGATGCCTAACACAAGAGGAACTGGAATTACTGAAAGAGAAGAGGGAGGAAGCAAAAACAAAAAATGAGGGAAGATCAGAAGAGGAGAAGAACACATTTTTTTTTACAAATAGGATTGCAGGTACGAAAGTCGTACACAAACAGGAGGGAATAAAAAGGAGGAAGGTAATAGAACCATGTCATGACAAGTATATAAACAAGATGATAAAGTTGATGTACTCAAATGTGGATGGAATAGTATCTAAATTACTAGAGAGGAATGATTATGTCAGAGAAAATGAACCACATATAATATGCCTAACTGAAACAAAATTAACACCAAGGATATCCAATGACATACTAAACTTAGAGGAATACAATATATGGAGAAGAGACAGAAATTTATAAACAGGAGGAGAAATTATAATATTAACTAAGAAAAAGCTAAAAGTCAATGAAATAAAACTAGATATACCATCACAAGTAGAACTGATTGCAGTAGAGATCAACACATCTGAAGGGAAAGTAATTGTAGCCAATTTGTACATGCCACCCAGATCAAACACATGGGAAAGAGACGAATATGAGGACCTGGCAGAGAGTACTCAGAGTTTAAGATCATTACTACATAAAATGGAAGAGAAACCGGAAAGAATTATACTAAATGGAGATTATAATACAAATATAAATTGGAATACTCTAGATATAATTAGCCAAGAAAGCTGTGGGGACCAAAAGCTCCTGGATCTAATGCAAGAGTTTTTCCTAACGCAACATGTGAGGGAAACCACCAGAAAAAGAGGACTCGATGTACCTTCAATGGTAGATCTAATATTTACTAGGCAAGAAAATGATATTGACAGTTTAATATATCACCCTCCACTCGGCAAAAGCGATCATGCAGTACTAAATTACAACTTCAGGATAGCATATAACATAGTTAACAGCAATGAAAGTTACAAAAAGAGCCTAAACTGTAAAAAGGGAAATTATCAAGACCTAAAGAAGTATTTCTTAGAAGTTGATTGGGAAAATGAGCTTAGAGGACAAGATTTAAATGCTGTATATAAAAAATTATGTGACTTTTATGAAATAGGAGTCCAGAAGTACATCCCACAGCACAAAGAAGCAGATAAGAAAATATAGAAATGGTTCAATACAGAATGTAAAAAATCAAAAGAAAGAAGAGATTTGTTGTGGAATAGATACAGAAGACACAATAGTGAAAGGGCGTATAATAATTACAAACGGGCAAGAAATGATTATACAAGAATAAGGAGGGAAGCCCAAAAAACAGTTTGAGGAGGATATAATAAATAAAAGTAGTGATCAACCAAATCTATTTTACAGCTACATCAAAAGCAAAACCAAATAAAAGATATAATACAATCCATTACGGACGAGGGAATCACCTATACACAAGAGAAAGATATTTGTGAAGTGCTAAATAAGAATTTCCAATTAGTTTTTACAGAAGAAAAAAATTTTGAGAGGGACTATGTGGAACATGCATGTCCACACACACTACCAGATATACAAATATCAGAAAAAGTAATACAGGAGGAGTTAAGTAAATTAGACAGAGGAAAAGCAAGTGGTCCTGATGAAATTTCATGTTGGGTACTACGAGAATGTGCAAAGGAGTTAAGTAAACCATTATTTTTAATTTTCAAGAAATCCTTGAGTCAAGGCAAACTACCTGATATTTGGAAGAAAGCAAATATTGTCCCCTTATTCAAGGAAGGAAATAGACAAAATCCACTCAACTAACGACCGGTATTACTAACCAGTGTTGTAAGCAAGGTATTAGAAAAGCTTATAAGAAAAGCTTGGGTAAATCATCTAAAAGAACACAGTATGATAACAGAGAGACAGTTTGGTTTCAGAAAAGGAAAACCATGTGTTACTAATCTGTTGAGCTACTATGACAGAGTAACAAACACAATACAGGAAAGAGAAGAATGGGTGGACAGTATCTATTTAGATTTCAAGAAAGCTTTTGACACAGTACCACACCAAAGACTTTTATGGAAACTGTACCATCAAGGAGGAATTTGAGGCAAACTGTTTTGTTGGATGCAAGATTTTCTCATAAAAAGAGAAATGTGAACAGTACTAAGGGGAAACTACTCATCATGGAAAGAAGTGACTAGTGGAGTACCACAGGGTTCAGTGCTGGCACCAATCATGTTTTTAGTGTATATTAATGATATAAACAGTAACACTGGAAATGAAAGCTATCTGAATATGTTTGCAGATGATGCAAAAATACAAAGGAGCATTACTAACACAGACTCTTGTAAACAGCTACAAGAAGAATTAAATAAACCTCATGAATGGAGTAATACATGGCAAATGGAATTCAATGTGGACAAGTGTCATGTAATCAAGTTTGGTAAAAGTGGAAAAAGACCTGATTGGGATTATACGTTAGGAAATAAAACCCTATACACATCAGAAAGAGAGAAGGACCTTGGTGTGATTATCAATAACAGACTATCTCCGGCTGACCACATCAGCGAGAAGGTACGGAACATGTATACACTGCTTGCAAATATGAGAATAGGATTCACATACATAAATGAAGACATGCTAAGAAGGATAATAACATCATTCAACAGACCAACACTGGAGTATGCATCAGTAGTCTGGAGTACTCATCTCAAAAAACACATAAAGATTGAAAAAGTTCAAAGGGCCGCTACAAGATGGATACCAAGCTTAAGGAACCTAAGCTACGAAGAAAGACTAAATAAACTGAATCTACCAACACTACAGGAGAGAAGGAAAAGAGGTGACATGATAATGCTATATAAATGCATATCAGGGAAGGAGAAAAAAGACATAAATGATTACTTAACATATGGGGAAGCATCAGCAAGAGGACGCTGCAAAAAACTGCATAAGAAGAGAGGTGATAAAGACGTAAGGAAATTCAGTTTCCCAAACAGAGCAATTGATCAGTGGAATGCACTACCGAATGAAATAGTGTGTGCCAAAACAATTCACAAATTTAAGGATATGTACGATAAATATGGTTTAAGACACGGAACAGTACGAGCTTGACTCATTCCTGTAAAGATACAGTTAGGTAAGAACAATTAGGTAAGAACACACACACCTGCTCACATGCTCATATGACTTGCAACTACTCGCCTACGCTCCATCACCTGTCCTTCCCTCCTCACCTTTTCCATTGAACACACTCCCATTACTCACCCTTCCTTCTACTTTTCACCAGTAGGAGAAGCACATTTTGACCTCATGCACCACCGTGATCATGTGGGCAGCTCCTGATTTTACTGAAATGCTCGGGGTATTTAGCTGACAGAAGTTGTGCTTTGTCCCTAAATTATCTGGACTTATCAAACGTTTTGCTATACCAAAGAAAAGCTGTATAGTTGTATGGAATATACCGAACCATATGTAAAATAACCTTGGTTTGTCAACGACTATGATTTACACCATGTCTCCTGTTATTGTGCTCACATGCATCATATCAGAGGATCTCACAGTACAAAGAAAATGCTGTTCAGTCGTTGAGATGAACAGGATTCACATAAAATGCAGTGAATAGTTTTTTATTGACTTAGGTCCTACTGGTGCTCTATCACAAGATATACCAAATGAAAGTATGTTTATGTTTGTTTCAGGCAAAGCACACACTCTGAATAATCTCCTCTCTCTCTCTCTCTCTCTCTCTCTCTCTCCAGTGGACAAACGCGGAGCTTTTTCTCTGGTGGCAAAATCTAACTCTGGCTTAACAATATTGTAGGATTACATGGGTGAAATTGATTTTTTATAGCAAATATCACAAAATTACTTAATTGCTCGTTCTTAAAAGAAGACCCTGAAGATTAATAGGAGACCAAGAAAAACACTGAACAAAACTGGTCAAAGATCCAGAGTTCTCGGCTATCTATCTATATACCTAGGCTGCTTCCCCCAAGGAAAGGGAGGTAGCCGAGACAGGACGACACACTCCCCATTTACTCATCCATTCAAACACATTCATTCGCATCTTAGCCCCAAAGGGGAGAACGGACAGATCTTCACCGCACCACACCGCACAAGGGTCAACTGCGCAATGCAATCAGTGACATCTGCAGCAGGGCCCGATAGCAGAACTGGTTTACCCCTGCCACATCATAACAGACCCATCCCCTTACCCACACCTGACCTGACTAACTGATCAGACCAAATGTGGGAGAATATCCCCTCAGGGCTGCGTCATCACTTATTCATTCACAATTTTTCTCCATTTCTGTCACGCATAGCCACTCTTCCTTGCTCAACAGACATCCCTCTCGCATCCAGGGCTCTCTTCACACTGTCCATCCATCCTATTCGTGGTCTTCCTCTCAGCCTTACACCTCTCACATCATATCTAGTTATCTTTTTTACCAATCGCTCATGATCCATTCTCTCCATATGCCCAAACCATCGCAACACCCTCTGCTCAACTCTACCAGCCATCTCCCGAACAACTCCAGTTCTCCTTTGCACTTCATCATTTCGCACCCGATCCATACGCGTCACTCCACACATACTCCTCAGACACCTCATCTCCATTACATTCAAACTTTTCCTCTCTGCTACACCCATATTCCATGTTTCAGCCCCATATAACGCAGTCGGTACCACAACACCCTCATACAGCCTTCTCTTTACATCCATTCTAAGCGAACGACATTTAAACACTTTTTTCATTCCTCCCAGCACCTTTCCTACTTCATTTATTCTAAACTTCACTTCTGCATCTATTCTTCCATCCACAGCAACATGTGACCCTAGATATTTAAAACAATCTACCTCCTCAAGCAACTCACCATTCAAAACTATAATCATCCCCCTACCATCTATCAACCTCGTACACTTCATCACTTTACTCTTATTCTCATTTACTTTCAATTTCCTCCTTTCACACACCCTTCCAAACTCCTCTACCAACTGTCTAAATCTCTCCTCTGAATCAGTCACCAGTGCAGTATCATCTGCAAACAGCAGCTGCTTCAGTTTCCACTCTCCACCATCAACATTCACCAGACTCAGACCTCCACCTAAAACTCTTGCATTCACCTCCCTTACAACACCATCCATTTAAATATTAAACAACCAAGGTGACATCACACATCCCTGTCGCAGCCCCACTCTCACGGGAAACCAATCACTCACAGCATTTCCCACTCTTACACACGCTCTACTATTTACATAAAAACTTTTCACCCCTTTTAGTAACCTACCATCAAGTCCATACAATCTTAAAAAAGTCCACAAAGCCTCCCTATCAATTCTATCATACGCTTTCTCTAAATCCATAAATGCCCAAAACACATCCTTGCCTTTCGCTAAATACTTTTCACACACTTGTCTCACAGCAAACACCCGATCAACGCATCCCCTCCCTCTCCTAAAGCCACACTGCTCATCACCAATCACTCCCTCTGTACCCTCTCTAACTCTCATAATTAACACTCTACCATACACCTTACCTACAACACTCAACAGACTTATACTCCTAAAGCTAGTACATTCATACTTATCACCCTTGCCTTTATACAACGGGACCACACAAGCACTTGCCCAGTCAACTGGCACCATACCTTTCTCACAGCACACATTCAATAATCTTACTAACCGGTCAACAATAGTCACTCCACCACCCTTCAGGCATTCCACAGCACACCCATCCATACCTGCAGCTTTCCCTGTTTTCATCTCCTTTACTGCCTTCTCCACTTCCTCCTTCATGATCAAAGAATCATTCAACTCTCCCAACACATTTATTCCTTGCACCCTTCCATCCGCCCCAATCTCAGCCACTCTTTCCTCCTCTACATTTAACAATCTTTCAAAATACTCTGCCCATCTCTTCCTTACTGCATCCATCTCAATTAACATCCTTCCATCCTCTGCTTTTACTCGTTCTTCCTTCCCAGACTCTCCCTTTCGCACCCTTTTCACCTCCTTCCAAAACATTTTCTTATTCTGTTGAAAATTCTCTGTCAGCCGCCTACCCCACCTCTCATCTGCTGCCACTTTAGCATCACGCACAGCCCTTCTCGCTCTATTCCTCTTCTCCTTATACCTTTCATTTGACATCTCATCCTTCCTCTGCAGCCACACTTCATATGCACGTCTCTTCTCAGCCACAGCCATACTTACTTCCTCGCACCACCATTCACTTCCTTTTCCTACACCACCACCCACACGTCTCACACCACACACCTCTTCTGCATGCCCCACCACAGCACTCTTAAACAACTGCCATTCCTCCTCCACGCTGCCATTTTCCCAATCTTTCACTGCGTTCCACTCATGTTTGAATTTCTCCTGATACTCTATCTTTTTCTCTCTTTTATCCAACTCACTGACTTTCAAAACCTCCCTGCCACACCTAACCCTCCTAGCTCTCACCCATCTCTTACCTACTCTTAACTTTCCCTCCACCAGGTAGTGGTCAGACATACCTCCACCCTCCCCTCTCAGAACTCTCACATCCAACAATCTTCCTATTACATTCCTAGACACAACGTCATAGTCCATCAAAGCTCTATCAACAACCCTTCCACCCTCCTGTCTCACCCATGTATACTTATAAATATCTTTCTTCTCAAACAGCGTATTCCCAATCACCATCTCTCGCTCAACACATATCACTATCATTCGTTCCCCATTTTCATTTCTTCCAGGCACACCATGCATACCAACTACGCCTTCAACTGCTACATTTCCCAATCTAGCATTCAAATCTCCCATCAAAACAAACAAAAATAATTCCTGTACCAAGATGGAACGGACTGAAATGTTATTATTTCCTTAGTCCTGTATGTCATCTACATGAAATAGCACCGGTACACAGATTTGGAATGTTCTCTCATCACTCTGCATTAACCACAAGCAGATCTTCCCCTTGGGCATAGCTGGTGGCTTTCGGAATATAGTACTTCCGGACTGATACTGTCTCCACTCACTTGATATAGTGCTACCTACCTCTTCCTTAGCCTTTATCATTCTTTTTCTGTATCTGTCTTCCTCTCTCCCTATTTCTCCCATCTTTCCTGTCACTTCTTATTGTTTTTCTTTCCTTCACAGGTGGCTTTACATTGAGTGACAAGCCAAATGGTTTCCTGTAAGCCAAGAAACCATTTACAACGCTGGGTGGTTACCATATAACCAACCCATACGTGCTTCCTACGTGTCAACAAGTGGGTTGGTGGAGGGTTAGTGCCCCTTCCCGTAAAACAGGTAACTCAAAGTCAAGTGGCCACCCCTTACGGGATTATGGCGTCTGGCAATAGATAGATAGATAGATAGATCTTCCCCTTGGGTATAGCTGGTGGCTTTCGGGATATAGTACCTCCGGACTGATACTGTCTCGACCTGGTTACTGTTGCCTGATCCTCCCTTGTGTTCACCATCTTTACTATAAGGGCGGCTAATGAGAAAGAGCCAAAGTTAACGACCTTTGAATTATGTCAATATATTTGCGTCACACTCCAAAGGGATCTGTCTTATTTTTATAGCTCCTATTACTATACAGCACCAATTTCTGTCATCGGATAGTCCGGCACCTCTTTTAATCTCGACAAAGTTAAGAGAGTGTGCTTGAAATTTCCGCACTCACCACTCTTGTTTACCAGATGGACACGTGTTGAGTGTAGTGCATGCTCACTTGGGTTGCTTATACTGCAAGTCTTGGTGTTGATCCTCGTATGATCCCTGTATTTTGTCTGATTCTTTTTTCATTTTACTTGTATTTAACCCTTCCTATGGCTTCAAAGAAAAATTCAAGTGTCAGTGGTAGTGTCAAAAGTAAACACCTGTCTATTCCAGTACAGCTAAATCTCCTTGACCTTGGTTAATTGGTCCGCCAAACTACTGCAATGACGAAACCCCAAAATAACAAATATGCAATAAATGTGGGGAAAAAAAATGTTAACTGGTTTTGGATCAACAAACTTACACTCACGTTTTTTGCCTAATACCCGAATAATAACCCCTAAAAAGACTGGAGGGACTAGATCAGCAATGTTTACACCGATTTTGATACTGTCGAGCATGAAGCGGAAGACCCTTTTCTCTCATATTTCGCCTAATTCGATGAGCCAGCATTGTTATCTGTGTATTTTGCCTGTGAATACAAAATTCTCACAATTAAACATTCCTAACCATCAGTTTCTGTTTTTGTGAATATGACACTTCTCACCATTTTTATTTCTTTACCGAAACATACTAGATCACTGTTCCATTTTTTTCTCAATCACTGCCACAGTCATTTCAGCAGGTTATCATCACTGGCATTTAGTGAGGCTATATAAGTAAGCGTGGAGTGCATAATGCATTTATTATGCTTCAGGATTGTTTGCGTGTGAAAGCCAGTTGCCAAGAGGCACTCTGATACTAACGTAACTGAGATGTTGCCACCCAGTGACCTACTGCACTGGACGTCCATATCCTCACGTATATTTTCACTCACCTATCTGTTTACAATGATGTCTCAAGAGCTGTTCGGGAGGGGGGGGGGAGAGGAACCCCCATTCATGCATGAAACAGGAAGGAAAACTCTAAAACCAGCTGACCAGACCAGATGTTCCTTGGATACGTAAAGCTGCCACATGCACGATTAAATCTCCCTCTTGGACCCTTAAACTGGCTTTAAAAGCCTGCTTCTGTCAGGTACACAAGTAATCAGTGTTGCCATATGGTGAGATCTGATAAACATTTATTGATATATCTCTTTTTTTTTTTTTTTTTTTTTAGTTTTGCTGAAAATTTTATATGTTGGAGTGAAAGGCAGTACGATCACTTGGCTGTAAAGGCAGTGCCGGCTCATCTCCCACTTGGCATCATGACTCACCAGTTCTTTGATAATCCAGCCATGTGTGTTGGTTATCGTTTATATGCCACTGGTATGCCCATGATTTTTCCATAATGTACAGAGTACAGACATAAAAATGCCTTGAATGAGTGAGCTGAAGCAATGTAGAGGACTTTATATGTCTACAAGGATGATAAAGTTTCACGGGATGAGGGAAGGAGAGGAAGTGTCGAGAAGCAATAGGTCTGGTGTTGGAAAAACCATGCTGCTGGCTTGTGCCCAGTAGTAAGATGAATAATACACTAATAGGAGTAATAAAGTGACAGGAAGAATGGAAGAAATAGGAAAATAGGAGGGCAGACACATAAAAAACATAAAGGTTAAGGAAGAGGTAGGCAACACTACATCAAGTGAGAGCACGATGGTTACCACCACCTACCACGAAACCATCTCAGCTGATAGTGTGAGAGATTTTGCAGACAGTCATCACAGACAGGTAAGTTGTCATATTTTTTGCTGGATTTTTTTTTTTTTTTTAATTACCCATAAATTTTGTACAGTACACTATGACCAACATTGTAATTTTTCATTTTTCATTCAATATTAAAAATTAAGAATCCATTAGAATCTGCAAGACACACAAAAAATCTTTTAATAAATAAAGATTTTTGTGGGAAGGATATTTCTCTAGGTGAATGTACTCTGATTTTTAACAAGCAATATCTTGAAACTAAATTTTTGGAAAGTTCTCCATATAAAAATATAATGAACTCCACACTTCTTATTAAATCCGAAGTATAGAAAATGCATTATAAACCTTAAAAAAAAAAGCACTAATTTTAATAGAAAAAAAAAAAAAGGCTGTAAAAGTAATACACGTGGAAATTTTGAACAAACACTGGAAATTTGTGTTTTTGTTTGTTTGTGTTTTTGTTATCTCGGAAACTATTCGTAATTTTCTGACTTTTCTATTTGCATTTCTAATGCACAAGAAGAGCTTTAAAATGCCAGCTTTAATTTTGAAATATAAAAGTTCAGGAGCTAGTTATTTCAGTTTAAAATGCTAATGTTAATCTAAAAGAAAAAAAATGAAAATAACTAAAATTAGTCATATTTCCTTCAAGTTTTAGCTAGTTAGGTTTATAGTATTCTTAACCCGCCATGTGCCAGAGCCATTTAAAAACAGTCAGACATAATTCCACGGCCAGTGCCAGTGCAGTTTTAAAATGCTTTAAAATAAAAAACTTCACTGTGA
This sequence comes from Coenobita brevimanus, assembly GCF_032717465.1. Taxonomy (NCBI): domain Eukaryota; kingdom Metazoa; phylum Arthropoda; class Malacostraca; order Decapoda; family Coenobitidae; genus Coenobita; species Coenobita brevimanus. The sequence continues at coordinate 23,234,411 of NC_137008.1, read as the reverse complement.
CCGCATTTTTCAAGATTCGCAGCTAAAAATTGGCAGGCATGTAAGGAAACTTCCTCTACCATCCCCCAGGCTGTGAAGGCCATACACCCACTCGCTCCCCCCCTCACGCTCGCTACGCCTCACTCTGCTGTGTGCCTCACCCAGTGCTGTACATAGTTAAGGCATTTTGTAAATATTTTCATGTAAGTGTTAGTTGTAAATATTCTCTTGTAAGTGTAAGGACTATATAATGAAGTTGTAAATACCTTCTTTTAAGTGCCAGGACTGTACATAATGAAGTCAGGTTGTACCTATCTTCAAGTAAGTGTAAGATAATGCATTCACAGTGAGAAAGACACGCAAATTGTGATAGATGCTGAAGTAATAAGTAATCAGAAAAGTGTAGTGAACATTGCTATACCTTCCAAGCATAAATACCTGAGTATACCTTACATAGAAAACGGCTTTCTCTCACGTACGTGGTGAGCGTGAGAGAGCGGCTATACTTGTACACGAGTATGCAGGACTCAATAAAACTCATTTCCGAGCCTTGGTTAGCATTGTAATGGCAAAATTCATTGTTTCCACATCAAAATTTATCATTTTAGCCCCCCCCCAAAAAAAAAGGTAAAATAATGGCCGGCACTGGGGTGACCCATAGGGTTAAAAATAGCTGTCACGCAGCGGGTTAATGTTGCATAACAGTTTCATGAAAATTGAACCAGTATTTAATGGGTTTTGGGTGAAAGGCAGTTCCCTCCCCTAGTGAGGCTTTGTAAGTAAGTGTGGAGTGCATAATGCGCTTATTAAGCTTTGGCGTAGTTTGCATGTGGAAGCCAGCCGGTTGTCAAAAAGGCACTCTGATACCCTAGTAACAGGGGTGTTGCCACCCAACGACCTACTGTACTGGATGCCCATATCCTCATGTATATTTTCACTCACCTATCTTTTTACAGTTGTGTACTGATAGCTGTAAGGGGACATTTTAATTTTGCTAAAAACAAAAACAATAAACCAGGATAAGGTTGAACTGAAAAAAAAAAAAAAAAAAATCAGGTTTGTGGTGTTCCCTGGCTGAATTTGTGACACATATGGTATTAGTTCATGAACCGTTTATAACACAAAGAAATAAAGGGGAAAAATGCTGAAATTTCCTGGAAACAGGGATTCAAAGAAATAAATGAACATTAGAAAATGAAATAAAAGATGGTAAGAGTACTATGAATGATGAAGTGGCAATGGAACGGTTTTGACGCATCGGAGTGATAAATTGAACTTGTTGGGTAGCCTGATAAAACATCAGGCTCTGTTGTTCCATAAGGAACTTAAATAAGAATGTGAGTGTGATTACACTGAATGACAGTGAGTGAGAAGTGTATTGTTAAATTATTGAATGTGACCTCCGTTGGTCCCTGTTCATTTATTATATGTGACATATGTGGCCTCTTGTTAGCAGGCAAAACAGTTCATCCGGCAAGGCTCCAGAACATAGGGTGCCAGAAAATCGGTGTTGTATGTGTATTAGTATACTGTAGATGAAGAAGACAACATTCAGTGTTTGTTCACCCAAGCAAAAAATATACTGATATAGTCAGCAGCCAACCGGCAACATAATCCATTGATGTAATTCATAGTTGTTATCAATAAAAGAGCACCCAAAATATCCAATGTTATTCGGTTGCACAATTTTCATACTGCCTAATGTTACTCAGTGGTTGGTTTAGTAGCTGAAAACATGAGATAGGGGGGAAGCTTATGTGTGAGTCCCTTCAAAAAAAAAAAAAAAAAAAACAATAAAAATAAAATAAAAAATAAAATAACTGAACTTTGAGAATCACTTGTACTGATGTATTCTAGGAATTACGGTCAAAACAAGTGATGACCTGATTCCCAGTACCTTTCGCTCAGAAAGTTGTATCTGGCAACTGCCACGGCCTAGTTTTATATATATATATATATATATATATATATATATATATATATATATATATATATATATATAGTGTATATATATATATATATATATATATATATATATATATATATATATATATATATATATATATATATATATATATATATATATATATATATATATATATATATATACACGAGGTGTGTTCAAAAAGTATCCGACCTTTGTTCATAAAAAATACTCGTATCCAGATACAACAAACTTACACTAATCTCCTTCAAAGTAGTCCCCTTGGGCTGCCATACACTTCTCCCAACGGTTCTGCCACTGTCGGAAGCAGTGCTGGAACGCCTCTTTTGGGATGGCCCACAGCTGGTCCGTCGCATTCCACATGATGTCTTCTCTGGACTGAAATCTAGTCCCTTTGAGGGGCATTTTCTGCTTGGGGAAAAGCCAGAAGTCACACGGAGCCATGTCGGGAGAGTAGGGAGCCTGACGAAGCACAGGTGTGTTGTGTTTGGCCAGGAAACTCTATCTAATGTGAAGAATGGGCGGGTGCTTTATCATGATGGAGCTGCCAATTGCCCGCTGCCCACAGGTCCGGCCGTTTGCGTCACACAGCGTCACGAAGGCGACGCAGAACCACTTGGTAATACTCCTTGGTGATGCTTGTGCCGTGTGGTGCGTACTCGTGATGAACCACGTGACTGGAGTCGAAGAAGACGGTCAGCATGACTTTGACATTGCTGTGGACCTGCCTTGCTTTTTTTGGCCTCAGGGATGTTGGATGCTTCCATTGTGATGACTGCAACTTGGTTTCTGGGTCATACCCATAAACCCAGGACTCATCGCCAGTGATCATTGTGTTGAGGAAATTGGGATCGCTGTTCACAGTCTCCAGCATGTCCTGTGCGATCTCCAAACAGAGTAGCTTATGCTCAATCGTTAGCAGCTTTGGTACAAACTTCGATGAGATTCTCCTGAAGCCCAAATCCTCATTCATAATGGAATGAACAGATCCAATGCCGACGCCCACCTCGTCTGCAAGTTCTCTGATCGTGATTCAACGATCCTGCATCACCAGGGTCCTCAACTGGTCAATGATGATCTCATTTCGGGATGTTGAGGGGCTACCAGAACGTGCTTCACTCTCCACTGATGTACGGCCATCTTTGAAGCGGTTATACCACTCCTTTATCTGTGTGTTGCCCATTGCTTAGTCCCCGAAGACCTGTTGAATCTTGCGGATCGTTTCCACTTGGGAATCGCCAAGCTTTACACAAAATTTGATGCAGTAGCGTTGTTCAAGTTTTTCCGTCATTTTGTCAAAAAAGAAAATCCGACGGCGCTCACTTACACTTCCTCACTCATCGGCGGTCTGCCGTCGAATGACAGCTTCTGCTGGTGGGAAAAAATTCACGCATGCGCATTAGGATCGCCTACATACGTGCACCAAACCACGCCTCTCTAGATTCATTTGTTTACGCACAAAAAATTAAGGTTGGATACTTTTTGAACACACCTCGTATATATATATATATATATATATATATATATATATATATATATATAGCACCTCTGTGGTACAGTGATAGAGTGTGCGTTTTCGTACATGGGAGAAGAAGGTTCGCGCCCAGCCAGGGTAATAAACTTTGGGAACGTTCTTCTGGCCACGTACTGCTTTGGCGGACATAGTGGATGCTGTAGTTAAACCAGTGTCATGTTGTATACAGTATGCTTGCACCCAGTCAGCTTGTGCGGGCAAGTTACACTTGGTTCACAGACTACACACATATTCAAAGCCTCTCCAACACTACAGTCATATTTACAATCACTTCTCACCTTACATACTGTACAATCTCTTTCAGACAGCCTAAGCCACTTGCTAGAGATACCTTAGCTGTATCGTCCCCACCTCGCTTGGGATAGGCCGATCCTGCAATGCACACACAAACAGCTGATGAGATGAGATGATATATACATACTCGTATATATATATATATATATATATATATATATACAGTACTCTATATACATATATCTAATTATCCATCTATCTATCTATCTAGCTGGCTAGCTAGGTATCTATCTATCTACCCCACTGTAGGGGGTCACCTTGACGTGGTGGTGGGGCTTGAAGCATGGTTGGCAGTGCCACCTACTTGGGAGGCAAGCCTACCTTTGTAGGGTTCGGCATTTGTCGGCCTTGTGGACCAAGCACCCCCTACATCACTGGTAGGAGGCCTACTGGTGATGTCAGTCCTGCCCATTTGCCATCTAGGGCGGGACTGTTGCCTCCCCACGTGTTTGCCGTGCGTGGCGTCCCTTAATGCTGGGAGATGGGAGTCCTGGAGGTTGAGCAATGCTGCATGGTGCGCCCTGCAGCTAGCAATACACTTCTTTGGTCCCTTATTCTGGCTAGACGGGTGGCCTGGTTGGGCCCGACCAGGTCAATCGGCTGGTCACTGGCTAGCCATCCAGGCTAGTCACCTAGTGGCTTTAGGGTCAAGCGGGCACTGGGGGACCTGGTGGCTCCCATCGTCCTGGAGTCACCCTTGTCAGGGTCCCTTGGTGTTTACCTGCGTATACTTCCCCACTACCTCTGGGGTCGCCAGTGGTGCTTTCCCTGGCATATGGCCTCCTCTTGTTGGGCTCCATGGTGGGTGGAGGGGTGGGGGAATGAAGGTGGTTCTTTTTGAATATGGCCTCTAAAATTTTTGCAGCTGATGACCCTGGATCCGTCTGTGACCATCCTTTTCAGTCTCCCTCCTGTGCGCCTCCTGTGCCTCTGGCTGGTGAGGCCCATATTGCCACCCTGGAACCATACCTACCTGGTTCCAGTGGTTTACGGTCAGTGACCACTACAAAGAAGAGCCGGCAACAGACAACAACATATAGTGGACATGCCCGTGAGGTCCTGCCGGGTGTCTTTGAGAGGGTTGATTTTGCAAGGTACTACACCATTCGTACTTTGGATGGTCAGCCTATTGGGAATTTGGATGTTTTTACTGTTCATCGGCGCATTATGTCAATCTGTGGGAGAGAGCTGAAGATTTCACCTCAGGGGGATGGTAGCCTACTAGTGGAGGTTACATCCCCTGAAGAGGGTTCCCAGCTGGCTGCCCAGTGTAAGGACCCGGATGCGCTGTTTACTTGTGTCCCTCATGCTTTTTTCAATCACAGTCGAGGTGTTGTTTTCTCCAAAGACTTACTTCGCTACAGTGAAGAGAAGTTACTTGAAGAACTCCAGGTCCACAGGGTTGATAAAGTGGAGAGGTTTCGGAAGAAGGTTGATGGTGTACTTACTCCACCTCCATCCTTGTTGCTGACGTTCGACTGTACTGTTCTCCCTTCATTCATCAAGGTGGCTTGGTTGTCCCTTAGGGTCAAACCCTTTGTACCAAACCCACGACGCTGCTACCGCTGTCAGATGTACGGGCATGTTGGGCGAGTCTGTCGTCGTTTGCAACAGGGCCTCCCAGTGGTGTGTGTCAGTTGTGGAGAATCCACTCATGCAGGACAGAACTGTCCTGGACCTGTTTGTTGTTTGCACTGTGGCGAGGCACATCCTGCTTCATCTAAAGACTGTGCCCGGTTTTGCTTGGAGAAGGAGATCCTCCTCATCCGTAATCGTGATAAAATAGGCTTTTCTGAGGCCAGGAGTAGAGCCATGTCATCTGTTTTCCGTAACGGAGTGTCTTATGCGTCAGTTTTGTCCGGTCATAGCCGTCCTCATCGTCCTGTCCAGCAGCAGACTCGAGTTCCTCCTGTTGTGTCAGCTCCTATGCCTTCATCTGTTGATCCCATGCCAGTGCAACAATCTCCCGCACTTGAGACGGTTGCTGCTACAGTTCAAGACTTGACCTCTACATCTATGATATCCCCTGGTAGTCATGGTGCACATTCTTCATTTGCTAAACGTCATCGTGGTTCCTCAGAGTCTTTGAGTCTTGAAGATCCTCCAAGCAAGGTGTCGGTCGTGGAGTCCACATCCTCTGTAGTTAGTCCATCTGTGCAACAGCCCTCGGACCCTGCTTCTGGGTCTTCGGGGGCTTCTGGGGTGTCAGGTCAGTCTGGCACCTCTTCCTCCGGGGTATCAGATGGTCCTCCTCCGGTTACCTCGGAGGATCCTGTCCTGCCCCCTCCACGTTTGGAGGCCAGGACCCCTATCCCTCCTGCTCGACCTCTTGGTTCACTGGGGGCCCTGGGCAGGGTTAGGAGTAGCTCTTCCTCTCCTGCTGGGCAGCGACGGGTGTCTGATAAGTCTCTCAACACTTCGCAGACCCCAGGCCCTCGTTCTAGCCATGCTGCTGCCCGTGACAAGCCCCTTAGTGGGCGTATCCGCATTCCCAAGAAGATTGTCTCCCAGGGTCGCTCAGTGGTTTCCACTAAGTGACCCTTTCTTTTGTGTATATAGTTCCTCCATTTTAATATTTTTAGTATTTTTTTATGGTTTTCTGTATGTCCCTTTCCCCTGCCCCTTTTTATTTCAATAGTTTTAATGGCTAATATTATTCAATGGAACTGCCGTGGTTTACGAGCCAACTGGGAGGAACTCCGTTGGCTTCTGGCTGAGTATTCACCTGTGTGTGTTTGCCTACAAGAGACAATGGTTGGTGATGCTGCGCCTCCCAGTCCACCTGGTTACCAGGTTTTTTATTCAGATCCTCTTCCTGGACAGGGTCATGGTGGGGGTGTGGCTATTCTAGTACGCAGTGACATACCTTTCACTGCTGTGAGTCTTAACACTCCACTGCAGGCTGTTGCTCTCCAGATTTTCCTTCCCCGACGTTATACTGTGTGCTCTTTGTACCTCCCTCCTAGTGCCACTATTGAGAGGGTTGATCTTGAAAATCTTATTCGTGCATTTCCCTCACCCTATTTCTTGCTGGCCGACATGAACAGTCATCATCCCCTGTGGGGTGGCTCCACAGCTGATGCTAGAGGTACTATGTTAGCCTCCATTGTGGAGGATGTGGACCTGTACATTTTAAATTCTGGTGAAGTTACTTACTTCCATAGTCAAACGGGTATTTTTACTTCTATTGATTTGTCTCTGTGCTCTGCAGGGGTAGCCCTGAATTTTACATGGGCTGTGTTACCAGTCTTACATGGCAGTGACCACTTCCCTATTTTATTAAGATCGACACAGAGTGCGCCTCGGCGTCGTCTTCCCCACTGGCACTTGGATAGGGCGGTCTGGCCGGTTTTTGAGGAGCTGTGTTCCCCGAACTGATGTGTGGAGGATTTTGTCAGCACTGATGCTGCTGTTGAGTATTTCACAGACTTACTACACTCGGCGGCACTGCAGAGTATTCCGAGAACAGCTGGTCACTTTCCTTGCCGTCCAGTTCCCTGGTGGACTGATGAGTGTGCTTCTGCTGTTCGGGCTAAATGTGCTGCTTTCTCCCGACTTCATCGTCACAGAGGTGACCCTGGTTACTTAGCGGCATATAGGAGGGGCTGAGCTCATGCCCAGCGGGTTATGAAGGAGGCTAGGAGGAAGTCTTGGGCATCGTTTCTTCAATTTCTTCACAGACTCCTCTCACAAAAGTGTGGAAACGGGTGAGGAAGATTTCAGGGAAATTTCCTGTTCCCTCTCCTGTTTTATCTCATGCAGGTGTGGTGGTGGCTCATTCTTCGTCTGTTGCCGAGATATTTGCAGCTCATTTTGCTAATGTCTCTAGTAGGGACACCTCATCCCCATCGGCACGCCGCCGACGGCACCTGGAATCTTTGGGCATTAGTTTTCCATCTACTGCGGAGGAGTCGTATAATGTTGCTTTTTCTGCTTCTGAACTTCAGACGGCATTGTCGCAGTGTCGCGACTCGTCTCCAGGCTTGGATGATGTCCCATATGCCTTCTTACACCACTTGCCTGATGCAGCCCTTCATTTTCTGTTGTCACTGTATAACAGAATTTGGTGCAATGGTGGGTTTCCGACCTCATGGGGTGTTGCTGTGGTTCTCCCCATCCCTAAGCCGGGTAAGGATCACTTGCAGGCCACTAATTATCACCCTATCTCGCTGACATCTTGCCTTTGTAAGGTCCTCGAAAAGATGGTGAATAGTCGGCTCGTGTGGTACTTAGAGAAGGGTGGTTACTTGTCTCCAGTCCAGTGTGGGTTTCGGAAGATGCGGTCGACTACAGATGCTCTCCTTTCTTTAGAATCTTCCATCTGCCAGGCTTTTGCAACTAACCAGCATCTTATCACAGTGTTCTTTGATTTGGAGAAGGCATACGACACTTCCTGGCGTCATGGTATATTGCAATCTCTTTATGGGTTTGGTCTCCGTGGGCAACTCCCCACTTTTATCCGGGAGTTTTTATCTAATCGTTTTATTCGGGTCCAAGTCGGGAGTGAGCTGTCTACTGCACGTCCCCTTGAGGATGGTGTGCCACAAGGGAGCATACTAAGTGTTACCCTTTTCGCAGTGGCAATTAACAGAGTTATTTCTGTGCTCCCTGATGGTGTTCGTTGCTCTCTCTATGTTGACGATTTATCAATCTCTGTCACTGCCTCACGGATGACAATGGCAGAAAGGAGGATGCAGATGGCTCTCAACCGTGTCTCTAGATGGGCTGTTGAACGAGGTTTTTTATTTTCCTTCAAGAAGACCGTTGCCATGCATTTTTGCCGCGTTCATGGAGTCCACCCTGACCCAAACCTTTTTTTAGATGGGCGTCGTATTTCGCGTTTAAAGGAAACCCGGTTTTTAGGGCTGATTTTTGACAGCCGGTTGACTTGGGTCCCTCACTTGAGGGACGTAAAAGCTGAGTGTCTCAGAGCATTGGGTCTCTTGAAAGTTTTAGCGCACACATACTGGGGAGCTGATCGCAAGACCCTCCTCCTTGTGCATCAGTCTCTGATTTTATCCAAACTTCATTATGGATGTGAAGTTTATTCCTCTGCCTCAGAAGCCCGGCTTCATATTTTAGATTCCATACATCATGCTTGTGTTTGTCTCGCCACTGGGGCATTCCGATCTTCCCCGATTTCGAGTTTGTTGGCTGATGCTGGTGTCCTTCCTCTAGACTTGCTCCGCTCTTCCCTTTTGATGAGATGTTGGTATCGCTTATCTCGTCTCCCAGACTCTGTGCCCTTTGTCAAGGTCTCTCAAGATTCTCGGTCACCTATTTTTGCCACTCGGCTATCCTTTCCAAAGCCCTTTGGTTTCAGGGTGCAGTCAATTATGTCTAACTTCTCTGTTCCTTCTGTGCCGATCATTCCCCACCGTGTCCCGAGGGTGGGCTACTGGCTTCTCCCCAGGGTGACATTTTGTCGTTTCTTCTCATCCAGTAAGGCCTCCCTTCCTTCTCAGGTTTTATTTTCTCTGTTTTTAGAGCATGCCTCTTCTCATGGGGACTCCATACCAGTTTATACTGATGGATCTAAGTCTGATGCGGGTGTGGGCTTTGGTGTGATGTTTCCCACCTTCTGTCGAGGTGGGAGCCTCCCTGTGACTGCTTCTGTTTTTACGGCTGAGCTGACTGCTATTTTATTTGCCTTTCAGATTCTCTTCACTCTCCCCCACACTGCTTTTACTGTTTTTAGTGACTCACGAAGTGCTCTTTCTGCAATGGAGTCTTTTAATCCCTCTCATCCTTTGGTTTTATCCATTTTAGAGTGGCTTTTCCTTTTAGGGCGTCGTGGACGTCGTGTAGATTTCTGTTGGGTTCCAGCTCATGTAGGAGTGGCAGGGAATGAACGAGCTGATCAGCTGGCCAAGGTGGCAGCGGCTCGTCCCCCTCTTGCACAGTCCCCTCTGTATTGTCTGCCTGCTGCAGATATGCGCTCCTTTATTGCCTTCAGGGTTTGGTGCTGTTGGCAGGAGCATTGGGATGCTGTGGGTGCCAATAAGTTGCGCTATTTGCCAGAAGGTGGGCTCATTCAGTTACCAGGGCTTCCCTCGTCAATGGGAGACTGCTTTGTGCCGCCTCCGCATTGGCCACACCCGTTTCTCTCACGGTTTTTTAATGGAGAGGGCTCCTCCTCCATTCTTTGATGACTGTCTGGTTCCCTTGACTGTTCGGCATCTGTTGGTGGAGTGTCCTAGTCTTGAAGATTTGCGGCGTCGGTTCCTCTCTGACCACCAAACGGATGGTGGTGTGTATCATCTTTCCTCCGTGCTTCGGGAGGATGCCTGTGTCTTGGGAGGGGCAACCCTCTCCTTTGTGAAGGAGGCAGGACTTCTTAAGGATATTTAGAATTTCTCCTTTTTTATTGTGTGGCTTATCCTCTATTTTTTGTTTTTTGCTTTTTACTTCTTTGTTATACGGCGGCATATGACCCTGGCAGTTGCGCCGCCATGATTATTATGAAAAAAAAAAAAATCTATCTATCTATCAATCGGTCTATCTATGTATATGACTACATATATATATATATATATATATATATATATATATATATATATGTATTTTCCCCTGTGGCGGGAGGGACACAATCTGGCCACACTATGGGGTGGTACTACTACTCTGTGGCCAGGTTGTGTTAGGAAGAATTCTGCCACCGTATTCCCTGCATGTCGTAAAAGGCGAATAAAATGGGCGGGATGAGGTGACTAGGGACCCCCTTCTCTGTTTTTTAGTTCCTAAAAAGAGACAAGCCAGAGAAAGGGATGGGAAATTGAGTTATCCCTGTTCCCTGAAGATTGGGTCTATGAATGTGCATGTATGTAGTACGATTGAGGCTCAAAGGGAGAAGATTTGGAGAATGTTTGTGAGAAGAAAGTTGGATGTTTTAGCTTTGAGTGAAACGAAGATGAAAGGGAAGGGTGAGTCTATGTTTGGAAGTGTGAATGGAAGGTTGTCAGATGTTGATAGAGGAAGTGCAAGAGGTGTGGCCTTGTTAGTGAGTCCGAAAGTACAGCAGTGTGTGATTGAATGGAGGGAGGTGTCATCGAGACTGATGTGGATGAATGTGAAATTTGAATGTGAGTTGTGGGTGCTTGTGACTGCATATGGGCCTGGTAGCGAAAGGGATGAAGAAGAGAGGGAGTCTTTCTGGGATGATGTTGACGAGTGTCTCCAGAGTTTTGGAGCGAACGTGAATGTGGTAATGATGTGAGATCTGGATGCTAGAGTGGGAAATGTAGCAGTTGAAGGTGTAGTTGGTATGCATGGTGTGCCGGGAAGAAATGAAATTGGGGAACGAATGATAGGGATATGTGTTGAGCGAGAAATAGTGATTGGAAATACCCTGTTTTAAAAGAAAGATATTTTCTAAGTATACATGGGTGAGACAGGAGGGTGAAGGGTTGTTGATACAGCTTTGGTGGACTATGTGGTTGTGTCCAGGAATGTAACAGGAAGATTGTTGGATGTGAGTGTTCTGAGAGGGGAGGGTGGAGGTATATCTGACCACTACCTGGTGGAGGGAAAGTTAAGAGTAGGTAAGAGTTGGGTGAGAGCTAGGAGAGTTAGGTGTGGCAGAGAGGTTTTGAAAGTGAGTTGGATAAAAGAGAGAAAATGATAGAGTATCAGAAATTGAAAGATGAGTCGAACACAGTGAAAGATCAGGAAAATGGCAGTGTGGAGGAGGAATGGCAGCTGTTCAAGGGTGCTGTGGTGCAGCATGCAGAAGAGGTGTGTAGTGTGAGACGAGTGGGTGATGGTGTAAGAAAAGGAAGTGAATGGTGGTGCGAGGAAGTAAGTATGGCTGTGGCTGAGATGAGACGTGCATATGAAGTGTGGCTGCAAAGGAAAGATGAAGTGTCATATGAGTGGTATAAGGAAAAGAGGAATAGGGAAAGAAGGGCTATGCATGATGCTAAAGTGGCAGCAGATGAGAGGTGGGGTAGGCCATTGACTGAGAATTTTCAACAGAATAAGAAAATGTTTTGGAAGGAGGTGAAAAGGGTGTGAAAGGGAGAGTCTGGCAAGGAAGAGTGAGTAAAAGCAGAGGATGGAAGGATGTTAACTGAGATGGATGCATTAAGGAAGAGATGGGCAAAGTAGTTTGAAAGATTGTTAAATGTAGAGGAGGAAAGGGAGGATGATATTGTGACAGATGGAAGAGTGCAAGGAATAAATGTGTTGGGAGAGTTGAATGATTCTTCGATCACGAAGGAGGAAGTGCAGCAGGCAGTAAAGGAGATGAAAACAGGGAAAGCTGCATGTATAAATGGGTGTACTGTGGAATGCCTAAAGGGTGGTGGAGCGGCTATTGTTTACTGGTTCGTAAGATTGTTGAATGTATGCTTCGTACAAGGTATGGTGTCAGTTGACTGGGCAAGTGCTTGTGTGGTCCCATTGTATAAAGGCAAGGGTGATAAGTATGAATGTACTAGCTTTAGGGGTATAAGTCTGTTGAGTGTTGTAGGTAAGGTGTATGGTAGAGTGTTAATTAAGAGAGTTAGAGAGGGTACAGAGGAAGTGATTGGTGATGAGCAGTGTGGCTTTAGGAGAGGCAAGGGATGCATGGATCAGGTGTTTGCTGTGAGACAAGTGTGTAAAAAGTATTTACCGAATGGCAGGGATGTGTTTTGGGCGTTCATGGATTTAGAGAATGTGTATGGTAGAATTGATAGAGAGGCTTTGTGGACCGTTTTAAGATTGTATGAACTTGATGGTAGGTTACTAGAAGGGGTGAAAAGTTTCTATGTAAATAGTGGAGTATGTGTACAAGTGGGAAATACTGTGAGTGATTGGTTTTCCATGAGAGTGGGGCTGCATCAGGGATGTGTGATGTCGCCTTAGTTGTTTAATATGTATATGGATGGTGTTGTAAGGGAGGTGAATGCAAGAGTTCTAGGTGGAGGTCTGAGTCTTGTGAATGTTGATGGTAGAGAGTGGAATCTGATGCAGCTGATGCTTGCAGATGATACTGCACTGGTGGCTGATTCAGAGGAGAGATTGAGACAGTTGGTAGAGGAGTTTGGAAGGGTGTGTGAAAGGAGGAAATTGAAAGTAAATGAGAATAAGAGTAAAGTGATGAAGCGTATGAGGTTGGTATATGGTAGAAGGATGAATATAGTTTTGAATGGATAGTTGATTGAGGAGGTAGAGTTTTTTTAAATCCGCAGCATCCCATCGACATGAATTAACGTCCACACATTTTGTCACTGCCAATCCCGTTGACATACTTTAACGCATCTCAATTGCAAGGTCCCTAATTTGCACAATTTTAAATTTTCGCGAGTGATTTTTGGTACGTATGCACGGGACACCTTCCTCTACAAGATGCCAGGCAGGGACAATGCGTTACTCAGCATGAACTCCAACCCCAACCTGCACAGCATTGTCTCAGCAATTCACCTGTTACAAGTGACCTTGCCAGTAAAGACATGTCGTGCCATGGTACGAAATTCAGGCCCAGAGTGATTCCCCAATTGATGACAATGTGGAGGACAAACTTTACATAGCATCAGAGGAAGAAACAGTCAGAAAAGATGATCAGGTAATGTCGCCAAAAAAGGTCAAGTATGTTGATGTGTTTCATGAGTGAAACAATGCTTATATTGCCTATATTACTGTGTGAAAACCAGTATACTCTTGTACTACATATAAATTCATACCAAATAAATAAATAAATGCCGTTTATGAGTGGTGTGGAATGGTTATCGTCCCATAGAACTCGTTTTCTTTGGAGCCAGCCTGATAGAAAACACTGTAAGGTGAGGAGGTATGCAACCTGTATCGAGTATTTTAAACTTCAGGTGAGCGATTTCTCTATTATTTCTCGATGTTTTTCACCAAAAGTGGAGGTTTGAGCCAAAAAAATGTTTTTCCAAAAATGGTCGGGATTTGGGGGAGTCGGTGGTTGATTGATTGATTGATTGACTGTTGTAGTAGATACTGGCGGTGCAACTGCTAAGGTCATATGCCACTGGACAACAAGCTAAAACACATGGCGAAGAAATAGTGCATAATCGATATAAAGTTAATAACTTTTTCTTGAAATAAAACACTGAAAATAATAAAAGAATAGTTAAAAGAGAAAACTATCTATCTATCTATCTATAGCCCGACACCCTAATCCCACAAAGGCTCGCCTCCTGAAGAAAACCAAAAACATCAGTAAAATCTCTATGGGCTCCACCAAGCATCGAGGAGAGACAGTAGGGACCATCTACCCCTGTATGCCTATGGAGGAATCTTCGACGCAGGTCCCCCAAACTTGGACACTCGACCAGCAAGTGATGGACAGTAAGGGGAACAAAGCAATCATTACAGTACAGTTGAGTCTCGCCACTCATCAAGAACCCATGTGTAAGCCGAGAGTGCCCAATGCGAAGCCTAGCAAGAGCTACCTCCAATTGCCAAGGCATGGAAGGGAGAACCCTTGGCACAACCACCCTCTGGAAGACCTCTTTCAGCTTATTATGAGCAACACTATCCCAGCGTCTCTGCCAACACACATGCATTCTGTCCCGCAAGTAAGGTGTTAGATCAGATGCAGAAAGCGGATATTCTGTTGGGGGCTGTTGAGTAGCCACAGCCTTGGCCAATGCATCCGCAGTCTCATTGCCCACCACACCGACATGTGCGGGAACCCAGCAAAAATCCACTCTCTTCCCCCGATGACGAATGAGGAACAGCCACTCCAAAATAGCTAAAACTAAGGGATGGGAAGAGTTAAAAGAGTCCAGGGCCAAAAGCGCCCCTTGAGAGTCGCTAAAAATAGTAAAATAATTGTCAGGGTGAACAAACACCAACTTCAAGGCTAAAATGATGGCTGACAACTCTGAGTAAAAACTGAGGCAACTAAAGGAAGAATACCTCCACGGCTAAAATTGGGAAATACCACTCCAAAACCAACACCTGATGCGGATATAGAGGCATCCGTATACACAGGCACAGAACCACCATGACTAGAAGAATGTTCTAAAAATAACCTTAAAAGACACCGAGGAGAGACCAAATCCTTTGAACCCACACTAGGCCTGCAGAAAGTTACCTTGGGCAATATCCAAGGCGCAACCCTCGGGATCCGAACAGGACTGACAAGTACTGCCGACAAACCAAACCCCTCCATTATATCCTGAACCCTATAGCCAAATGGACGAGGCATGTGAGGGTGTCTGCTATAACACAAATGACAAGACTGTTTCGTCACACCATCACAGACAAGTGAGTCTGGAAGGCGACAAATCCGGAGCCAGCACCATACTGCAACACACTGATACAGTAGATCTAAGGGAGGCACACCAGCTTCCACCAATAAGCTGGGAATTGGAGAGAACCGAAAAGCCCCAGTTGCAAGGCGAAGACCAGCATGATAGAGAGCATCTAGAGTTTTTAGTCTTGATTCTGTGGCAGAGGAATATACCTCACAGCCATATGACAGCTTAGAGGTTACAAATACCTGAAACAAATGCAAGAGTGTCCTTCAATCAGCACCCCAAGAGGTATGGGACAGAACCCTCAATAGATTGAGAGCCTTCATACATGATGTTTTAAGATTTGCCAAGTGTGAGACCCATGTCAAACGACAATCTAAAGTCAGGCCCAAGAATTTCGTCTCTGTCATGCAACGGAGTCTCCTGCCACAAAGCTGGAGATCAGGGTCCGGGTGTACCCCTCTCATCCTACAGAAGTGCATAGCCACAGTCTTTGAAGGGGAAAACCGAAAACCCTTGGAAGTGGCCCAGGCAGAAATCTTGTCCAAGGCAAGTTGCATACGCCGCTCAATAGCAGACATGCAGGAGCCAGAAAACCAAATAGCTAAGTCATCCACATAAAGGGATGAGGATACCCCAGCAGGCACAGTGTCAATGATACCATTAATGGCCACTGCAAACAGGGAAACACTTAAGACATCCCCTGTGGGACACCCTCCTCCTGGCACAGTGGCACAGAGAGGGTAGAACCCACACGGACCCGAAATACACGATCAGTCAAGAAGTCTCCAAGCAACACAGGCAGGCGACCACGTAAACCAAAGGCATGAAGTTGTTGGAGGATGCCATGGCGCCAGGCAGTGTCATAAGCCTTCTCAAGGTCAAAAAACACAGCCACAAGATGTTGCTTGGAGGCAAAAGCTTCACAGATTGACGCCTCGAGCCTGATAAGATTGTCTGAAGTGCACCGTAATTTACGGAAACCACTCTGCGACAGAGAGAGAAAGCAACCCTTCTCCAGAAACCACATAAGCCTGACATTGACCATCTTTTCGAACAGCTTGCATACACATGATGTCAAAGTGATAGGGCGATAGTTGGAGACTTGGGAATGGTCTTTACCAGGCTTGGGAAAGGGGAGGACAATACCCAACTTCCAACTCCTCGGAATAGAGCCCTCACTCCAAACCCTGTTAAAAAGGTCTAATAAAAACTGAAGCGAATCAGTCAGAAGATGACACAGCATAGCGTATGGAATATCATCAGGCCCAGGAGCAGTGTCACGACACTCTGAAAGGGCAGCACGCAGCTCACAGAGGCTGAAATCTAAATTATACGGCTCTACGCCACGAGAGCGAAAGTCAAGACCCAGCCTCTCCTGATTCCTACGAAAGGTAGCAAATGGCTGAGAAGGATCCTTTGTGGAGACAGCGTAAAACTGATCTGCAAAAGCAGAGGCTACTGCATCTGGTGCAGACACAAGTTCTCCGTGAAGGCGCAACACCGGAGGGGAGGGAGGCGAGAACCTACCAGAATTCTTGCGCACCTTTTTCCACACCACAGACATTGAAGTTGAAGATGTAATTGTAGAAACATACGACCCCCACGAGTTACGGCGAGCATTCTTCATGACCCATCTATAGTGAGCACGTGCTTTGCGAAACTGTATTTTTAGAAAAACAACATTACGATTGGCAAAATACCGACGAGCAGCTGCTTTGTAAGTTCCCTTTGCTATGGACCAGTCATCATTCCACCATGGCACAGGTCTCCGGGAAAAAACACCTGAAGTCCGTGGGATAGAATGAACCCCTGCTGAGAAAATGGTCTTAGTAAAATAACATTCGGCATCATCGATAGTTGAAAAATCAGTAACCCTGTTGGCAAATACACATAGTTCCTCAAACAGTGACCAATCAGCCCTGTCCAGACACCAGCGTGGCAGACGGGCTAGAGGAACAGAGTGAGTAGGCTGGACCAATACAGGATAATGGTCATTGCCATGTAGATCATCCAAAACCTCCCAAGAAAAATCAAGGGCACAGTTAGAGGAGGAGATGGTAAGGTCAATGACAGAATACGTGCCAGTCTGAACATGAAAATGGGTCGGCCTTCCATCATTTAGGACAACCAAATCTAAATCCCCAACCAAAGAGGCAAGAAGATCACCCCGGGGATTTGAAAGTGAGTCACCCCACAAAGGATGGCGGCCATTAAGGTCACCAAGGAGTAGGAAAGGGGGTGGAAGTTGGCTGATAAGGGTTTCTAGATCAGCACATATAACAGGAACGGAAGGTGGAAGGTACAGACAACAGATGGTATAGCACCTCCCAACATGCATCTGTACTGCTAGAACTTGAAAGGGTGACTGAATCTCAAAGGAAATAAAGGGGACATCAGAACGGCACAAAACTGCACATCCATCACTGTGACCACAAGGAGGAGATGCATGGAAGGCCTTATACCCCCTAATGGAAGGGAACTGTCAGTCTCCCACCATTGTCTCCTGAAGACACACACATAGTGGGTTCAGGGCAGAGAGTAATAACTGCAATTCCTCCCAATTTGCCATGGCACCTCTACAGTTCCACTGAAGACAGATTGGTACCGATTGAGCCATAGTGATTAGTATTAAATACTATGAACTTAGAAAGCTAAGTAGCAACCTCGTTGGGAAGGGAGAGAAAGCCCTTCTTCCTAGGCGTGGAGCTCTGCCTCACCAACTGAGAAGGCAATGAAGATTTAGAGTTTCCATGGGTGGAAGTACCCTTACCCCGAGACATGTCCTGCCCATCGCCAGAATGAGTCCGAAGCACAGAGACCTTCTTGGAAGACCCAAGTGCCCCGTCCGCACACCCATGTGAGGGTTCAGCTGGCACCTCGGGGCCAACTGAACCCCCCCCCCCACCAAATCAACCAAAGGTTGGCCGCGGGGTGATGGATCAGAGGGAACAAGCAACTGAGCTCTATGAGTATCTAAAGATCCAGGCCCCACCACACCTGAGGAAGAGGCAGGGACGGGAATCCTAGAAGGGCCATCATGAACACCCACAGACTTAGACGCCACCACTGGCTGGGTTGTCGAGCGAGGAGCCCCCTCAGAATCCTCATGCGGTACAGAAGTTTGAACCTTAGAAGGAGGGGAGTCACCCAAAAACTCCTCACTCCTCACTTGTTTAAGGTTGGCAGATGCAAGCTCCATCTCTGCACCAGAACTTAAAGCATTAGAAACTATAGTGCCACACTGTAAAGAAGAGTGAGCAACAGTAGCAGAGCGGGCAAATGGTACAGGAGCAGCAGTCGGTACCAGAGTAGCAGCCGATACAGAAGTATGAGAGACGCTGTTTTTTTTTTATATGTCAGGACAAGGATGCACAGGAAGGACATTGAGAGTTTTGGATGTGTCAAAGCAAGGTGTAGCATCGACACGGGTGTTTGTCATAGGAGGAACTGGAGGAACTGGGATGGGGGAGGCACTCCCAGACGCTGGAAGAACCACCGCAGAGGGGACACCCCCAGAGACAGGAGGCACCTCCCTGGAGGAAGCACAGCTGCTTCCAGGCTGCACTCCCTCAGTGGAACCCCCCGGGCGAGAGGGCCGGGAAGTAGAACCCCGAGAATTTGATGGGGCATTATGTGATGGCAGGGGCACCTGCTGGGTAACTTTATGGCGAGACAAAACAGCAGCAAAGGTAACCCCAGGGCGAATGAACCGCTCCCTTACCCTGGCCTTTGCCTCAGAAAAGGAAATTTTCTCAATCGTTCAGACGGAAATAATCTCATATTCATACTTGTATACTTCGCAATCCCTTGAGGAGGCTGTATATTGCTCCTCCACAGTTCAAACATTTAGAGGGTTGAGAACAATCATCTATACCATGAGATGTTCCACCACAATTTCCACAAACCTCAGGAAGGCCAGACGCTTCCCGCCTGCAAGAATGGCGAACATGACCAAACCTTTGACAATAATAGCATCTTCTATGGTTGGGGAACATAAGATTTAACCTTAAGCTTCCACCATGCAGCGGTAATGACCTCTGGTAAAGTAAGACGATCAAATGTCAAGATAAGAGTGGGCATGGGGGTTAAAATCCTATCAACTTTCTTCATTATTCTTTGTACTGCTACATCTCCCTGAGGAGCCAGCCCCTCTAAGAGGAAATAATCAGAATATGAGACCAAGTCACAAGAATATACAACCCCTTGGGACTGATTTAGGACCAAGTGACGAGAGGCAGATACAGGATAATCAGCGACCATAGTTAGGGACTGGATGCGTGAACTCTCCTCTTCATTCTTGGCTTCTAGCAATAGAGAACCATCACCCTGCAAAGAGACCTTGGGGGTAAATCCACATGATGTAACTAGGCTACTGTGAATCTTAAAACAGTTCAGGTTCCGGAAGGAAGTACCATCATCCATTTTGAGGACTATATATTTTGTGTAGTGTTCCACAAAGACACCAGGTAAAAACTCGATACAGGGAACATCTGAACTCGCAGTTTTGGCAGACAACCCGGAGGGTACAGGGTCGTTGGCCAGAGAGTGACCACTTGATGCCGACTCGTGTGGCTGGTCACTGACCACACAAGTGGTTAAGAAATTGTTTAATGTATCCATACATACTTTAGTAAATATGAACTGGCAGCAGGAGCCAAGGGAAACTGCCTACCAGGGAGTGAGGGGACCGAACGCGGTCTGATGGGAGTGGGGTACTTCGTCCCCAGAGGGTGTCCCAAAAAGGACACCCCATGCTACGAAAGTTTGCTCCCACCAGTGCAAAGACCCCCTTCCCCAACACCCCCCAGCCCAGACACCCAACCAAAAAACTAAGGACAGCACCGAGGCGATCCCTGTGGAGGGCGGTACCGATGACCCATACGGGTAACCTACGTTTCGGGCAGCGCTTAGTCAGACCCCTGACCCACAACCCTACCCGCATGGGAGACCCTGCCAGATGTCGTTACATCCACGGGCAGGCTTGTGGGATCACAGGGGCACGCAAGCCCCCCCACCACAACAAGGTGGCTGCCCACGGGGGGGGGGGGAGTCAGTGGTGGAAAAGTGGACGGGATGGGGCAAGTTAAGTATTTAAGGTCGCATGTTGCTGTGGATGGAAGAATAGATGCAGAAGTGAAGTTTAGAATGAAGGAAGTAGGAAAGGTGCTGGGAGGAATGAAAAAGTGTTTAGATGTCGTTCGCTTAGAATGGAAGAAAAGAGAAGGATGTATGAGGGTGTTTGATACCGACTGCATTATATGGGGCTGAAACATGAAATATGGGTGTAGCAGAGAGGAAAAGTTTGAATGTAATGGAGATGAGCTGTCTGAGGAGTGTGTGTGGAGTGACACGGATGGATCGAGTGAGTAATGATGAAATGCGTAGAACTGGAGTTGTTCGGGAGATGGCTGATCGAGTTGAGCAGAAGGTGTTGCAATGGTTTGGGCATATGGAGAGAGAGGATAATGAGCAAGAGGTGAAAAAGATAACTAGATCTGTTGTGAGAGGTGTAAGGCTGAGAGGGAGACCATGAATAGGATGGAGGGACAGTGTGAGGAGAGCGTTGGATGCAAGAGGCATGTCTGTTGAGCATGGAAGAGTAGTTGTGCGTGACAGAAATTAATGGAGAGAAATTGTGAATGAATAAATGATGACACAGCCCTAAGGGGATATTCTCCCGCATTTGGTCTGATCAGCTGATCAGGTCAGGTGCGGGTAAAGGGATGGGTCTATTATGATGTGGCAGGGGTAAACCAGCTCTGCTGTCGGGCTCTGCTGCGGATGTCACTGAATGTACTGCGCAGTTGACCCCCGTGCGGTGTGGTGCAGTGAGAATCTGTCCCTTCTCCCCTTTGGGGCTAAGATGTGAATAAATGTGTTTGAGTGGATGAGTAAATTGGGAGTGTGTTGTCCTGTCTCGGCTACCTCTCTTTCTTTGGGGGAAGCAGCCTTGGTATATATATATATATATATATATATATATATATATATATATATATGAGCTGCATTGTTTGTCCTTCAATCACGCCCAAACCAAGGGCCAGAGACCCCCAGACCCATATATAATTTGAATTAGGGTGGCCCAAGGAAACTTTAGGAGGATCAAAATTTACATCTGGAGGATCAAAATTTACATCTGGGTCGGCTGAAGAGTCACACTATTGCATCTGGGTCATTTGAAGTCACTTGTAGAGTGTTCGCCTTTTTGGCTTGGACAATGCTGGATACCCATGTAGCCGAACTTCTGGCATGCAGACTAACATGACCCCCAATTTGGACATAGACAATGTCAAGTTGACCTCCGAGGTCATTTGAGGTAACCGGTCAGAGGCCATTTCAGAGGAACAGACTACTACCACTCGAGTAGGGCAGTACTCACAAGGTTGATTGAAAGCTTATGAAGGGAGAGCTGGAGCTCCCGTTTCATCAGCCCTTGGGACTAGTTCCTGACCATCCCCCTTTGCTGAACTTTTTCAGTGTTTCAGTAACACAGAGAGTAGGCCAGCATGCTTTCCAATACAAGAGTCTCTGTCAACACTAAACACCCAACCTAGGTAAA
Source organism: Coenobita brevimanus (assembly GCF_032717465.1). NCBI lineage: Eukaryota > Metazoa > Arthropoda > Malacostraca > Decapoda > Coenobitidae > Coenobita > Coenobita brevimanus. Next base: position 23,212,890 of record NC_137008.1, on the reverse strand, counting down.
TTTTTTGCCTTTGTCTTTGAACTTGTATCTTTCCTTCTTGCTGTATGTTTGCTCTCATTCAGCCAGTCCAAAAGAAGGGTGACCATTCCCAACTCTCTAACCATCGTCCAGTTCTTTTAACATTCTTTATCTCAAAAGTTTTTGAGTCACTTCTTAACTGAATAATGTTGAAGCATATTTCCTATCACTTCCTTCTTTTTGATTGACAGTATGGAATCCGTCAGAGACGCTCCACTGGCGATCTTCTCACCTACCTTTCAGACTCCTGGTCATCCTCCTTTCAGGACTTTGGCGAAAGCTTTGCCATTGCACTTGACATCTCAAAGGCTTTCGATCAAGCTGGCAGAAATCTTTAATTTCCAATCTGCCCTCTTATGGATTCTATCCTTCTCTCTGTGCCTTCATCTATAGCTTCCTTTCTGCTCGTTCTATAGCTGCTGTTGTAGACGGCCATCGTTCTTCTCCAAGAGCTGTGAACAGTGGTGTTCCTCAGGGCTCTGTCCTATCACCAACTTTCTTCCTTTAATTCATCAATGACCTTCTAAGCTGTACATCTAACCCTATCCACTCATACGCTGATGATTCCACCTTTCACCTTTCCATTTGATTCCGGTAGCGTCCACCTGAGCAGTTACTTCAACATATAAGGGATGAGGCTATGGCACACCTAATGTCTGACTTGGCTCATATCTCTGACTCTGTTAAAAATAATATTGTTGTTTATAATGCATTAAAGTCTCAGTTCTTACACCACAACCCGACAAAATCTTCCAAAGGAGTACCCACTGATTTTTATTAATATCCAGCTCAATTGTGCATCATCCTTAAACATACTTGGGCTTGCATTCTCTCGGGACTTATCTTGGGAAGATCATATTACACCCCTTGTAAAATCTGCTTCCAAGAGATTAGATGTGCTTTCTTTACCCCTGCACAGTTGCTGACTTTATACACGAGTTTTATTCGCTCCTGTGTAGCATACAACTCTCATGTGTGGGATGGCTCCCCACATACAGCATCTCTCAGTAGGGTAGAATCAAAGGCTTTTCGTCTCTTTAACTCTCTTCCTGTTACAGGCTTCCTTCAACCTGTCTCTTCGCCCCACTGTTGCATCATTATCTCTTTTCTATCGCTACTTGAATGGTCACTGCTCCTCTGAACTGTCTGCTTGCATCCTTCTACCTTATGACTGGCGCATACCACCCGTCTACCAACAAACTTTCATCCTTGTTTTGTCCAGCTTTCTAAAGCAAGAGTTAACCGTTACTCCCAGTCCTTCATTTATGCAACAGGTCATCTCTGGAACTGTATCCGTCTGTCCGTATTTTCTGCTTCCTAACACCTCCAGTCTTTCAAATGCAGTGTGACCAGGCATCTCAAAATGACGTATCTTGAATTTGGCTGTCTTTTGTCTTGTTATTTTTTTCTCGGAAGAAACATTTTGTGGGCTCTTTGCCTTTGGTTCCTTCTTCCCTGCATAACAAAAAAAAAAAAAAAAAAAAAAAAAAGATGAGGTCACCCAAAATACATGCTTAAACGACTGGACCCAGCAGCTCATTTTAGGGCATGGAGACTCACATGACATCCGGTTCGGACACAGGCTATGTGAGGTTGACCTCCGAGGTCATTTGAGGTCACTGGACAGAGGTTGCTTGGGGTCACAAGTAAGAGTAAACAATTGTGCTCAAATACTCTGTGTTAGTCTGCGAAGGCTGAAATAGAATGTTCATGGAAGTCTTATAATCCCTCTTCAAAAGCATAAGAAGTACATGGTTTTTCTGGAGCAAAAAGAAAATTGAACTAAAACAAGGAGGACATGTGTGTTTGCCGTTTTGATCCAGGCAACGCCGGGTACCCCAGTATATATATATATATATATATATATATATATATATATATATATATGTATGTATTGTGGTTTAGTGGGTCATTAGGCCTATGGCGCTCTTATCGGATTGAGCCGGTGAAGGTTTATATCCAGGGGATGGTTGAGGTTTATTACTCACATAATGCCACTCAGGGATGAGTGAGGATGGTCACTCTCATCTTAAATGTCAGGACCAACATGCCTAGCCCCGGGCTCTTACGCTTCTCATGAGGGAATGTAGGATTGGATGATGATTGAATGATTATATATATATATATATATATATATATATATATATATATATATATATATATATATATATGATGAATGAATGATGAGTATATAATAATATATAAAAATAATTATAATTTGGTTTTACGCCAGGTATCCCCGAAGGGCCAAGGCGTTGCCCCTGGGTAGAGGACTTTTGGACTGGAGCGTGTACCATTTTATGACCGGATGCCCTTCCTGATGTCAACCAATGACCCTTGGGTGGATTCGATCCTCCCACCCTTCAGTCAGAGCGAGCACTCTAATATATATATATATATATATATATATATATATATATATATATATAGATAGATAGATAGATAGATAGATAGATAGATAGATCGATAGATAGATAGATAGATAAATATATATAGATATATAGATATATATATAGATATATATATATAGATAGATAGATAAATATATATCGTTTCGTTTCGTTTCGTTTTTAAAGGCTCCATCATGCTTGCATGTGTCGGCCTTGGTCACCTAATGGCGGGTCTCCACGCTGCACGATCCATTGCGGCCTCCCTGTTCAGTCCCTTAACCCTGAGGTCACACTTAATGACCTAGTCTCATGTCTTTTTCGGTGTACCCTTCATAACCCCATCCCCAATATTAACACTTCTCACCTTCCTCACCCAATTATCATCCCCCATCCTCTCCACATGTCCAAACCATCTCAATTTACCTCTCCTCATCACAACACCAATACACTCCAGTCCCATCCTACCTCTCAACTTTTCCATCGTAAACCCAGCCCCTCCAGGCCTTGGACGTAGGGATGCACTGCACATCCACCTAATCAAGCGGTCTCACTACCATACAGCATTACACTATTATATATATATATATATATATTATATACATGGGATGAGTTTTGACTTTGTCCTGTAATCTTGACCTTTGGCTGATTGCTTCTAAAACTGACCTCCTTCATATTAGCCCAGCTCAACACCTCCACTAAGTTTCGTTCCAATCAGATCAAAACTGAGACGACCTTGCCTCATGGCTTAGGCATTTGACCTTTATCTGTGACTTGACCTTTGAATTTTCCCAACATCGAATCCTATTATTCGTGACTCACCGCCAGTCTCCCCACAAAGAGGACCCTCAGTGGTTCCACCCTTCTCAAATCGTCGCCGGTGAGATCGTCTGTTAGTATGCAAAGTTCATAGTCATTCGTTTAAAATTTTTGGCTGCATAACGACGCAGGCCTGGACCACAGGAGACAACATCTCCCCCACCCCCGCTGTGGTGGACCTCAGAGGTCGCTCCATGTCTATAACTTGACGGATGTGACCCTCTACCACTGTAGGAAAATTCCTGATCCTGGGTATTAGAAAAAAAAAAAAAATGGCCATGCCTAGCTGTTTTACGTAGGACATTCAGGGACCGCCACCCCAGGGTCAGCCGATTCTCGGGGGTCCCATCCTTGTTGAATCCTGGTCCGGTGAGAGATATAATCCTGTACAAATTTTCGTTTTCCTAACAACTCTTCCATAAGGCCTGGACTCCTTTCAAGAAATTACAGTAACTCACTAAGTGGGTGGGAGGAAGGGACAAGGACAAGCACTATGTTTGGCCGCCCCTGGGGTTAGGAAAATCACGGTGGTTATACTCGCTCTCTAACACAAGGATTATACTTTGAAACATAGGTATGCCTGTCCTTTTTTTTTTTTTCTGATTCATTCATATTCTCATCAACCCCGTTAATCAGGGGACGTGTTTCATTGATTTATTCATGCTTATTAAAGACGAGGCGCCTTGACGTGGTACCATCGACAAAACATGATGGTTCCTCCGCATGTTTGTACAAAGGTCCCTCAACTTCATCTATATATCCCTAAAGGAGGATAGTGGAGTAAAGGAGAAAGATAACTTCAGCCTAGAGTCCACCGGGTTCACATTTGTACGAGCCTCGGGCAACAGCAGCAGCAACAACAACGACAACAACAACAACAACAACAACAGCTACCTACAAAAGATTGATTATTAGTTAGGAGAGTGAAAAGGTTAACTGAAACATTTATCAGTGAAAAGGTTAAGGCTTTGTATCTAACCTCCCCAGTTCGAAACCTTCTCTCCTAAGAGGAATAGAGTCATCCATAGGTTGCAAGAATCATATGCTATGACGTACTGGGGCTGCAGTGGACAGTCCCTTGATCAAATACGACGCTCTGTATGTTATTCTGCTAAGTCTAAGCCATTTATATTATTCATTTGAGAAGACCCTTTCGAAATGAAGTGACCGTAAGCTACTTAGTCCACAACCGCACAAGTTTTCCTTTTTTAATCGTGGTCAGAGCTGACAAATTAAATCTACTAGCGAATTACTTGTCATAGTGAAGTTTATATTTCCGTTGCCTCTACGCAGTTTTCTCCATTTTAATGAAGTTCTTTGTAGTGAGTTGGTTAATGGTGGCAATAATGTCGTTTCGTGGTGGCAGTGATTTAATATATAGGACGTTTCATCCATTGCCAGACGCCATGTATCCCAAACGGGGTGGCCAAGGGCTTAGAGTTAATTGTTTTACAGGGAGGGGCACTAATCCTCCACCAACCCCACTTGACACGTAGGGAGAACATTATGCCAACAGCATATGGTGTTCCCAGGCGGTTACCCATCCAAGTACTAACCAGACCCAACGCTGCTTAACTTCGCTGATCAGACGGGAAGCGGTGTACTCAACGTGGTATGGCCGTTGTTGCCAAAGCCAAATGATCTTATCCAGTTCAGGGCAGCTTTCTAGTGGTGAAGTAGTTCGTGAGGTACGTAGCTAACATCTTTTGTTCAAAAAGTCTCCCCTTGTAGAAAATTAAAATGTCTCAAGGAAGGAAGCCCATGGAAAAGATATCACTTGACTTAGGTTACCATTATCTCATACAATATGTTCTTTGTGCAATCTTTGTCGATATAAAATATATATATATATATATATATATATATATATATATATATATATATATATATATATATATATATATATATATATATATATATATATATAAACAACATACAGTAAATTCTCATTTAAAGTTTAGGATAAATGCACTCAATACACTACCTATAAGTGAAACAGCTGTATGTGCATGCTGCTTCTGGTTTATGACTGCAGTAGCAAATGCATGAAAAACACTCATGCCTAACTTCAAAACAACTTTGTAGAGACTTATCAATGACTTTAAGTAAATAGGTGTTCAATCAACAGTAATTTAATAATTAAACAATTTTAAATAAGGACTAACTATATGTTATATATGCAATCGGTATCAGTCATTGTAATAAAACAGTGATCGATGAACGGCTTTCACATACTTATCTTGCTACCACCTGATAATTTATTTGATCTTTGTTGAAACCTCCTGCAGTGAAACAATCTCCATCATCTACTACACTGTAATAAATATACCGCTACGACAAACAGACGATTCGTTGGTTCAAGAGGCACGTTGTGAACTGGAAAAGTTACAAACAGAATTAATCAACCCTTTCACTAGAAAGAGATTTATCCTGAGTTAAATATCATTCTCTGCTCGTTGCAAAAATAATTTTAATAATATGCTATCTAATTGGATCGAACGGCTTAACTCTTCTCAACGAAACATGTAGCCAACGATTTCATTGTCGAGATAGCTAAACCTTTCGCTCCGATGGTTTATATAGTATTTCACTTTATTGTACTCAAATTAGGACGGTTTATTTCGAACTGAGTAAGATGTAGCTCTGTATAGTCGGCCTTCCTATGATGAAAAAAGTATAATAAAACAGCAGGAAGAAAATAACAGATGTCAGTGTAGAGAGAGTAATATGCTCCTGGTCGTCAACTCCATTTTTTTTTTATATGGCTAACAAAGAACTGTTTTCTTTTGCCAAGAATAAATTAAAGGTGCTTCAGTCTTTAAATTGGTAAAATGACACATTTTGTAGTCGGAACAAGTCAAGGACATTAGTCTATACATTGCTAAACTACATTATTCACGAAGAGGGAGTCAGAGGAGCCGAAGTGCCAGTACTTTTATTTTAATACGAGGAAGAAGGACCCAAAGGCCATCTCATAGATGGTATAGTTAGCCTAGAACTATATTCAACTAGTGCCAGACGGTTTTATTGCTCTGTGTGGCAGCTATGAGGTATGGCGGAGTCACTATATACCTCGGCTTCATCTACTCTCTCGATTTGGCCATTAGGTTTATTAGTTTTAAAGTATAAGACTAGGTTTCGCTTTTCATTGCATCATAAATTCTGTAATATACAAAAATGATACATTATAAAAAATAATCTATCTATCTATCTATTGCCAGACGCCATAATCCCGTAAAGGGTGGCCATTGACTTCTGAGTTATTTGTTTTACGGGGAGGGGCACTAACCCTCCACCAACCCACTTGTTGACACGTAGGGAACACGAATGGTTTGGTTATATGGTTACCACCCAGCGCTGTAAATGGTTTCTTGGAAACCATTTGGCTTGTCACTCAATGTAATGCCACCTGTAAAGGAAAGAAAAGCAATAATTGACAGGAAAGATAACTAAATATATATATTATAAATACATATATGTATGTGTATGTATGTATGTATGTATGTATGTATGTATGCATGTAGGTATGTATGCATGTTCAGAGGGGCAGAGACCACTGAAGTTTCAGTAGCGATAGAAAAGAGATAAAGATGCAACGGTGCAGCAAAGAGAGAGAGGTTGAAGGGAGCCAATAAGAGGAGGGAAGTTAGCCTAATGAAACGAAAAGCCTTTGACTCCACCTTGTTGAGAAGGGTAGTATGTGGGGAGTCTCCCCACACATGAGAGATGTAATATGATACAGTATCGACTCCCTGCCTAGCTCTCGTGATGAGCAGACCTCTTGCCAGTCTCTCTCGAGTGTTGGACTCTGCCTCAGTTACTGAGGAGGCATTTTCGGGAGTTTTTCCTGTTTTTGGGCCTTGCAGGACTTAGCCTAATTTACTTAGGCGATTTTTCTCTTTTTTTTTCTGTTTCTGGGTGGACTCTGTCTCTGACAGATAGCCTTGCGAGCTTGTGTGTGTGAGTGTGTAGGTGTTTTGTGAGTGTGTTTGCTTGTGTGTGGGTGTTTTTTTTTTTTTTTTTTCCGGCCGCCGTTAGTGTCTCTCTGCGTGGTACGAAGCCAAACCCTGAAGGGCTGCCGTTAGGGCAGTTCCATGAGGGGGGGCCATTAGGGCCCATTAGGGCCTGGTTATAGGAAGCGCAGAGAGCGGCTCTGTTAGATTAGGGAAGACCCGAAAGGGGCAGTGGCGGGGCCTCCCACGTCGTCCTTTAGAGGGCGGGGAGCATAGGTAGTCCGTCACTGTAGGGACCTGCCGGCTTTTTCTTAAGTTTATTGTTCTTTCAGAGTGAGTGTTGGTGTATCTGTTTGGGTGTCTGTGTGAGTGGCGTCTTTGTGTGATTGTGTGACTCTCCCTCAGGGACATGAGACGGACCCAGATCCCCAGGCCTACGGGGCCACCGCGCCAATCCCAGTCACAGCAGAGGACGACTCGCCCTGCTGCCACGCCAGGCGCGAAGCGAGAGCGGCGTCTCTCAGATGCGAGCTCTCACTCATCGACATCTGGTGACGTCTCTGCCTCCTCTACTTCTTGTCGCCCTAAAGGGCAGGCTCCCCGCGCGAGGGCTGTCGCTTCAGCCCCCCTTCCCACTTTGGCACGTGCAGCTAAGGTTGCACGTGTCCATGAGGCTATGGAGGAAGCTGCTTCGGCTCCGCTTACCGTCCCTAACAACACGCCCTCTGCTAATGCCCCTACTGCTGCCTCTACTGCTGAATGCCCACGCCGCCAGGCCCTTACCACTGCCATGCCATCTCCACACAATGGAGCCTGTGCTGCACAGGCACCCGTTGCCGACCATTCTCCCGCTGGAGCTGCCCCTGCTGCTAGGACTGAGGACGCTGACGGCTTTATAACTGTGGCGCGCAAACCACGGTGAGCGCCGCAGGGAGACACCGTTCCTCCTGCATCCAGGATTTTGGCGCCACAGCAGCCTCCCTCTACTCGTCGCCCTTCAGTCTCAGTCGTGCCTCCACCACCTCCTCACTCATCCTTCCCGGCCTTTCGCGTTCCCCTCCAGGAGGGGCTCAGCACGAGCTACGATGCAGTAGCGGCCTTAGAGCAACACCTGCCAGGCCTCGTGGCTATGAATCGATACGGCCGTGACGACAGCTGCGTGCTGATCCCTACCGAGGAGGAGTCTTATCTACGCCTGAAGGCAGTGGCGGAGGAGGACGCCCCATTTGTCAAGCTCGTGGAGCTCTCGCAGGGCACCCAGACTACAAGGGCGACGGTTATGGGATATCCTCGGCGCATGCCAGTGGATATCCTTTTATGGCATCCACTAGTAGAGGCAGCAGAACGCTGTCAAAACCAGCGAACCAGAAAGGAAACGCTGCAGGTCTGTGTGACTCTGCGGGGGCCTCTCGTGCCATCCCTCGACCTGGGCAATTGGGGAGCTTTCCATCTCCGCCCCTTCACGCCGGAACCGCTGCGCTGCTACCAGTGCCAACGCTAAGGGGACCACCGTGCCAACTGCAACCGCCCCGTCATCTGCAGCATGTGCAGTGGCGCCCACGATACGGACGAGTGCCTGCAGCGGTTTAAGGCAAAGCAACCAATTGCGGCCAAGTGCTCCAATTGTTCAGGACAACACCACGCCTGGCACCGCAGTTGCCCCACGAGGGTTCAACGAGTGAACCAGGGTCGAGAGAGGCAGGTTGCTTTTGTGCAAGAGAATCAGGCCACCAACGCCACTTCAGCTCCCCCCGGCACTTTCATCTGGGGACAACAGTGCCGCCCTCTCATTCAGTGCCCACCACCCCTCAGCGACCAGGAGTTCCCTCCATTGCCCTCAGCTCTTACTGTGAACCAGACCACAGCAGAGGTCCACCGCCAACAGCCGCCTGTCTCGCCACCACTTCCCACTGTAGCGACCAGTCAGCCACTGACAATTCCGCCACCAGTACCTGGCTCCACACCCAGTCCACCCACTGCTCCTGCTTCACCGATCCTCACGTTCACGGCGGAGGATCTGCGGGACCTGGGTTCACAGATTGCAGTGGCTGTTGCCCAAGCAGTGTCCCTCAAACTGGGGATCACTCTCAAGGCGGCCTCAATCGCCTCTGCAGCTGATCGCATCGTCGATCGCGCAATCGCCAGGAAGCTGCATGGTCCCGACACCCATCCTGCCCCTCGACGTCCGGCTCGCTCAACAGGGGGACCACGGACTCCCCCACGCAAGCCGGCTCGCTCTTTCAAGCGAGCCAAGCCCAGGAAGGCTGCTGCCCTGTCTTCCACCCCTCAGCAGTCGGCCTTGCCCCCTTCCAGAGCAACAACCGATGCCCTTCGTGGCACCCTCGACGGCCATGGCCTCACCTCCGTTGCTGGAGGACGTCCATCTCTGTCTGTCTCCGGACGGCGGGACGGCTCCCCCCTTCGACTCCTTCAGCGGAACTGTTTAGGAGCACGGCACAAGCTCCCACTTCTGCAGGAGGCGGCCAACAGGGACCGCCCCCATGTCATCCTACTGCAAGAAACCCTGCTCCCGGATAGTTCCACTTTTCGTCTCTCGGGTTATACCACCCATCTCCTCCCGTATGTTCGTGGCGTCACACGAGGGTGTGCTGTTCTGGTCCAGGACCACATTGCATGCACAGATTGTGACCCTCCTCCTTTCTGTGGATCTGATGTGGAGGTCCAGGACGTGGTTCTACACCTGGCAACGTCACCCCTGACGGTATATAATGTATATCGGAGCCAGAGAGGCACCCTGGAGTTGGGTGATTTGTTCTCCCAGGCTGCCAGGGGAGCCGTGTATATAGGGGGTGACTTTAACGCCCACCACGCCCTTCTATCATTGCCTCTTCAGTCCAATGAAGCAGGACGGCACATTTCTTTACTTCTGGAGGAGATGGGTGGTGTCTCCCTCTTAAACGACATGACAGAGCCCACCCATATTGGGGGAGGTCGCCTCGACCTCTCCTTTGTTTCAACCCTACTGTCAGGCCTGGCGTCATGGTCACTCCACCCCCACCTTGCGAGTGACCACTTTGCTTTTCTTGCTGGCTTGCCTCTCGCCCCCCTCCCGCCTCCCCTGCCTTCCACACCACGTTGGGATCTACGCAAGGCGGATTGGGCGGCCTTTGACCGTGCTCTCACGGCGGCCTTTGCAACATCTCCCGCCTCAGACCTCGAGAGCCGGGCGGATCAAGCAGCAAATATTTTTTCACACGCTGCCTCTCTTGCCATTCCATTGCAGTGGCGCTCGGCAAGATGCTACCGGGACAGCTGGTTTTACTGCGACAAGGTCAGGGAATTGAATCGGAGGCTCAATGCAGCAAGCAAGCAGTATCGGCGGCGCTGGACATCTCCGCACCGCCGGTACCTGGTTGCTGTCACTCGGCATGTGGTCTCTGAAAAGCGTCGCCTTAAAGAGGAGGCGTGGATCAGATGGTGTCGTACCCTAGATTCTCACTCCACTCTCCGTGAGATGTGGGGGAGAATCAGGTCCATCTCTGATCCACGTCCTCCTTGTCCGCCCTCCCACCCTGACCCTGCCGCTGAGGCCGGCCGTCTTGCCCAGCATTTCGCCGACCGCTCAGCCTCTTCCAATCTCCCGCAGTCCGTCTGAGCCTTACAAATGCAGCTGTCTGCCTCTCGCATCGCAGCCATTCAGACAGCGTGTGATACACCTGACCCCGCTGACTGTCCAATCACCAGCGGAGAGCTTCAGAAAGTGCTGAGGCGCCGGGAGGATACTGCGCCAGGGCTCGACAGGGTCACGTACTCCATTTTATCACATGCTGGAGATTGCGGTAGAGAGCGTCTGCTTGATTTGCTCAACCTCTCGTGGTCTGAGGGGCGTCTACCGAGCTCGTGGAAGATGGCGGTCATCCACCCGATTCCGAAGCCTCGCGATCCCACTGCCATGCGCCCCATCTCCCTGCTCAGTTGCATTGCTAAGACAGCTGAGAGGGTTGTGCGGGCTCATCTTGCTTGGCGGCTGGGACCGCTGCACCCAAGGATTTATGCCTATCATCCAGGCAGGAGTGCCACCCACTGCCTTGCATCATTCCTTGGGGAGCTGAGGGGCGGACGGGGGATGGCCATCTTCCTCGACCTTGAGAAGGCCTTCGAACTGGCAAACCCCACTGTTATCTTGGCGGCTCTTGCGGCCAGGGGAGTAGGGGGCAGGCTCATATCCTGGGTCCGGGACTTTTTCAGTGAACGCACTGCGGGGGTCTGCTTTCAGGGGCACCTCTCCCCTTTTCATCCTCATCCTAATGGCACCCCCCAGGGAAGCGTTTTGAGCCCTCTCCTCTTTAACGTCCTGATGGAGGAGCTCCTAACTGTGGAATATGGGCCTGGCATAACTCTTCTTTGCTATGCTGACGATCTGGCCCTCGTCTTTACGAGGAGAGACTGCTTCACACAGGCGGACTTGGCCCTTTCTCGGCTGCATGCCAAGTGCACCGAGCTAGGGCTAAAGATCAATTTCGCCAAGACGAAGTGTCTGCCTTTTGGCCTCCGCCCCCCCCCGACTTTCCACTGCTGCTTGGAGGTCATCAGCTCTCCCTGGTCACCGTCCACCAGTATCTGAGGGTCTGGCTAGATGGGGGTCTCACCTTTGCTTGTCACGTTCGGTATCCGAGGGAACGTGCTTCCACCCGAATAGCTGCTCTTAGATATCTCTCCAGGCGGAGTTTGGGGGCATCATTTTCTGTCCTCCAGACTTTTTATATTCACGCCATCCGATCTCTGGTGGACTACAGCGCCATCTGTCTGACTGGCCTCACTCCACCAGTGTCTCGATCTCTGGAGGTCATCCAGAACGATGCCCTCCGTGTCATGCTGGGTGCTCCACGTTGGACCCGGGTTGTTAATCTGCGAATGGAGGGTGGTTTGCCATCTCTGGCACATCGTATTGTGCTACGAGTGGTGCTCATCACTCTACAGCTGGTGCATTGCCGGCCCCACCTGCCTGTCTCGGCACTCTTAAAAAGGCTCATGTGTCGACCACCTGCACAGGCCCCTCAGCGTGACTGGGCCCGCAATACAGCTGCCATTGTTCATGGGTTGGGAGTTGCAGAGAGCCTCTGTCAGGATCCTGACTCCCCTTTTCCGGGATACGTGGAACCACCACCATGGGATCCCCCGCTTTTTCACATTTTTGGTCCCTCGGAGGCTAAACCTCGCTCCTCCTTTCCTGCACTCCTCCGTCAGGAGGGTCTAAGCCGAGTAGCGACTCTAGCCTTACCGGACTCGGCCGTCTACTTCACTGATGGCTCAGTTTCATCTGATGGCTCTGCTGGGGCGGCCTTTGTTTCTGGCCAACTGGTAGAGTCTTGGCGACTCTCCCAGAGTGTCTCAGCTTTCCAAGCAGAGCTTGCTGCCATCTTGGGTGCCTTGCGACACGCCCATCACCATCCCCGCCACCGAGTCATTATTCATACTGACTCTCTTTCCTCCCTGCAAAGACTCTGCTCCTTTTCCCTTCGGGACAATATCTTTCTTCTCATGGCCATTTATACATTTGCATCCCTTCTTGTCCGCAGGGGTGCTAATATCATCCTCCACTGGCTCCCTGGACATGTTGGTATCCGCGGCAATGAGCTTGCGGATGGTGCAGCACGGGCAGCTTGCTCTCTCCCTGATATAACATTTCCACTGCGCCCCGGCCCATCGCACCTCATCCGCGCTCTAAATGCTACCATCGGCGGGCAATCCATAGAGGATCATCGGCTTTGGGTAACAGAGGGCTCTCACTCTGCTACCTGGTATGCCACTGCCACGTCCTATTCCCTGCTGTCACCTCCTCCAAGTACACCTTATTATCTTCTAGTGAGGCTCAGGCGCTTGCGTCTGGGGTTCCCTGGCTATAGGCAGATTATTGGCGCAGAGCCAGACCGTGTACCCACTGTCTAGCTAGTTCTATGGAGCCGCTCATTCACTATCTGCTTCACTGCCCTGCCACTACCATGCTTAGGCCTCAACCTGACACAGCACTGGCACGGTCTGGAGATGACTCTATGGATGCTGCTGGCATTGTTGCCCGCGCTCCCCTCCATATTCTACTCCAAACGGTCAGGGACTACCCTCCCCCTCGATAATTCAAGTTTGCGCCTCATGCGCACCTCTGATGGGCTCTCTTGTTTGCCCGTGTCCCCACCATATATGGTGGGGCAAATATCCCAACAACAACAACAACGATACAGTATTTCCAAGATAAATCTCGAGAGAATGAAACTCCAAGTAGCCTATCTTTAACCACTTGTGCCCAGCGTCCTCAACATGGGACGGAACTGTTCACATTCAAAATTAAATAAAGAGGTGAACCCCTGGGTAGGGACCTATGAACTTCGTGACTACGAGCCGATAGACAGATGGCGCTACGCTTAGTGCCCTTCCAGCAAAATCCCTCGCACAGGAACTCTGGGAGCCGATGGGTTAAGGATGATGCAGGATTAAGCTGGACATTATAAACATTAGTGAGTACTCCTGTGGAAGATTTTGTCGGGTTGATAGATATAAGAGCTGCGTCTTTGATGCATTAAAAACAACAAGATTAGTTTTACCCCAGTCACAGATACGATCCAAGTCAGACATAAGGTGTGCTATAGCCTCATCCCTTGTTTGTTGAAGTAACTGCTGAGATGGACGTTGCGGGAACCAAATGGAAAGGTGGAGGGTGGAAACATCAGCGTATGAGTGGATAGGGTTAGATGTACAGCTTAGAAGGTCACTGATGAATAAAAGGAAGAGAGCTGGTGATAGGACAGAGCCCTGACGAACACCACTGTTCATAGATCTAGGAAAAGAACGGTGGCGGTCAACAACAGCAGCTATAGAACGACCAGAAAGGAAGCTATAGATGGAGGCACAGATTGAAGGATAGAAACCGTAAGAGGGCAATTTGGAAATTAAAGTTTTATGCCAGACTCGATCGAAAGCCTTTGAGATGTTCAGTGCATGGCATAGCATTCGCCAAAGTCCCGAAAGGTGGATGACCAGGAGACTGAAAGGTAGGTGAGAAGATCTCCAATGGAGCGTCCCTGACCGAAGCCATACTGACGATCAGAAAGAAGGTTGCCATAAGAAAGATGCTTTAAAAATTTTCTGTGAAGAACAGGTAAGAAACCTTTTTAGACACGGGATGTGAAAACAATTGGGCGATAGTTAGAGGATTGGGAATGGTCACCCTTCTTTTGGACTGCCTGAATGACAGCAAAAATACAGCAAAAAGGAAAGGTACAAGTTGACAGACAAAGGAGAAAGAGCTAGGCAGGGTGTAAGCACTCTTGAGGACAACAGGAGGGACCCCATCAAGCCCATATGATTTATTAGTATTGAGGCCAGTGATGGCATAAAATAAATCAGTTGAAGAAATTTTAATGTCAGCCATGGGAAAGTCAGAGGAGGGCAGTGATGGAGGAACAGCACCGGAATCGTCTGATGTGGAATTGGAGGAGAAAGAATGAGCGAAGTCTGAGAGAAGAGATCTGCGTTATCAGTAGCCACAGAGCCATCAGAGTAGAAAAATGGAGGGAAGGATGATGAGGTAAAGTTGTTAGAAAGGTTTTTGGCAAGATGCCAGAAGGAGCGGGGAGAATTCGAGTTGGAGAGTTAAGAGCATTTAGTACGGATAAAATTATTTTTAGCAGAGCGAAAAGCAGACTTTGCACGATTCCGGGTACAAACATAACAAAGATGTGATTCAGGAGTGGGTTGGCTCCCGTACCTTTTATAGGCCCTATCCTTGTTGTGGACAGTATTAGAACAAGCGTAATAAAACCAAGGCTTTTTTTGCATGTGTCAAAGGATATGAGCAAGGAATGAATGCTTTCATGCCATAGAGAATAACTTCCGTAATGCGTAAAGCACCCTCAGATGTACTATGAGCTAGAACGATCTGAAAAGTGGGATTTATTCGAATATTTGATTTCATGTAACCGCGGAGACTTCACTGCAGATGATCTTTAAAAATGTTTGTAGTATTCGAAAATAATCTGTTTTCCACGATGAGTCAGCTCCCGTATCCACAAATTACGGATAAAATTGTACCACCATACAGTAGCATGCTCAACCTGTGTTGTTAAGAACAGAATATGCCACAGTTTCTCGAAAATCTCTGCCTTATTTCAGAGCACAATACACAAATCCGTAGCGTCACAAGATAGACGAGATCATTAAGATACGCTTGGAATAAACATTGAACAATTTCACCAATCTTGCAATGATGTACAGAGTGATTAGGTACACGATGTTGGAGGCTACACAGGTGGCACAAAACCATGAAAATATAAAGAAATTTTAAGAAGCTGCAGCTCCCCCCACACCGATTTTTGTCTCATAGTTTAGACTAATGCTTCAATTAGCTGTTACCACTTGCTGCTGCTGCGCATACTTGCGCTCATTAGAATAAACGAGCTTTAATTGCATCGGTGTTCTGTACAGCGCCATCAATATCAACCAACCAAAATTGACATTGTTGTAATCAGTGGTTGCAAAATAACAATGAAACGCTAATTTTTACTGAGTTGTTATTTTAATCATACCGGCAAAGTATCAGTAGGTGAATATATAGGGCTCTTCGCGCCTGTATCCGGGCACACACACCAAAAAGCCAGCTAAGAGACAGGGCGTGTATGCTAAGCAATCTCCAGGCCCTAGCTTACCCTTTACTATTTTATAGTCAGCCCATACCCCACTGACCGGGCTAATGTATGGCCCGGCCTGCACTATAGGTGCGGGAAATCTGTAAACGAACGAACGAATGTATCCGGGCAATTCATCATGTGAGAGGAGTGGACTGACAGAGATGCGAGTACACGGCGAACTGCCAATCTGAATAATTGCGCCCATTCGTGGATACTGTGTGGTCATTCTGTCTTGTAAATATACTCAAGCAAATGCATTCTGATTTACTTATTGATCAATACTGCCGTCTTCAATTATTGCGCAATGAGTGTTTGATTCAAGAAACTATTATGAAAATATTTGTTCTTCCATTTATTTTTGATGAGTTTCCATATCCTATTTCCGGTGAATTTTCTCAAATAAATTTTTGCCAATTTTTGCTGCAATACATCACACACGACCCTAATGCTCTTCATCACAGACCTTATCCTTCAGACGCAAGGAGCGTATTTCCCAAACAACGTGTGCTCGTTAATAATAACAACAAATATAGCGAAACTTGTAAAAATTATTATCATATGGGAAATTGCCATATTCATATTCTGCGTAAAAAAAAAAAAAAATAAATAAATAAAATTGGACCTTTAATGCTTATAACTGAAAAGCCAGAATAAATCCTACTTTTCAGATGATTCTGGCCCATAGTGAGATAGCTCGTGGCCATGAAAGCAATAATCATTCCAGGAAAAATCAGAGAAATACAGCCTGAGGGCCTACGGTACCAACCAGCAGGTCCAAAGTGCCACAACCGACGTTTCCTTGGAGGGTCCACAGGCCGTGTGTATATATATACCTTAATGACCAGGGATTTCCGCCCCAGTGGTCGATAGGCTAAAACTCTCTCTCTCTCTCATTCACACACACACACACACACACACACACACACACACCACTACAGCCATCTCATAAAATTTCCATAACAGCATCACATAATCATACCGATCAACACCACCACCACACAGATGGCAAATGCCATTACCAAAACCGCGACTATGGTGGCGTGATGATGACAATTATCGTTATGGTGAATAATGGTCTCATTATACTGAGGCCGTATTCGGACATATGACAACGCATTCATTCCTATCATTTAGTGGGACTAAGAGTAGGAGTAAAAACACTCCAGGTTACGTTCTGGTCATTACGCTTTTCAGTGACAGATGCATGAACACTATGTGAGAGTGAAAAATGAATGCCTAGAACGTTGCTTTATGTAACGGGGTGTTTTTCTCTGAACGTTTACTCCGGCGCAAGGAGCAGCTGCCCCACTTCGATTACACTACCATACTACAACCCCTCCTATTGACACCCACTCATCGGAGGTGTCCTTAAACGGAGATGACCGAGTTCACATAGTTTGGCTTAGAGCAGGACATTACTCAGCCCTACAAAAAACAATAAAAAATCAGCATTTAGTTAGCTTTACACAGTTGCGTCCGGTAATACATGTCCAAAAAAGACAATATTAGTTCAGACCAGTCCTAAAGAGTGGGCTAACTATGTTCTCAGTCGAATCTGAGACCTTTGCAGGCTATTAATTTTGATCAGGTTATCACAAATCATACCCCACTATGGCCTGAGATAAATAGGGGCATGGATATAATATAGCCGAACGGAATAATAAACCCAGGGAGGGAAAATAGGTTGATAGGAAAAATCAATCCATGATGGAAAATAGTACCATAATGAAAGTATAATAGGTACATTGAGAAACTATCACCATGGAGAAAATAGGTACCTGGTGGAAAAGGGCCCATGGCGAAAAATAGGTCAATGGGAAAACTAGGTCTAAGAAAAAATCAGGTCAAGGGGAACAATTCGGGCAATAAGAAAAAGTATGTCCATGCGCGAAAGTAAGACCATGGTGAACAAAACGTCATAGGGGAAACAGGTAAAGGGGGGGGGTCCATAGGGGAAAATACTGTATGTCTATGCGGGAATATGTTTGGGAGGGGGGGGGATAGGTGAGAGGGATGTTGACACCTATGGACTGTAGCCAGAAACGGGTTTATGTGGTAGTAGCCTCTTATAGGATTTTTTTTTTTTTTTTTTTTTGCACTATTGTTTGCCGCCAATTCTACTATTTTTTTCGGCGCAATTTTTTTTTTAAATCTTTCCTGTTAGTCAACTGTAATATGACATCTTCCTATTCATTTAACTTGTGTCCATATTGTTTTCTGTCACTTCTGTTTAGTGACCTTCATACCTTCATACCTTCTCTTTCCTTCATTTTTTCGCCTGCCTTTTACATCAGTTACTGCAACATCACAAGACACTGTCTAGTTTTACCTTCTACCCGACAGTCAGTGGAAGGTGTTGTTATCACTGGGATCAACAGGTGTCAGTCCGTAGAATTGAGCAACAGGGCAGCTGGCAGGGCATAGAGATTTTGTTTCCTGGTCAGAACTCAGGAAGTATTCACTATTGAGTCATGAAATTTTATATTGTTATGCGTCTTATAGTGAACTGGTGCCATTTGATAGGTAGCATGCTGTGTCTTAAGTAGTTTCTTCTTTTTTTTTTTATAATGAAGTAAACAAAAATATCCAGAGATTTCAATGCGACCTGTGCAAGGAATCTGAGGGGTCCAGGTTATGTGTCCTCGAGGCAGTCTCCTGACGTTCCTCTTTAAAAGATTGGAGGGGTGAGGGTGCGGGCCATTAAGCACGTGGTTAGGTTTGGAGGGAGGTGGGGGGTATGTGCTTAGTGAGGTGGCGCTTGGAACAGTGTAGCATTACCTATGTTTTTTCCTCTTTCATTCATTTTATTCTTCAATATCTCCAATCTCTTCTTGATCCCCTGTTACATACTGTAACATCCATTTTTTTTTCTACTAGAGTTAGTTATTCTTGCTCCCATTCTCTCCCTTTCTCTCCTTTACACTGACCATGGGGAGTCTTAATCGTAAGGAATCCAGGCAGACCTGTGCTGCAGTAGGCTGGCTCAAAAAACACATCTGTAATAACAATCCACCTGCATCTCATTTCCCTTGCATGAAACCAGATATGATGTTCTGTATGAAGGCTGGTGTTGTCTATTATGTTGGTTAAGAAATGTATATGAGATGCTGGAGGATCCTCTGACCACAATCTCATCAAGGCCTCATTAGTTAACCCTCCCACACCTCCCCGTTCTGAACCTGTCAGGGTGACCTGATGGCACTTTGATAGGGCAGACTGAGATGGATTTAGAAATTATCTTGCTGATGTTCCATGGCAGTCTTTCTTCTCCAGTGATCCCAATTCTACCCAGTCCCACATTTGCGACATAATACTAGCTGGTATGGATTTATTCATACCAAGTCAACAGTTCACTAAAAGATCGAACTCTCCAAAATGGTTTGAGTAAGCAACTGCTGCCAAAGAACAACAGCCCAAAAGTCATTAGCATATAACTCTTACTTAAAATCA
The DNA here is from genome assembly GCF_032717465.1 of Coenobita brevimanus. Classification (NCBI taxonomy): domain Eukaryota; kingdom Metazoa; phylum Arthropoda; class Malacostraca; order Decapoda; family Coenobitidae; genus Coenobita; species Coenobita brevimanus. The sequence continues at coordinate 23,193,621 of NC_137008.1, read as the reverse complement.
AAAACATCTGAATCACTCTCCCAATTTAAAATTGCTAGAAATCAGCAAAAGCTGTATTAAATCTATCTAAATCAAACTTTCTTCAAAAGCAAGAGTCAAAACTACTTAACAACCCTAATGATAACAGGATATTCTGGTCAACTCTTAATACTTTCAATAATAATTTTAACAAGTTATCTCCCATTCCCCCACTAAAATCTTCAGATGGCAACATTACAAATGACTGTGGGAAGAAAGCAGATATCTTTAACATGTACCTTTTGCAGAAACTCTACCATAGACGTTATAGCCAGAATGTCCCAGTACTGGAACTTGATTCTTAGGGTGCCCCACATAAAATACAGACAAGATACGTAAAATCCATCCTAGACAATTTACCTACCAACAAAGCTCCTGGCCCAGATGGAATTCCGCCAATTGTTTTGAAAAAGTGTTCCCCTGAACTTGCCTCTGTCCTAGCTAAATTATTCAGACTATGCATACGTATGGCTTTATTCCCAAATTCTGTGGAAAGAAGCCACTATCCACCCAGTTCCGAAGAAAGGAAGTTTGTCTGACCCCTCTGATTACAGTTAATAGCTGTCACATCTTCTCTTGATAGAACATTTTAAACTTTAATTAATAAGCACATTATCAAACATCTTGAATCCAACAACTTAATTAGTGATAGACAATATGGTTTTCATACCAGATCTAAATTGACATACTCAATCTCGTGCTCATACCATCCATCAATCAATACGATCTTTTTGGAGAAACTCATACAGTAGCTCTTGATATGCCTCTAAAGCTTTCGACAGAGTATGGCACTGTTCCCTGCTGTCCGACTCCTTCACTATGGACTAATGTCTTTTGTTCCTTTGATTTCTTCATATCTTAGTGACAGGAAAATAAAAATAAAAGTAGATGATGCATATTCCAATTTCCACTCAATTAACGCTGGCGTGCCGCAGGGATCAGTTCTGGTGCCAACCTTATGTCTGGTTCATATTGATGATCTCTTATCTGTCACCCACAATCCCATTCACTCATATGCAGATGACTCAACACTACATAGTTCATTCACACTCAGACATCCATTTACAAAGTCTAATATCTCTACCTCTCAACTCAGTACAGCCATCTCCATAAATCAAGATCTATCTACAATCAGTGAATGGGGACAAAACAACCTTGTCTCTTTTAATGCTAGTAAAACTAAATATATACAGTTTACTAATAGACAGATATTGCCAGATTCGTACATTACCTTCAGTGCTACTAATATTCCCATCTCCAAAAGTATTGAAATTCTTGGTGTCTCACTTAACAGTGCCCTCAGCTGGACCTCTCATGTCAGATCACTTGCTAAAACCGCCTCAAAGAAACTTGGATTATTGTACAGAGTCCGTAACTTCTTCGGCGATGAGCAGTTAGCTATAATTTATAAGAGTCATGTGCGCTCTCAGCTTGAATATTGCTCACCCTTGTGGAATGGTTGTGGAGAGGTTGCATTAAGACAACTAGACAAAATTCAGAATAAAGCTGTTAGAATCATTAACAACCCTGCCATTACATATAAACTACCTCCCTGCAAGTAAGAAGGAATGTTGCCTCCCTTGCATTATTTTACAGATATTTTTTTGGCAAATGCTCAGACGAAGTTGCGTCCATGGTGCCACCTCTCCATGCCTTCCCTCGTGCTACACGGGCATCTGGTAGCGCTCATGACTGGAATGTCACTCAGCCATATTGCAGAACTTCTGCCTATCAGAATTCTTTCATTCCCCGAACTGCATCTCTCTGGAACTCGCTTCCCCAGAGTTGTTTCCCTCCAAATTTCAACCCACAACTGTTCAAGTCTAACTGTTACAGATATTTTATGAACAGAGGACACCAGTAATCTGGTGTATGGATTATTTTTTTACTCATTTGTTTTTCCTTCCTCCGTTCTGTTATTTA